>NC_060185.1:6055050-6082211 GCF_021184085.1 Oncorhynchus gorbuscha | reverse complement strand
CCCCGTACAGCCACACTACAACACTATGTAGTATCCAGTACAGTCACACTACAACACTATGTAGTACCCAGTACAGCCACACAACAACACTATGTAGTAACCAGTACAGTCACACTACAACACTGACACCAGTACAGTCACAATACAACACTATGTAGTATCCAGTACAGTCACACTACAACACTACCCAGTACAGTCACACTACAACACTATGTAGTATCCAGTACAGTCACACTACAACACTATGTAGTACCCAGTACAGTCACACTACAACACTATGTAGTACCCAGTACAGTCACACTACAACCCTATGTAGTACCCAGTACAGTCACACTACAACACTATGTAGTATCCAGTACAGTCACACTACAACACTATGTAGTATCCAGTACAGTCACACTACAACACTATGTAGTAACCAGTACAGTCATACTACAACACTACCCAGTACAGTCACACTACAACACTATGTAGTACCCAGTACAGTCACACTACAACACTATGTAGTATCCAGTACAGCCACACTACAACACTATGTAGTACCCCGTACAGCCACACTACAACACTATGTAGTATCCAGTACAGTCACACTACAACACTATGTAGTACCCAGTACAGCCACACAACAACATTATGTAGTAACCAGTACAGTCACACTACAACACTACCCAGTACAGTCACAATACAACACTATGTAGTATCCAGTACAGTCACACTACAACACTACCCAGTACAGCCACACTACAACACTATGTAGTATCCAGTACAGCCACACAACAACACTATGTAGTACCCAGTACAGTCACACTACAACACAATGTAGTATCCAGTACAGTCACACTACAACCCTATGTAGTACCCAGTACAGTCACACTACAACACTATGTAGTATCCAGTACAGTCACACTACAACACTATGTAGTATCCAGTACAGTCACACTACAACCCTATGTAGTACCCAGTACAGTCACACTACAACACTATGTAGTACCCAGTACAGCCACACTACAACACTATGTAGTATCCAGTACAGTCACACTACAACACAATGTAGTATCCAGTACAGTCACACTACAACCCTATGTAGTATCCAGTACAGTCACACTACAACACTATGTAGTACAGTACAGTCACACTACAACACTATGTAGTATCCAGTACAGCCACACTACAACACTACCCAGTACAGTCACACTACAACACTATGTAGTATCCAGTACAGTCACACTACAACACTACCCAGTACAGTCACACTACAACACTATGTAGTACCCAGTACAGTCACACTACAACACTATGTAGTATCCAGTACAGTCACACTACAACACTATGTAGTATCCAGTACAGCCACACTACAACACTATGAAGTATCCAGTACAGTCACACTATAACACTATGTAGTATCCAGTACAGCCACACTACAACACTACCCAGTACAGTCACACTACAACACTACCCAGTACAGCCACACTACAACACTATGTAGTATCCAGTACAGTCACACTACAACCCTATGTAGTACCCAGTACAGCCACACTACAACACTATGTAGTACCCAGTACAGTCACACTACAACCCTATGTAGTACCCAGTACAGACCCTGCAGTTGGGTTTGTCTCGACTGTTATTCTACGTGAAATGATTGAATATTCATGTATATTTACATACTGTAGCGATGGGACGTGATCAGCTGATGTTGAGATGGTTCATTAGTTTGACCTAAATAGACTAATTCATGTTTAGTCTCACACCTCATTATCCTGTTTACACAGACAAGACTGCCAAGTTTACGAAATCTCCATTTTGTCTGTTTAAATGCTGAGTGATATGTTAAGTTTGCTTTATATAATGTCAAGCTGTGCTGTTTGTAGAGAACTGTGCTGTGTGTAGAGGACTGTGTGTAGAGGACTGTGTGTAGAGGACTGTGTGTAGAGGACTGTGTGTAGAGGACTGTGTGTAGAGGACTGTGTGTAGAGGACTGTGCTGTGTGTAGAGGACTGTGCTGTGTGTAGAGGACTGTGTGTAGAGGACTGTGTGTAGAGGACTGTGTGTAGAGGACTGTACTGTGTTTAGAGGACTGTGCTATGTGTAGAGGACTGTGCTATGTGTAGAGGACTGTGTGTAGAGGACTGTGTTGTGTGTAGAGGACTGTGTTGTGTGTAGAGGACTGTGCTGTGTGTAGAGGACTGTGCTGTGTGTAGAGGACTGTGCTGTGTGTAGAGGACTGTGCTGTGTGTAGAGGACTGTACTGTGTGTAGAGGACTGTACTGTGTGTAGAGGACTGTGCTGTGTGTAGAGGACTGTACTGTGTGTAGAGGACTGTGTGTAGAGGACTGTACTGTGTGTAGAGGACTGTGCTGTGTGTAGAGGACTGTGCTGTGTGTAGAGGACTGTGTGTAGAGGACTGTGCTGTGTGTAGAGGACTGTGCTGTGTGTAGAGGACTGTGTGTAGAGGACTGTGCTGTGTGTAGAGGACTGTGTCTGTCATTTTGATGTTGTGTTTCCAGATATGAAGGGACTTGTTTGCCTCAGTATTACTTATATTTAGCTTTGTACAGAGCCTTCAGAAAGTATTCATACCCCTTGCCTTATTCCACACTTAGTTGGGTTACAGCCTGATTCTTTTCCTCACCCATCTAGACACAATAGCACATCATGATAATGTCAAAATATGGTTTTAGAAATGTTTGCAAATTTATTTTAAAATGAAATACATAAATATCTAATTTACATAAGTATTCACACCCCTGAGTCAATGCATGTTAAAATCATAATTGTCAGCTATTTCAGCTGTGAGTTTTTCCGGGTAAGTCTCTAAGAGCTTTCCACACCTGGATTGGACAATATTTACCCATTATTATTTTCTAAATTCTTCAAGCTCTGTTAAGTTGGTTGTTAGACAACCATTTTGAAGTCTTGCTATAGATTTTCAAGTAGATTTAAGTCAAAACTGTAACTCGGCCACTCAGGAACATTCAGTGTCTTCCTGGTAAACAACTGCAGTGTATATTTGGTGTTTCAGGTTATTGACCTGCTGAAAGGTGAATTCATCTCCCAGTGTCTGGTGGAAAGCAGACTGAACCAGGTTATTGTCCTGCTGAAAGGTGAATTCATCTCCCAGTGTCTGGTGGAAAGCAGACTGAACCAGGTTATTGTCCTGCTGAAAGGTGAATTCATCTCCCAGTGCCTGGTGGAAAGCAGACTGAACCAGGTTATTGTCCTGCTGAAAGGTGAATTCATCTCCCAGTGCCTGGTGGAAAGCAGACTGAACCAGGTTATTGTCCTGCTGAAAGGTGAATTCATCTCCCAGTGCCTGGTGGAAAGCAGACTGAACCAGGTTATTGACCTGCTGAAAGGTGAATTCATCTCCCAGTGCCTGGTGGAAAGCAGACTGAACCAGGTTATTGTCCTGCTGAAAGGTGAATTCATCTCCCAGTGTCTGGTGGAAAGCAGACTGAACCAGGTTATTGTCCTGCTGAAAGGTGAATTCATCTCCCAGTGCCTGGTGGAAAGCAGACTGAACCAGGTTATTGTCCTGCTGAAAGGTGAATTCATCTCCCAGTGCCTGGTGGAAAGCAGACTGAACCACAGGTTATTGTCCTGCTGAAAGGTGAATTCATCTCCCAGTGTCTGGTGGAAAGCAGACTGAACCAGGTTATTGTCCTGGGCTGAAAGGTGAATTCATCTCCCAGTGTCTGGTGGAAAGCAGACTGCCTGAACCAGGTTTTCCTCTCTGATTTTATTTGTGCTTATCTCCGTTCGTTTTCTTTTTTGTCCTGAAAATTTCCCAGTCCTGAACGACATAAGCATACCCATAACACGATGCAGCCACCACTATTAAAATATGGAGAGTGGGTCTCAATAATGTGTTGTATTGGATTTGCGCCTAAACAGAGCACTTTGTTTGTATTCAGTATGTAAATTGATTTCTTTGCCACATTTTTTTTTTTGAAGTATTAGTTTAATGCCTTGTTGGAAATAGGATGCATTTTTTTGGAATATTTTATTTATGCTTTAGACTAATATTTTATTTAAAGGCTTCCTTCTTTTCACTTTGTCATTTAGGTTTGTATTGTCAAATAACTACAATGTTGTTCCATCCTCAGTTTTCTCATACCCCATAATGACATCACAATACCCCATAATGACATCACAATACCTCATAATGACATCACAATACCCCATAATGACATCACAATATCCCATAATGACATCACAATACCCCATAATGACATCACAATACCTCATAATGACATCATAATACCCCATCATGATATCACACTGTACTGTGATGTCATTATGGGGTACTGTGATGTCATTATGGGGTATAGTGTGTAGATTGATGAGGAAAAACATTTATTTCATCCATTTTAATATAAGGCTGTAAACGTAACAAATTGAGGAAAAAAGGGAATTTGGCCTGAATACTTTCAGAATGCTCTGTATATACAGTTTATATATAGATGCTCTGTATTTAGGCTGGCCATAACAACAGGGTTGAATACTTATTGACTCAATACATTTTAGCTTTTTAACAAAACATAATTCCACTTTGACATTTATGGGATACTGTGTTAAGACCAGTTTCAAAACATCTCAATTTAATCCATTTTAAATTCACAACCACAATGTGTAAAAAGTCCAGGGGTGTTGAATACTTTCTGGAAGGCTATCAGTTCTGTTAACTAAACACATCCATAGTGAATGTTAAATGTTAAATTCTCAAGAGCTCGTTGTCAGGTCAAGGTATTAGCTTGTTCGAACATGAAAACGTGTTAATACAGGTTGTAGTTATTAAATGTCTGTTGTCCCCTATGGTGTGGATATGTGTCCCTGTGTGTGTGTGTTATACTACGCTGCCGGGGCGGCAGCGTAGCCTAGTGGTTAGAGCGTTGGACTAGTAACCGGAAGGTTGCAGTTCAAACCCCGAGCTGACAAGGTACAAGGCTAAATTTGTCGTTCTGCCCCTGAACAGGCAGTTAACCCACTGTTCCCAGGCCGTCTGAAAATAAAAATATGTTCTTAACTGACTTGCCTGGTTAAATAAAGGTCAAATGAAAATAAAAATAAAAGTTTTAAAAAATGCTTTAAAGTACTGAAGGAGTTTTTTTTACTTTACTATTTCTATATTTGATAACTTTTACTACATTCCTAGCTTCCCTAATGAAAATAATGTACTTTTACGCCATACATTTTCTCTGACACCCAAAAAGACTGTTACATTTTGAATTCTTAGCAGGACAGGAAGATGATCCAATTCACTTACTTACTGTATCAAGATAACATCCCTGGTCATCCCTACTGCCTCTGATCTGGAGGACTCACTAAACAGAGAACATCCCTGGTCATCTCTACTGCCTCTGATCTGAGGACTCACTAAACAGAGAACATCCCTGGTCATCCCTACTGCCTCTGATCTGAGTGACCTACTAAACAGAGAACATCCCCGGTCATCTCTACTGCCTCTGATCTGGAGGACTCACTAAACAGAGAACATCCCTGGTCATCCCTACTGCCTCTGATCTGGAAGATTCACTAAACAGAGAACATCCCTGGTCATCCCTACTGCCTCTGATCTGGAGGACTCACTAAACAGAGAACATCCCTGGTCATCCCTACTGCCTCTGATCTGGAGGACTCACTAACCAGAGAACATCCCTGGTCATCCCTACTGCCTCTGATCTGGAGGACTCACTAAACAGAGAACATCCCTGGTCCTCCCTACTGCCTCTGATCTGGAGGACTCACTAAACAGAGAACATCCCTGGTCATCCCTACTGCCTCTGATCTGGAGGACTCACTAAACAGAGAACATCCCTGGTCATCCCTACTGCCTCTGATCTGGAAGATTCACTAAACAGAGAACATCCCTGGTCATCCCTACTGCCTCTGATCTGGAGGACTCACTAAACAGAGAAAATCCCTGGTCATCCCTACTGCCTCTGATCTGGAGGACTCACTAAACAGAGAACATCCCTGGTCATCCCTACTGCCTCTGATCTGGAGGACTCACTAAACAGAGAACATCCCTGGTCATCCCTACTGCCTCTGATCTGGAGGACTCACTAAACAGAGAACATCCCTGGTCATCCCTACTGCCTCTGATCTGGAGGACTCACTAAACAGAGAACATCCCTACTGCCTCTGATCTGGAGGACTCACTAAACAGAGAGCATCCCTGATCATCCCTACTGCCTCTGATCTGGAGGACTCACTAAACAGAGAACATCCCTGGTCATCCCTACTGCCTCTGATCTGGAGGACTCACTAAACAGAGAACATCCCTGGTCATCCCTACTGCCTCTGATCTGGAGGACTCACTAAACAGAGAACATCCCTGGTCATCCCTACTGCCTCTGATCTGGAGGACTCACTAAACAGAGAACATCCCTGGTCATCCCTACTGCCTCTGATCTGGAAGATTCACTAAACAGAGAACATCCCTGGTCATCCCTACTGCCTCTGATCTGGAGGACTCACTAAACAGAGAACATCCCTGGTCATCCCTACTGCCTCTGATCTGGAGGACTCACTAACCAGAGAACATCCCTGGTCATCCCTACTGCCTCTGATCTGGAGGACTCACTAAACAGAGAACATCCCTGGTCATCCCTACTGCCTCTGATCTGGAGGACTCACTAAACAGAGAACATCCCTGGTCATCCCTACTGCCTCTGATCTGGAGGACTCACTAAACAGAGAACATCCCTGGTCATCCCTACTGCCTCTGATCTGGAGGACTCACTAAACAGAGAACATCCCTGGTCATCCCTACTGCCTCTGATCTGGCAGACTCACTAAACAGAGAACATCCCTGGTCATCCCTACTGCCTCTGATCTGGAGGACTCACTAAACACAAAATGCTTCGTTTGTAATGTCTGAGTTTGGAGCCTCTAGTTGTATATATATATATACACTCTAACCACTATATATATATATACATATAAATACAAATAAAAACAAGAAAATGGTGCCGTCTGGTTTGTTTAATATAATGAATTTGAAATTATTTATACTTTTACTTTGATACTTAAGTACAGTGGGGAGAACAAGTATTTGATACACTGCCGATTTTACAGGTTTTCCCACTTACAAAGCATGTAGAGGTCTGTAATTTTTATCATAGGTACATTTCAATTGTGAGAGACGGAATCTAAAACAAAAATCCAGAAAATCACATTGTATGATTTTTAAGTAATTAAAATCGGCAGTGTATCAAATACTTGTTCTCCCCACTGTATAGTTTAGGAATTACATGTACTTTTGATACTTAAGTATATTTCAAACCAAATACTTTTAGACTTTTACTCAAGTAGTATTTCACCGGATAACTTTTACATTGACTTGAGTCATTTTCTATTCTTTACTTTTACTCAAGTATGACAATTGGATACTTTTTACACCACTGTCTGTCTGTCTGTCTCTGTCTGTCTGTCTGTCTGCCTGCCTGCCTGCCTGCCTGCCTGCCTGCCTGCCTGCCTGCCTGCCTGCCTGCCTGCCTGCCTGCCTGCCTGCCTGCCTGCCTGTCTGCCTGTGTGTGTAGAGAGAAGACTGACTCCACTAATCATATTTAATCCACTTAGAGCAGACTGACTCCACTAATTCTATTTAATCCACTTAGAGAGAGAGCAGACTGACTCCACTAATCCTATTTACTCCACTTAGACAGAGCAGACTGACTCCACTAATCATATTTACTCCACTTAGACAGAGCAGACTGACTCCACTAATCCTATTTACTCCACTTAGACAGAGCAGACTGACTCCACTAATCATATTTACTCCACTTAGAGCAGACTGACTCCACTAATCATATTTACTCCACTTAGACAGAGCAGACTGACTCCACTAATCCTATTTACTCCACTTAGACAGAGCAGACTGACTCCACTAATCATATTTACTCCACTTAGACAGAGCAGACTGACTCCACTAATCATATTTACTCCACTTAGAGCAGACTGACTCCACTAATCATATTTACTCCACTTAGAGCAGACTGACTCCACTAATCATATTTACTCCACTTAGACAGAGCAGACTGACTCCACTAATCATATTTACTCCACTTAGACAGAGCAGATGGACTCCACTAATCATATTTACTCCACTTAGAGCAGACTGACTCCACTAATCCTATTTAATCCACTTAGAGAGAGAGCAGACTGACTCCACTAATCATATTTACTCCACTTAGACAGAGCAGACTGACTCCACTAATCATATTTACTCCACTTAGACAGAGCAGACTGACTCCACTAATCATATTTACTCCACTTAGAGCAGACTGACTCCACTAATCATATTTACTCCACTTCGACAGAGCAGATGGACTCCACTAATCATATTTACTCCACTTAGACAGAGCAGACTGACTCCACTAATCCTATTTAATCCACTTAGAGAGAGCAGACTGACTCCACTAATCATATTTACTCCACTTAGAGCAGACTGACTCCAATAATCATATTTACTCCACTTAGACAGAGCAGATGGACTCCACTAATCATATTTACTCCACTTAGAGCAGACTGACTCCAATAATCAGATTTACTCCACTTAGAGCAGACTGACTCCACTAATCATATTTACTCCACTTAGACAGAGCAGACTGACTCCACTAATCATATTTACTCCACTTAGAGCAGACTGACTCCACTAATCCTATTTAATCCACTTAGAGAGAGAGCAGACTGACTCCACTAATCATATTTACTCCACTTAGACAGAGCAGACTGACTCCACTAATCATATTTACTCCACGTAGAGCAGACTGACTCCACTAATAATATTTACTCCACTTAGACAGAGCAGACTGACTCCACTAATCATATTTACTCCACTTAGACAGAGCAGACTGACTCCACTAATCATATTTACTCCACTTAGACAGAGCAGACTGACTCCACTAATCATATTTACTCCACTTAGACAGAGCAGACTGACTCCACTAATCCTATTTACTCCACTTAGACAGAGCAGACTGACTCCACTAATCCTATTTACTCCACTTAGACAGAGCAGACTGACTCCACTAATCATATTTACTTCCACTTAGAGCAGACTGACTCCAATAATCAGATTTACTCCACTTAGACAGAGCAGACTGACTCCACTAATCATATTTACTCCACTTAGACAGAGCAGACTCCTCCACTAATCATATTTACTCCACTTAGAGCAGACTGACTCAATTAATCCTATTTAATCCACTTAGAGAGAGAGCAGACTGACTCACTAATCATATTTACTCCACTTAGACAGAGCAGACTGACTCCACTAATCATATTTACTCCACTTAGAGCAGACTGACTCACTAATAATATTTACTCCACTTAGACAGAGCAGACTGACTCCACTTGTCATATTTACTCCACTTAGAGCAGACTGACTCCACTAATCATATTTACTCCACTTAGAGCAGACTGACTCCACGAATCATATTTACTCCACTTAGACAGAGCAGACTGACTCCACTAATCATATTTACTCCACTTAGAGCAGACTGACTCCACTAATCATATTTACTCCACTTAGAGCAGACTGACTCACTAATCATATTTACTCCACTTAGAGCAGAATGACTCCAATAATCATATTTACCAATCTGTAAGCAGACTGACTCCACTAAGATATTTCTGCTTAGAGCAATGACTTAAATGTAATCATATTTACTCCACTTAGAGCAGACTGACCCACTCAATCATATTTACTCCACTTAGAGCAGACTGACTCCACTAATCATATTTACTCCACTTAGAGCAGACTGACTCCAATAATCATATTTACTCCACTTAGAGCAGACTGACTCCACTAATCATATTTACTCCACTTAGGCAGAGCAGACTGACTCCACTAATCATATTTACTCCACTTAGGACAGAGCAGACTGACTCCACTAATCATATTTACTCTGTAAGTTTAGAATAAAGCAGACTGACTCCACTAATCATATTTACCCACTTCTTAGAGCAGACTGACTCCACTAATCATATTTACTCCACTTAGAGCAGACTGACTCCAATAATCATATTTACCAATCTAAGTCGCTCTGGATAAGAGTGTCTGCTAAATGACTTAAATGTAAATGTACTCACTTAGACAGAGCAGACTGACTCCACTAATCATATTTACTCCACTTAGAGCAGACTGACTCCACTAATCATATTTACTCCACTTAGAGCAGACTGACTCCAATAATCATATTTACTCCACTTAGAGCAGACTGACTCCACTAATCATATTTACTCCACTTAGACAGAGCAGACTGACTCCACTAATCCTATTTACTCCACTTAGACAGAGCAGACTGACTCCAATAATCATATTTACTCCACTTAGAGCAGACTGACTCCACTAATCATATTTACTCCACTTAGAGCAGACTGACTCCACTAATCATATTTACTCCACTTAGAGCAGACTGACTCCACTAATCATATTTACTCCACTTAGACAGAGCAGACTGACTCCACTTGTCATATTTACTCCACTTAGAGCAGACTGACTCCACTAATCATATTTACTCCACTTAGACAGAGCAGACTGACTCCAGTAATCATATTTACTCCACTTAGAGCAGACTGACTCCAGTAATCATATTTACTCCACTTAGAGCAGACTGACTCCACTAATCATATTTACTCCACTTAGAGCAGACTGACTCCACTAATCCTATTTACTCCACTTAGACAGAGCAGACTGACTCCACTTATCATATTTACTCCACTTAGAGCAGACTGACTCCACTAATCATATTTACTCCACTTAGAGCAGACAGACTCCACTAATCATATTTACTCCACTTAGAGCAGACTGACTCCACTAATGGTATTTACTCCACTTAGACAGAGCAGACTGACTCCACTAATCATATTTACTCCACTTAGAGCAGACTGACTCCAATAATCATATTTACTCCACTTAGACAGAGCAGATGGACTCCACTAATCATATTTACTCCACTTAGACAGAGCAGACTGACTCCAGTAATCATATTTACTCCACTTAGAGCAGACTGACCCAGTAATCATATTTACTCCACTTAGGAGCAGACTGACTCCACTAATCATATTTACTCCACTTAGAGCAGACTGACTCCACTAATCCTATTTACTCCACTTAGACAGAGCAGACTGACTCCACTTATCATATTTACTCCACTTAGAGCAGACTGACTCCACTAATCATATTTACTCCACTTAGAGCAGACAGACTCCACTAATCATATTTACTCCACTTAGAGCAGACTGACTCCACTAATGGTATTTACTCCACTTAGACAGAGCAGACTGACTCCACTAATCATATTTACTCCACTTAGAGCAGACTGACTCCAATAATCATATTTACTCCACTTAGACAGAGCAGATGGACTCCACTAATCATATTTACTCCACTTAGAGCAGACTAGACTCCACTAATCATATTTACTCCACTTAGAGCAGACTGACTCCACTAATGGTATTTACTCCACTTAGACAGAGCAGACTGACTCCACTAATCATATTTACTCCACTTAGAGCAGACTGACTCCAATAATCATATTTACTCCACTTAGACAGAGCAGACTGACTCCACTAATCATATTTACTCCACTTAGAGAGATAGCAGACTGACTCCAATAATCATATTTACTCCACTTAGAGCAGACTGACTCCACGA
Organism: Oncorhynchus gorbuscha; assembly: GCF_021184085.1. Taxonomy (NCBI): domain Eukaryota; kingdom Metazoa; phylum Chordata; class Actinopteri; order Salmoniformes; family Salmonidae; genus Oncorhynchus; species Oncorhynchus gorbuscha. The sequence continues at coordinate 6,070,546 of NC_060185.1, read as the reverse complement.
ATCATATTGACTCCACTTAGACAGAGCAGACTGACTCCACTAATCATATTTACTCCACTTAGAGCAGACTGACTCCAATAATCATATTTACTCCACTTAGAGAGAGAGCAGACTGACTCCAATAATCATATTTACTCCACTTAGAGCAGACTGACTCCAATAATCATATTTACCAATCTGTAAGTCGCTCTGGATAAGAGCGTCTGCTAAATGACTTAAATGTAAATGTACTCCACTTAGACAGAGCAGACTGACTCCACTAATCATATTTACTCCACTTAGAGCAGACTGACTCCACTAATCATATTTACTCCACTTAGACAGAGCAGACTGACTCCACTTGTCATATTTACTCCACTTAGAGCAGACTGACTCCACTAATCATATTTACTCCACTTAGACAGAGCAGACTGACTCCAGTAATCATATTTACTCCACTTAGAGCAGACTGACTCCAGTAATCATATTTACTCCACTTAGAGCAGACTGACTCCACTAATCATATTTACTCCACTTAGAGCAGACTGACTCCACTAATCCTATTTACTCCACTTAGACAGAGCAGACTGACTCCACTTATCATATTTACTCCACTTAGAGCAGACTGACTCCACTAATCATATTTACTCCACTTAGAGCAGACAGACTCCACTAATCATATTTACTCCACTTAGAGCAGACTGACTCCACTAATGGTATTTACTCCACTTAGACAGAGCAGACTGACTCCACTAATCATATTTACTCCACTTAGAGCAGACTGACTCCAATAATCATATTTACTCCACTTAGACAGAGCAGATGGACTCCACTAATCATATTTACTCCACTTAGACAGAGCAGACTGACTCCACAATCATATTTACTCCACTTGTGACAGAGCAGATGGACTCCACTAATCATATTTACTCCACTTAGAGCAGACTGACCCACAATCAGATTTACTCACTTAGAGTAGACTGACTCCACTCAATCATATTTACTCCACTTAGACAGAGCAGACTGACTCCACTAATCATATTTACTCCACTTAGAGCAGACTGACTCCACTAATCATATTTACTCCACTTAGAGCAGACTGACTCCACTAATCATATTTACTCCACTTAGACAGAGCAGACTGACTCCACTAATCATATTTACTCCACTTTACAGAGCAGACTGACTCCAATAATCACATTTACTCCACTTAGACAGAGCAGATGGACTCCACTAATCATATTTACTCCATTTAGAGCAGACTGACTCAATAATCATATTTACAATTATTGGCATAGATCTGACCTACCAATCATATAGACAGAGCAGACTGACTCCACTAATCATATTTACTCCACTTAGAGCAGATAGCAGACTGACTCCTAGACAGAGCAGACTGACTCCACTAATCATATTTACTCCACTTAGAGCAGACTGACTCCACGAATCATATTGACTCCACTCTGGAGCAGAGCAGACTGACTCCACTAATCATATTTACTCCCTTAGAGCAGACTGAGCTCCAATAATCATATTTACTCCACTTAGAGAGAGCAGACTGACTCAATAATCATATTTACTCCATAGAGCAGACTGGCTCCAATAATCATATTTACCAATCTGTAAGACAGCTCTGGATGACGTCTGCTAAATGATTAAATGTAAATGTACTCACTTAGACAGAGCAGACTGAGCTCCACTAATCATATTTACTCCACTTTGACAGAGCAGACTGACTCCACTAATCATATTTACTCCACTTAGAGAGAGCAGACTGACTCCACTAATCATATTTACTCCACTTAGAGCAGACTGACTCAATAATCATATTTACTCATAGAGGCAGACTCACTCAATAATCATATTTACTCCACTTAGAGCAGACTGACTCCAATATCCATATTTACCAATCTGTAAGTGGCTGGACTGGACGTCTGCTAAAATAAATCAAATGTACTCACTTAGACAGAGCAGACTGACTCCACAATCATATTTACTCCACTTAGAGCAGACTGACTCCAATAATCATATTTACCAATCTAAGTCGCTCTCTGGATAAAGTGTCTGTAAATGACTTAAATGTAAATGTACTCCATAAGAGCTACCTGCTAAATGACTTAAATGTAAATGTACTCCACTTAGACAGAGCAGACTGACTCCACTAATCATATTTACTCCACTTAGAGCAGACTGACTCCACTAATCATATTTACTCCACTTAGACAGAGCAGACTGACTCCACTAATCATATTTACTCCACTTAGAGCAGACTGACTCCAATAATCATATTTACTCCACTTAGAGAGAGAGCAGACTGACTCCAATAATCATATTTACTCCACTTAGAGCAGACTGACTCCAATAATCATATTTACCAATCTGTAAGTCGCTCTGGATAAGAGCGTCTGCTAAATGACTTAAATGTAAATGTACTCCACTTAGACAGAGCAGACTGACTCCACTAATCATATTTACTCCACTTAGAGCAGACTGACTCCAATAATCATATTTACCAATCTAAGTCGCTCTGGATAAGAGTGTCTGCTAAATGACTTAAATGTAAATGTACTCCACTTAGACAGAGCAGACTGACTCCACTAATCATATTTACTCCACTTAGAGCAGACTGACTCCACTAATCATATTTACTCCACTTAGAGCAGACTGACTCCAATAATCATATTTACTCCACTTAGAGCAGACTGACTCCACTAATCATATTTACTCCACTTAGACAGAGCAGACTGACTCCACCTAATCCCATTTACTCCACTTAGACAGAGCAGACTGACTCCAATAATCATATTTACTCCACTTAGACAGAGCAGACTGACTCCACTAATCATATTTACTCACTTAGAGCAGACTGACTCCACTAATCCTATTTAATCCACTTAGAGAGAGCAGACTGACTCACTAATCATATGTTACTCCACTTAGAGCAGACTGACTCCACTAATCATATTTACCCACTTAGAGCAGACTGACTCCACTAATCATATTTACTCCACTTAGAGCAGACTGACTCCACTCAATCATATTTACTCCACTTAGACAGAGCAGACTGACTCCACTTGTCATATTTACTCCACTTAGAGCAGACTGACTCCACTAATCATATTTACTCCACTTAGACAGAGCAGACTGACTCCAGTCAATCATATTTACTCCACTTAGAGCAGACTGACTCCAGTAATCATATTTACTCCACTTAGAGCAGACTGACTCCACTAATCATATTTACTCCACTTAGAGCAGACTGACTCCACTAATCCTATTTACTCCACTTAGACAGAGCAGACTGACTCCACTTATCATATTTACCCACTTAGAGCAGACTGACTCACTAATCATATTTACTCCAATTAGAGCAGACAGACTCCACTAATCATATTTACTCCACTTAGAGCAGACTGACTCCACTAATGGTATTTACTCCACTTAGACAGAGCAGACTGACTCCACTAATCATATTTACTCCACTTAGAGCAGACTGACTCCAATAATCATATTTACTCCACTTAGACAGAGCAGATGGACTCCACTAATCATATTTACTCCACTTAGACAGAGCAGACTGACTCCAGTAATCATATTTACTCCACTTAGAGCAGACTGACTCCAGTAATCATATTTACTCCACTTAGAGCAGACTGACTCCACTAATCATATTTACTCCACTTAGAGCAGACTGACTCCACTAATCCTATTTACTCCACTTAGACAGAGCAGACTGACTCCACTTATCATATTTACTCCACTTAGAGCAGACTGACTCCACTAATCATATTTACTCCACTTAGACAGAGCAGACTGACTCCACTAATCATATTTACTCCACTTAGAGCAGACTGACTCCACTCAATCATATTTACTCTACTTCATTGACAGAGCAGACTGACCTCCACTAATCCTATTTACTCCACTTAGACAGAGCAGACTGACTCCACTAATCCTATTTACTCCACTTAGACAGAGCAGACTGACTCCACTAATCATATTTACTCCACTTAGAGCAGACTGACTCCACTAATCATATTTACTCCACTTAGAGCAGACGGACTCCACTAATCATATTTACTCCACTTAGAGCAGACTGACTCCACTAATCATATTTACTCCACTTAGACAGAGCAGACTGACTCCACTCAATCATATTTACTCCACTTAGAGCAGACTGACTCTAACAATCATATTTACCCACTTAGACAAGATAAGATGGACTCACTAATCATATTTTACTCTGACTCCAATAATCATATTTACTCACTTAGACAGAGCAGACTGACTCCACTAATCATATTTACTCCACTTAGAGAGATAGCAGACTGACTCACTCACAGAGCAGACTGACTCCACGAATATTTACTCCACTAGACAGTATAGACTGACTCCACTAATCATATTTGCTCACTTAAAACAAAGACTGACTCCAATAATCATATTTACTCCACTTAGACAGAGCAGACTGACTCCAATAATCATATTTACTCCACTTAGAGACTGACTCCAATAATCATATTTACCAATCTGTAAGTCGCTCTGGATAAGAGCGTCTGCTAAATGACTTAAATGTAAATGTACTCCACTTTGACTCCAATCTCACTTAGAGCAGATTTACTCCACTAATCATATTGACTCCACTTAGACAGAGCAGACTGACTCCACTAATCATATTTACTCCACTTAGAGCAGACTGACTCCACTAATCATATTTACTCCACTTAGACAGAGCAGACTGACTCCAATAATCATATTTACTCCACTTAGAGCAGACTGAGCTCCAGTAATCATATTTACTCTGTAACTTAGATAAGCAGACTGACTGACTAAAATGTAAATTTACTCACTTAGACAGAGCAGACTGACTCCTAACTATTTACTCATATTTACTCCACTTATCATATTTACTTTAGAGCAGACTGACTCCACTAAGACTGAGCAGACAGACTCCACTAATCATATTTACTCCACTTAGACAGAGCAGACTGACTATTTACCCACTTAGACAGAGCAGACTGTCATATTTACTCCACTTAGACAGAGCAGACTGACTCCACTAATCATATTTACCCACTTACAGAGCAGACACTCAATAATCATATTTACTCCACTTAGACAGAGCAGATGGACTCCAGTAATCATATTTACTCCCAGAGAGCAGACCACTCCAGTAATCATATTTACTCCATAGAGCAGACTGACTCCCAGTAATCATATTTACTCCACTTAGAGCAGACTGACTCTGACCACTAATCATATTTACTCCACTTAGAGCAGACTGACTCCACTAATCCTATTTACTCCACTTAAGACAGAGCAGACTGATCCAATCATATTTACCTTAGAGCAGACTGACTCCACTAATCATATTTAGACAGAGCAGACTGACTCCAATAATCATATTTACTCCACTTACTCATATTTAGACAGAGCAGACTGACTCCACCAATCATATTTACTCCACCAGAGCAGACTGACTCCACTAATCATATTTACTCCACTTAGAGCAGACAGACTCCACCAATCATATTTACTCTCACTTAGAGCAGACTGACTCCACTAATCATATTTACTCACTTAGACAGAGCAGACTGACTCACTAATCATATTTACTCCACAAGAGCAGACTGACTCCAATAATCATATTTACTCCACTTAGACAGAGCAGATGACTCCACTAATCATATTTACTCCACTTAGACAGAGCAGACTGACTCCAGTAATCATATTTACCCACTTAGAGCAGACTGACCTACCTAATCATATTTACCCACTTAGAGCAGACTGACTCAATAATCATATTTACTCCACTTAGAGCAGACTGACTCCACTAATCCTATTTACTCCACTTAGACAGAGCAGACTGACTCCACTTATCATATTTACTCCACTTAGAGCAGACTGACTCCACTAATCATATTTACTCCACTTAGAGCAGACAGACTCAATAATCATATTTACTCCACTTAGAGCAGACTGACTCCACTAATGGTATTTACCACTTGTGACAGAGACCCACTAATCATATGGACTCCAAGGCAGACTGACTAATCATATTTAAATAGACAGAGCAGATACTCCATCATATTTACCCACAGAGCAGACAGACTCCACTAATCATATTTACTCCATAGAGCAGACTGACTTACTAATGGTATTTACTCCCACTTAGACAGAGCAGACTGACTCCACTAATCATATTTACTCCACTTAGAGCAGACTGACTCCAATAATCATATTTACTCCACTTAGAGCAGACTGACTCCACTAATCATATTTACTCCACTTAGACAGAGAGACTGACTCCAATAATCATATTTACCAATCTGTACGAATCATATTGCTCTAGACAGAGCAGACTGACTCACTAATCATATTTATCCACTTAGAGCAGACTGATCCAATAATCATATTTACTCCACTTAGACAGAGCAGACTGACTCCAATAATCATATTTACTCCACTTAGAGCAGACTGATCTGTAAGTCGCTCTGGATAAGAGTCTGCTAAATGACTTAAATGTAAATGTACTCCACTTAGACAGAGCAGACTGACTCCACTAATCATATTTACTCCACTTAGAGCAGACTGACTCACTAATCATATTTACTCCACTTAGACAGAGCAGACTGACTCCACTAATCATATTTACTCCACTTAGAGCAGATGACTCCAATAATCATATTTACTCCACTTAGAGCAGACTGACTCCACTAATCATATTTACTCCACTTAGAGCAGACTGACTAATCATATTTACTAAGATGCAGACTGACTCCAATACTTAAATGTAAATGTACTCAGAGAGCAGACTGACTCCAATAATCATATTTACTCCACTTAGAGCAGACTGACTCCAATAATCATATTTACCAATCTGTAAGTCGCTCTGGATAAGGAGCGTCTGCTAAATGACTTAAATGTAAATGTGCTCCACTTAGACAGAGCAGACTGACTCCACTAATCATATTTACTCCACTTAGAGCAGACTGACTCCACTAATCATATTTACTCCACTTAGACAGAGCAGACTGACTCCACTAATCAAATTTATATTTACCCACTTAGACAGAGCAGACTGACTCACTAATCATATTTACTCCACTTAGAGACTCCACTAATCATATTTACTCCAAGAGAGCAGACTGACTCCAATAATCATATTTACTCCACTTAGAGCAGACTGACTCCAATAATCATATTTACCAATCTGTAAGTCGCTCTGGATAAGAGCGTCTGCTAAATGACTTAAATGTAAATGTACTCACTTAGACAGAGCAGACTGACTCCAACTAATCATATTTACTCCACTTAGAGCAGACTGACTCCATAATCATATTTACCAATCTAAGTCGCTCTGGATAAGACTGACTGTAAATGACTTAAATGTAAATGTACTCCACTTAGACAGAGCAGACTGACTCCACTAATCATATTTACTCCACTTAGAGCAGACTGACTCCACTAATCATATTTACTCACTTAGAGCAGACTGACTCCAATAATCATATTTACTCCACTTAGAGCAGACTGACTCCACTAATCATATTTACTCCACTTAGACAGAGCAGACTGACTCCACTAATCCTATTTACTCCACTTAGACAGAGCAGACTGACTCCAATAATCATATTTACTCACTTAGACAGAGCAGACTGACTCCACTAATCATGTTACTCCACTTAGAGCAGATGACTCCAGTAATCTATTTACTCCACTTAGAGCAGACTGACTCCACTAATCCTATTTACTCCACTTAGAGCAGACTGACTCCACTAATCATATTTACTCACTTAGAGCAGACTGACTCCACTAATCATATTTACTCCCTTAGAGCAGAACTCCACTAATTTACTCCAATTAGAGCAGACTGACTCCACTAATCATGTTACTTTAGAGCAGTTGACTCCACTAATGGTATTTACTCCACTTAGACAGAGCAGACTGACTCCACTAATCATATTTACTCCATAGAGCAGACTGACTCAATAATCATATTTACTCCACTTAGACAGAGCAGACTGACTCCACTAATCATATTTACTCCACTTAGACAGAGCAGACTGACTCCAGTAATCATATTTACTCTATTTGACTCCACATATTTTGACTCCACTAATCATATTTACTCCATTTAGAGCAGACTGACTCCACTAATCATATTTACTCCACTTAGACAGACAGACTCTTATCATATTTACTCCACTTAGAGCAGACTGACTCCACTAATCATATTTACTCCACTTAGACAGAGCAGACTGACTCCAGTAATCATATTTACTCCACTTAGAGCAGACTGACTCCAGTAATCATATTACTCCACTTAAAGCAGACTGACAGAGCAGACTGACTCCACTAATCCTATTTACTCCCTCTAGACAGAGCAGACTGACTCCACTAATCCTATTTACTCCACTTAGAGCAGACTGACTCCACTAATCATATTTACTCCACTTAGAGCAGACTGACTCCACTAATCATATTTACTCCAATAATCATATTTACCAATCTGTAGAGCAGACTGACTGGATAATCTAATAGAGCAGACTGTATTTACTCCACTTAGACAGAGCAGACTGACTCCACTAATCATATTTACTCCACTAGAGCAGACTGACTCAATAATCATATTTACTCCACTTAGAGCAGATGGACTCCACTTAAATCAAATTTACTCCTTAGACAAGCAGACTGACTCCAATAATCAGATTTACTCACTTAGACAGCAGACTGACTCCACTAATCATATTTACTCCACAGATAGCAGACTGACTCCAATAATCATATTTACTCCCTTAGAGCAGACTGACTCCACTAATCATATTTACTCCACTTAGACAGAGCAGACTGACTCCACTAATCATATTTACTCCACTTAGAGCAGACTGACTCCAATAATCATATTTACTCCACTTAGAGACAGAGAGCAGACTGTCCACTAATCATATTTACTCCACTTAGAGCAGACTGACTCAATAATCATATTTAATCCTATCAGATAAATCCTAAATGACTTAAATGTAAATGTACTCCACTTAGAGAGCAGACTGACTCCACTAATCATATTTACTCCACTTAGAGCAGACTGACTCCACTAATCCCATATTTACTTAGAGCAGACTGACTCCACTAATCATATTTACTCCTAGAGCAGACTGACTCCACTAATCATATTTACTCCCACCCAGATAAGAGCTGACTCCACTTGTCATATTTTACTCCCACTTAGAGCAGATGACTTAAATTTAAATGTAGACAGGCAGACTGACTTCATAGCTCCACTTAGAGCAGACTGACTCCACTAATCATATTTACTCCATTAGAGCAGACTGACTCCACTAACTGACTCCACTTAGATCATAATTTACTCACTTAGAGCAGACTGACTCCACTAATCATATTTACTCCACTTAGAGCAGACTGACTCCACTAATCATATTTACTCCCACTTAGAGCAGAGACTCCACTAATCATATTTACTCCACTTAGAGCAGACTGACTCCACACTAATGGTTTACTCCACTTAGACAGAGCAGACTGACTCAGTAATCATATTTACTCCACTTAGACAGAGAAGCAGACTGACTCCACTAATCATATTTACTCCACTTAGAGCAGACTGACTCCACTAATGATATTTACTCCACTTAGAGAGAGAGCAGACTGACTCCACTAATCATATTTACTCCACTTAGAGCAGACTGCACTCCACTAATCATATTTACTCCACTTAGAGCAGACTGACTCCAGTAATCATATTTACTCCACTTAGAGCAGGCTGACTCCAATAATCATATTTACTCCACTTAGACAGAGCAGACTGACTCCACTTGTCATATTTACTCCACTTAGAGCAGACTGACTCCAGTAATCATATTTACTCCACTTAGACAGAGCAGACTGACTCCATAATCTATCACCTGATTTGCCTCCAGATTTGATGTACATAACATTAATTAGAGCAGACTGACTCCATAATCATATTTACTCCACTTAGAGCAGACTGACTCATAACCTATTTACTCCACTTAGACAGAGCAGACTGACCTTATGGATATTTACTCCTAATTTAGAGTAAATGACTCAACTAATCATATTTTCCACTTAGAGCAGACAGACTCCACTAATCATATTTCTCGTTAGAGCAGAGTATCACTAATGGTAATAGAAACGCCTTTATGACAGAGCAGATATAATAATCATCATTTATCCACTTAGAGCAGAGTTGACTCCAGTAATCATATTTACTCCACTTAGAGCAGACTGAAACCACTTATCAGTTTATCAGGCTAGAGCAGACTGACTCCACTAATGATATTTACTCCAGGGTGGTAGACAGAGCAGACTGACTCCAGCAATCATATTTACCCACTTAGAGCAGACTGTCTCATCAGATTTACTCCAGTAGAGCAGACTGCTCCAGCAATCATATTTACTCCAATATAGCAGGCTCTGATTCTATTTACTCCACTTAGAGCAGACTGACCCACTTTCAGAATCCACTTAGAGCAGACTGATTCCAGTAATCATATTTACTCCACTTAGAGCAGACTGACTCCATAATCTGGGTCTGATTTGCCTCCCATTTGATGTACAAACATTAATGCTAACCATGCTTCCATCCCAAATTTTCCATGCAGGTGAATTACCTGACTAGTGAAAAAGGTCATGACCTGATGAAACTTTACAATAAATGCCAACGGACTGATTCGTTCGACGATCTTTTGATGTTCCTTTAAATTAATTATGCGAGGAATGGTAATAGAAACGCCTTTATGCGCCTATAATAACCATCATAAAAATAAGGTTAGAGTCACGCGGCAAACGCGGTCCTCCCACTGATCAGGGAAACCATGCCTTTATCAGGCTGCAGATGAAATCAGATGATGAACTTCACAGGGTGTGAAAGAGCTTGATGCTCCTTTACAATAAATATAGAGGGTCTGATTCTGGTGACGAGCTTGATGCTCCTTTACAATAAATATAGAGGGTCTGATTCTGGTGACGATGCTTAGAGGGTCTGATTCTGGTGACGTGCTGATCAGGGTCTGTATTGGTTGACCGTTTTACAATAAATATAGAGGGTCTGATTCTGTGACGAGCTTGATGCTCCTTTACAATAAATATAGAGGGTCTGATTCTGGTGACGAGCTTGATGCTCCTTTACAATAAATATAGAGGGTCTGATTCAGTGACGAGCTTGATGCTCCTTTACAATAAATATAGAGGGTCTGATTCTGGTGACGAGCTTGATGTTCCTTTTACAATAAATATAGAGGGTCTGATTCTGGTGACGAGCTTGATTCTTTACAATAAATATAGAGGGTCTGATTCTGGTGACGAGTTGAAACTCTTTACTTTAGAGGGCATTCTGTGACAGATCTGATGCTCCTTTTTACCTAAATACAGAGGGTCTGATTCTGGTGATGAGCTTGATGCAACCTTTACAATAAATATAGAGGGTCTGATTCTGGTGACGAGCTTGATGCTCCTTTACAATAAATATAGAGGGTCTGATTCTGGTGACGAGCTTGATGCTCCTTTACAATAAATATAGACCTCTGATTCTGGCTGACCCTGATGCTCCTTACAATAAATACTAGACTTACCTGCCACCTCTGCTCTAACCCACTAGGCTACCCTGCCACCTCTACACTCCTAGCCACTAGGCTACCCTGCCACCTCTACACTCTAACCACTAGGCTACCCTGCCACCTCTACACTCTAACCACTAAGGCACCCTGCCACCTCTACACTCTAACCACTGGGCTACCCCTACCACCTCTACACTCTAACCACTAGGCTACCCTGCCACCTCTACCTCTAACCCTTGCATTCACCCTGCCACCTCCCTCTAACCACTAGGCTACCCCTACCTCCTCTACACTCCTAACCACTAGGCTACCCCCTGCCACCATAGCTTATAGACTTGATTCGCTCCTTTGCCACCTGAATAAAATCCAGGAGACATTGGTTGTCTACCCTGGCAACATCAGGATGCCACTTCTTTTACCCGACCTCTCCTTCTAAAAACTAGGCAAGTCAGTCTACCTCTAACAAATTCTTACCCTGCCAACTCTACTCTAACCAGTGGGTAAACTGCCACCTCACACTCTAACCACTAGCTATCTGCCACCTCCTGTCAGCTCGGGATTTGAACCTGCAACCTCTAACCAGTTAGGCTACCCTGCCACCTCTACACTCTAACCACTAGGCTACCCTGCCACCTCACCTCTAACCACTAGGCTACCCTGCCACCTCTACACTCTAACCACTAGGCTACCCTGCCCCCTCACACTCTAACCACTAGGCTACCCTGCCACCTCCTACACTCTAACCACTAGGCTACCCTACCACCTCTACCTCTACTAGGCTACCCTGCCACCTCTACACTCTAACCACTAGGCTACCCTGCCACCTCTACACTCTAACCACTAGGCTACCCTGCCACCTCTACACTCTAACCACTAGGCTACCCTGCCACCTCTACACTCTAACCACTAGGCTACCCTACCACCTCTACACTCTAACCACTAGGCTACCCTGCCACCTCTACACTCTAACCACTAGGCTACCCTGCCACCTCTACACTCTAACCACTAGGCTACCCTACCTCCTCTACACTCTAACCACTAGGCTACCCTGCCACCTCTACACTCTAACCACTAGGCTACCCTGCCACCTCTACACTCTAACCACTACTCTACCCTGCCACCTCTACACTCTAACCACTACTCTACCCTGCCACCTCTACACTCTAACCACTAGGCTACCCTGCCACCTCTACACTCTAACCACTAGGCTACCCTGCCAACTCTACACTCTAACCACTAGGCTACCCTGCCACCTCTACACTCTAACCACTAGGCTACCCTGCCACCTCTACACTCTAACCACTAGGCTACCCTGCCACCTCTACACTCTAACCACTAGGCTACCCTGCCACCTCTACACTCTAACCACTAGGCTACCCTGCCACCTCTACACTCTAACCACTAGGCTACCCTGCCGCCCCAGGCTTTATGTGTGCTGATTTTCCACCACAGAGGGGAGCTACAGGGTTGGATAAATAAATAAAAAATCTTGAAACTATTCAGGAGTTGGCAACAATTCGTCCTATAGCACAGGTCCAGAATCAGATCACCTCTGCTTTAGGTAAGGGTAATCTGATCCTAGATCTGTGGTAAGGGTAATCTGATCCTAGATCTGTGGAAAGGGTAATCTGATCCTAGATCTGTGGTAAGGGTAATCTGACCCTAAATCTGTGGTAAGGGTAATCTGATCCTAGATCTGTGGAAAGGGTAATCTGATCCTAGATCTGTGGTAAGGGTCATCTGATCCTAGATCTGTGGTAAGGGTAATCTGATCCTAGATCTGTGGTAAGGGTAATCTGACCCTAAATCTGTGGTAACGGTAATCTGATCCTAGATCTGTGGTAAGGGTAATCTGATCCTAAATCTGTGGTAAGGGTAATCTGATCCTAAATCTGTGGTAAGGGTCACCTGATCCTAGATCTGTGGTAAGGGTCATCTGATCCTAGATCTGTGGTAAGGGTAATCTGATCCTAGATCTGTGGTAAGGGTAATCTGATCCTAAATCTGTGGTAAGGGTCACCTGATCCTAGATCTGTGGTAAGGGTAATCTGATCCTAGATCTGTGGTAAGGGTAATCTGATCCTAGATCTGTGGTAAGGGTAACCTGATCCTAGATCTGTGGTAAGGGTCACCTGATCCTGGATCTGTAAGGGCAATCTGCTACATCAATAAAACATAATTTTTGCTTTGTTGATTGAAAATGTGTGAGGTTAATGTATGGACCTACAAGCCAACTTTCGTTTAATTTCTATTATTAGTTGTGTCCTGCTCTGCTGCAATATATTCATCCTCAGCAAACCACCATCACCACTTCCTGTCTCTGTCAGCAACAGAAGCATTCATACTGTATACACCAACTTCACAAAGTTCATCAGTAAGGCTGACCTTTATAAACTAAACAGCGACTCTCCTCTCCTCTCCTCTCCTCTCCTCTCCTCTCCTCTCCTCTCCTCTCCTCTCCTCTCCTCTCCTCTCCTCTCCTCTCCTCTCCTCTCCTCTCCTCTCCTCTCCTCTCCTCTCCTCTCCTCTCTCTGTCTCTGTCTTTCGGTCTCTCTCTTTGTCGAGAAGCCAATTCAACAAGGGAAACCAGGCTTCCCACCCCCCAAAAATGAAAAATTATATATCTTTCGTCTCTGTGTGTTTCATCATTTTCCTTCATTTCGCAAGAGGCTGAAATATATCTCACAGGAGAAATCATCAGAGAGAGAGATAAACAGGGCCCCTCTGTCTCTCTATCTGAAATGTATCTCACAGGAGAGATAACCAGGGCCCTTCTGTCTCTCTATCTGAAATGTATCTCACAGGAGAGATAACCAGGGCCCTTCTGTCTCTATCTGAAATGTATCTCACAGGAGAGATAACCAGGGCCCCTCTGTCTCTCTATCTGAAATGTATCTCACAGGAGAGATAACCAGGGCCCTTCTGTCTCTCTATCTGAAATGTATCTCACAGGAGAGATGAACAGGGCCCCTCTGTCTCTCTATCTGAAATGTATCTCACAGGAGAGATAACCAGGGCCCTTCTGTCTCTCTATCTGAAATGTATCTCACAGGAGATATAACCAGGGCCCTTCTGTCTCTCTATCTGAAATGTATCTCACAGGAGAGATAACCAGGGCCCCTCTGTCTCTCTGTAGACCTTCTATCTGATACAGTCTGGTCCGAACGAGTAGGATATTGTTGCCGCCCGTAGCAATTGAAGGCAAGGGAAGTCAGAGAGCATCTGGCTGTAGCTGTAACTGTAGCTACTCCATGCTGTCCTCCTATAGCTACTCCATACTGTCCTCCTATAGCTACTCCATGCTGTCCTCCTATAGCTACTCCATGCTGTCCTCCTATAGCTACTCCATGCTGTCCTCCTATAGCTACTCCATGCTGTCCTACTGTAGCTACTCCATGCTGTCCTACTGTAGCTACTCCATGCTCTCCTACTGTAGCTACTCCATGCTGTCCTCCTATAGCTACTCCATGCTGTCCTCCTATAGCTACTCCATACTGTCCTCCTATAGCTACTCCATGCTGCCCTACTATAGCTACTCCATGCTGTGCGGTCCTCCTATAGCTACTCCATGCTCTCATACTATAGCTACTCCATACTGTCCTACTATAGCTACTCCTTGCTGCCCTCTTATAGCTACTCCATGCTGTCCTCCTATAGCTACTCCATGCTGTCCTAATATAGCTACTCCATGCTGTCCTACTATAGCTACTCTATGCTGTCCACCTATAGCTACTCCATGCTCTGCTGTCCTCCTATAGCTACTCCATGCTGTGCTGTCCTCCTACAGCTACTCCATGCTGTCCTCCTATAGCTACTCCATGCTGTCCTACTATAGCTACTCCATGCTCTCCTACTATAGCTACTCCATGCTGTCATATTGTAGCTACTCCATGCTGTCCTACATTGTCTTAGACCACTGA
>NC_060185.1:6038420-6054950 GCF_021184085.1 Oncorhynchus gorbuscha | reverse complement strand
GTGAATAGGAGGAGTGGGTCAGTGTCTATGTGAATAGGGGAGTGGGTCAGTGTCTATGTGAATAGGAGGAGTGGCTCAGTGTCTATGTGAATAGGAGGAGTGGGCCAGATTCTATGTGAATAGGAGGAGTGGGCCAGATTCTTTTTGAATAGGAGGAGTGGGCCAGATTCTATGTGAATAGAGGAGTGGGCCAGAATCTATGTGAATAGAGGAGTGGGCCAGATTCTATGTGAATAGGAACAGTGGGTCAGTGTCTATGTGAATAGAGGAGTGGGTCAGTGTCTATGTGAATAGGAACAGTGGGTCAGTGTCTATGTGAATAGAGGAGTGGGTCAGTGTCTGTGAATAGGAGTGGGCCAGATTCTATGTGAATAGGAGGAGTGGGCCAGATTCTTTTTGAATAGGAGGAGTGGGCCAGATTCTATGTGAATAGAGGAGTGGGCCAGAATCTATGTGAATAGAGGAGTGGGCCAGATTCTATGTGAATTGGAAGAGTGGGTCAGTGTCTGTGAATAGGAGGTAGGTCGATGTCTGTGTGAATAGGGGAGTGGGTCAGTGTCTATGTGAATAGGAGCAGTGGGTCAGTGTCTGTGAATAAAGGAGTGGGTCCAGTGTCTATGTGAATAGAGAGTGGGTCAGTGTCTGTGAATAGGAGGAGTGGGTCAGTGTCTGTGAATAG
This sequence comes from Oncorhynchus gorbuscha, assembly GCF_021184085.1. Taxonomy (NCBI): domain Eukaryota; kingdom Metazoa; phylum Chordata; class Actinopteri; order Salmoniformes; family Salmonidae; genus Oncorhynchus; species Oncorhynchus gorbuscha. The sequence continues at coordinate 6,054,271 of NC_060185.1, read as the reverse complement.
GAGGTAGTGGGCAGATTCTATGTGAATAGGAGGAGTGGGCCAGATTCTATGTGAATAAGGAGTGGGCCAGATTCTATGTGAATAGGAGGAGTGGGCCAGATTCTATTTGAATAGGAGTGGGCCAGATTCTATGTGAATAGGAGGGAGTGGGCCAGATTCTATGTGAATAGAGGAGTGGGCCCGATTCTATGTGAATAGAGAGTGGGCCCGATTCTATGTGAATAGAGAGGCCAGATTCTATGTGAATAGAGGAGTGGGCCAGATTCTATGTGAATAAAGGGGCCAGATTCTATGTGAATAGGAGGAGTGGGCCAGATTCTATGTGAATAGAGGAGTAGGCCCAGATTCTATGTGAATAGGAGTGAGTGGGCCAGATTCTATCTGACTAGGAGGAGTGGGCCAGATTCTATGTGAATAGGAGGAGTGGGCCAGATTCTATGTGAATAGGAGGAGTGGGCCAGATTCTATTGAATAGGAGGAGTGGACCAGATTCTATGTGAATAGGAGGAGTGGGACAGATTCTATGTGAATAGAGGAGTGGGCCAGATTCTATGTGAATAGAGGAGTGGGCCAGATTCTATGTGAATAGAGGAGTGGGCCAGATTCTATGTGAATAGGAGGAGTGGGCCAGATTCTATGTGAATAGGAGGAGTGGGCCAGATTCTATGTGAATAGAGGAGGGGCCAGATTCTATGTGAATAGGAGGAGTGGGCCAGATTCTATGTGAATAGGAGGAGTGGGCCAGATTCTATGTGAATAGGAGGAGGGGCCAGATTCTATGTGAATAGGAGGGTGGGCCAGATTCTATGTGAATAGGAGGAGTGGGCCAGATTCTATGTGAATAGGAGGAGTGGGCCAGATTCTATGTGAATAGGAGGAGTGGGCCAGATTCTAGGTGAATAGAGGAGTGGGCCAGATTCTAGGTGAATAGAGGAGTGGGCCAGATTCTAGGTGAATAGAGAGTGGGCCAGATTCTATGTGAATAGAGGAGTGGGCCAGATTCTAGTGAATAGAGGAGTGGGCCAGATTCTATGTGAATAGGAGGAGTGGGCCAGATTCTATGTGAATAGGAGGAGTGGGTCAGTGTCTGTGTGAATAGGAGGAGTGGGTCAGTGTCTGTGTGAATAGGAGGAGTGGGTCAGTGTCTGTGTGAATGGGGAGGAGTGGGTCAGGTCTATGTGAATAGGAGGAGTGGGCCAGATTCTATGTGAATAGGAGGAGTGGGCCAGATTATATGTGAATAGGAGGAGTGGGCCAGATTATATGTGAATAGGAGGAGTGGGCCAGATTCTATGTGAATAGGAGGAGTGGGCCAGATTCGATGTGAATAGGAGGAGTGGGCCAGATTCGATGTGAATAGGAGGAGTGGGCCAGTGTCTATGTGAATAGGAGGAGTGGGTCAGTGTCTATGTGAATAGGAGGAGTGGGTCATGTCTATGTGAATAGGAGGAGTGGGTCAGTGTCTATGTGAATAGGAGAGTGGGCCAGATTCTATGTGAATAGAGGAGTGGGCCAGATTATATGTGAATAAAGTGGAGTGGGCCAGATTATATGTGAATAGGAGAGTGGGCCAGATTCTATGTGAATAGAGGAGTGGGCCAGATTCTATGTGAATAGAGGAGTGGGCCAGATTCTATGTGAATAGGAGGAGGGGACAGATTCTATGTGAATAGAGGTGGGACAGATTCTATGTGAATAGGAGGAGTGGGACAGATTCTATGTGAATAGGAGGAGTGGGCCATATTCTATGTGAATAGGAGGAGTGGGCCAGATTCTATGTGAATAGGAGGAGTGGGCCAGATTCTATGTGAATAGGAGGAGTGGGCCAGATTCTATGTGAATAGGAGGAGTGGGCCAGATTCTATGTGAATAGGAGGAGTGGGCCAGATTCTATGTGAATAGGAGGAGTGGGCCAGATTCTATGTGAATAGGAGGAGTGGGCCAGATTCTATTTGAATAGGAGGAGTGGGCCAGATTCTATGTGAATAGGAGGAGTGGGCCAGATTCTATGTGAATAGAGGAGTGGGCCAGATTCTATGTGAATTGGAAGAGTGGGTCAGTGTCTATGTGTATAGGAGGAGTGGGTCAGTGTCTGTGTGAATAGGAGTGGGTCAGTGTCTATGTGAATAGGGGAGTGGGTCAGTGTCTATGTGAATAGGAGGAGTGGCTCAGTGTCTATGTGAATAGGAGGAGTGGGCCAGATTCTATGTGAATAGGAGGAGTGGGCCAGAATCTATGTGAATAGAGGAGTGGGCCAGATTCTATTTGAATTGGAAGAGTGGGTCAGTGTCTATGTGAATAGGAGGAGTGGGTCAGTGTCTATGTGAATAGGAGGAGTGGGTCAGTGTCTGTGTGAATAGGAGCAGTGGGTCAGTGTCTATGTGAATAAAGGAGTGGGTCAGTGTCTATGTGAATAGAGGAGTGGGTCAGTGTCTATGTGAATAGAGGAGTGGTGTCTGTGAATAGGAGGAGTGGGCCAGATTCTGTGAATAGAGGAGTGGGCCAGATTCTATGTGAATAGAGGAGTGGGCCAGATTCTATGTGAATAGAGGAGTGGGCCAGATTCTATGTGAATAAACGAGTGGGCCAGATTCTATGTGAATAGGAGGAGTGGGCCAGATTCTATGTGAATAGTAGGAGTGGGCCAGATTCTATGTGAATAGGAGGAGTGGGCCAGATTCTATGTGACTAGGAGGAGTGGGCCAGATTCTATGTGACTAGGAGGAGTGGGCCAGATTCTATGTGAATAGGAGGAGTGGGCCAGATTCTATTTGAATAGGAGGAGTGGACCAGATTCTATGTGAATAGGAGGAGTGGGCCAGATTCTATGTGAATAGAGGAGTGGGCCAGATTCTATGTGAATAGAGGAGTGGGCCAGATTCTATGTGAATAGAGGAGTGGGCCAGATTCTATGTGAATAGAGGAGTGGGCCAGATTCTATGTGAATAGGAGGAGTGGGCCAGATTCTATGTGAATAGGAGGAGTGGGCCAGATTCTATGTGAATAGAGGAGTGGGCCAGATTCTATGTGAATAGAGGAGTGGGCCAGATTCTATGTGAATTGGAAGAGTGGGTCAGTGTCTATGTGAATAGGAGGAGTGGGTCAGTGTCTGTGTGAATAGGAGGAGTGGGTCAGTGTCTATGTGAATAGGGGAGTGGGTCAGTGTCTATGTGAATAGGAGGAGTGGGTCAGTGTCTATGTGAATAGGAGGAGTGGGTCAGTGTCTATGTGAATAGGAGGAGTGGGTCAGTGTCTATGTGAATAGGAGGAGTGGGTCAGTGTCTATGTGAATAGGAGGAGTGGGTCAGTGTCTATGTGAATAGGAGGAGTGGGTCAGTGTCTATGTGAATAGGAGGAGTGGGCCAGATTCTATGTGAATAGGAGGAGTGGGCCAGATTCTATGTGAATAGGAGGAGTGGGCCAGAATCTATGTGAATAGAGGAGTGGGTCAGTGTCTATGTGAATAGGAACAGTGGGTCAGTGTCTATGTGAATAGAGGAGTGGGTCAGTGTCTATGTGAATAGGAACAGTGGGTCAGTGTCTATGTGAATAGAGGAGTGGGTCAGTGTCTATGTGAATAGGGGAGTGGGTCAGTGTCTATGTGAATAGGAGGAGTGGGCTCAGTGTCTATGTGAATAGGAGGAGTGGGCCAGATTCTGTGTGGAAGTGGGTCAGTGTCTGTGAATAGGAGGAGTGGGCCAGATTCTATGTGAATTGGAAGAGTGGGTCAGTGTCTATGTGTAGGAGGAGTGGGTCAGTGTCTGTGTGAATAGGAGTGGGTCAGTGTCTATGTGAATAGGGGAGTGGGTCAGTGTCTATGTGAATAGGAGGAGTGGCTCAGTGTCTATGTGAATAGGAGGAGTGGGCCAGATTCTATGTGAATAGGAGGAGTGGGCCAGAATCTATGTGAATAGAGGAGTGGGCCAGATTCTATTTGAATTGGAAGAGTGGGTCAGTGTCTATGTGAATAGGAGGAGTGGGTCAGTGTCTATGTGAATAGGAGGAGTGGGTCAGTGTCTGTGTGAATAGGAGCAGTGGGTCAGTGTCTATGTGAATAAAGGAGTGGGTCAGTGTCTATGTGAATAGAGGAGTGGGTCAGTGTCTATGTGAATAGAGGAGTGGGTCAGTGTCTGTGAATAGGAGGAGTGGGCCAGATTCTATGTGAATCAGTGGGTCTATGTGAATAGAGGAGTGGGCCAGATTCTATGTGAATAAACAGTGGGCCAGATTCTATGTGAATAGGAGGAGTGGGCCAGATTCTATGTGAATAGTAGGAGTGGGCCAGATTCTATGTGAATAGGAGGAGGGCCAGATTCTATGTGACTAGGAGGAGTGGGCCAGATTCTATGTGACTAGGAGGAGTGGGCCAGATTCTATGTGAATAGGAGGAGTGGGCCAGATTCTATTTGAATAGGAGGAGTGGACCAGATTCTATGTGAATAGGAGGAGTGGGCCAGATTCTATGTGAATAGAGGAGTGGGCCAGATTCTATGTGAATAGAGGAGTGGGCCAGATTCTATGTGAATAGAGGAGTGGGCCTATGTGAATAGAGGAGTGGGCCAGATTCTATGTGAATAGGAGGAGTGGGCCAGATTCTATGTGAATAGGAGGAGTGGGCCAGATTCTATGTGAATAGAGGAGTGGGCCAGATTCTATGTGAATAGAGGAGTGGGCCAGATTCTATGTGAATTGGAAGAGTGGGTCAGTGTCTATGTGAATAGGAGGAGTGGGTCAGTGTCTGTGTGAATAGGAGGAGTGGGTCAGTGTCTATGTGAATAGGGGAGTGGGTCAGTGTCTATGTGAATAGGAGGAGTGGGTCAGTGTCTATGTGAATAGGAGGAGTGGGTCAGTGTCTATGTGAATAGGAGGAGTGGGTCAGTGTCTATGTGAATAGGAGGAGTGGGTCAGTGTCTATGTGAATAGGAGGAGTGGGTCAGTGTCTATGTGAATAGGAGGAGTGGGTCAGTGTCTATGTGAATAGGAGGAGTGGGCCAGATTCTATGTGAATAGGAGGAGTGGGCCAGATTCTATGTGAATAGGAGGAGTGGGCCAGAATATGTGAATAGAGGAGTGGGTCAGTGTCTATGTGAATAGGAACAGTGGGTCAGTGTCTATGTGAATAGAAGTGGGTCAGTGATGTGAATAGGAGTGGGTCAGTGTCTATGTGAATAGAGGAGTGGGTCAGTGTCTATGTGAATAGGAACAGTGGGTCAGTGTCTATGTGAATAGGAGGAGTGGTCAGTGTCTATGTGAATATAGGAGGGTGGGTCAGTGTCTATGTGAATAGGAGGAGGGGTCAGTGTCTATGTGAATAGGAGGAGGGTCAGTGTCTATGTGAATAGGAGGAGGGGCCAGATTCTATGTGAATAGGAGGAGGGGCAGATTCTATGTGAATAGGAGGAGTGGGCCAGAATCTATGTGAATAGAGGAGTGGGTCAGTGTCTATGTGAATAGGAACAGTGGGTCAGTGTCTATGTGAATAGAGGAGTGGGTCAGTGTCTATGTGAATAGGAACAGTGGGTCAGTGTCTATGTGAATAGAGGAGTGGGGCCAGTGTCTATGTGAATAGGGAGTGGGTCAGTGTCTATGTGAATAGGAGGAGTGGCTCAGTGTCTATGTGAATAGGAGGAGTGGGCCAGATTCTATGAATTGGAAGAGTGGGTCAGTGTCTATGTGAATAGGAGGAGTGGGCCAGATTCTATGTGAATTGGAAGAGTGGGTCAGTGTCTATGTGAATAGAGGAGTGGGTCAGTGTCTATGTGAATAGAGGAGTGGGTCAGTGTCTATGTGAATAGAGGAGTGGGTCAGTGTCTATGTGAATAGAGGAGTGGGTCAGTGTCTATGTGAATAGGAGGAGTGGGTCAGTGTCTATGTGAATAGGAAGGGTGGGTCAGTGTCTGTTCTACTGGATGTCATAAGGTGAATGCACCAATTTGTAAGTCGCTCTGGATAAGAGCGTCTGCTAAATGACTTAAATGTAATGTAAATGTAATAGAGGAGTGGGTCAGTGTCTATGTGAATAGGAGGAGTGGGTCAGTGTCTATGTGAATAGGAGGAGTGGGTCAGTGTCTATGTGAATAGAGGAGTGGGTCCGTGTCTATGCCAATAGGAGGAGTGGGTCAGTGTCTATGCGAATAGAGGAGTGGGTCAGTGTCTATGTGAATAGGAGGAGTGGGTCAATGAATAGGAGAGTGGGGTAGTGTCTGTGACAGGAGAGTGGTCAGTGTCTGGTGTGAATAGGAGGAGTGGGTCAGTGTCTATGTGAATAGGAGAGTGGGTCAGTGTCTATGTGAATAGGGAGGAGTGGGTCAGTGTCTATGTGAATAGGAGAGGTCAGTGTCTATGTGAATAGGAGGAGTGGGTCAGTGTCTATGTGAATAGGGAGGTGGGTCAGTGTCTGTCTATGTGAATAGGAGGAGTGGGTCAGTGTCTATGTGAATAGGAGGAGGGGTCAGTGAGGAATAGGAGGAGTGGGTCAGTGTCTGTGAATAGGAGGAGTCAGTGTCTGCGGAATGGGTCAGTGTCTATGTGAATAGGAGGAGTGGGGGTCAGTGGGTCAGTGTCTATGTGAATAGGAGTGAGTGGGTCAGTGTCTATGTGAATAGAGGAGTGTCTAGGTATAGAGGAGTGGGTCAGTGTCTGAATAGGAATAGGAGGAGTGGGTCAGTGTCAGTGTCTATGTGAATAGGAGGAGTGGGTCAGTGTCTATGTGAATAGGAGGAGTGGGTCAGTGTCTATGTGAATAGGAGGAGTGTGTCAGTGTCTATGTGAATAGAGGAGTGGGTCAGTGTCTATGTGAATAGGAGGAGTGGGTCAGTGTCTATGAATAGGAGGAGTGGGTCAGTGTCTATGTGAATAGGAGAAGTAGGTACCAGAATCAAGCTCTTCCGCCTCTCTCCCTCTCTTGGCCTATAGTTTGCATTGTTGCTCACAGGGTTCTAATTTCAACCAAAAGGTGAACTTTCATCTGTAGGCCCTGGACAGGAAGTTAAAAACCTGTTATGGTGAGACTGCAAGGTAATAGAACTGACTTTTCTCTCTCTCTCTCTGTCTCTCTGTCTCTCTCTCTGTCTCTCTCTCTGTCTCTCTCTGTCTCTCTCTCTATGTCTCTCTCTCTCTCTCTGTCTCTCTCTCTCTCTCTCTCTCTGTCTCTCTCTCTCTCTCTCTCTGTCTCTGTCTCTCTCTCTCTCTCTCTCTCTCTCTCTGTCTCTGTCTGTCTATCTCGTCTCTCTCTCTCTCTCTCTCTCTCTCTCTCTATATATATCTCTCTCTATATATCTGTCTGTCTATCTATCTCTAATCTATCTATCTGTCTATATATCTGTCTCTCTCTCTATATATCTCTATCTCTCTCTCTCTCTGTCTCTGTCTATGTCTAATCTCTCTCTATATCTCTCTCCCTCTCTCTCTCTCTCTGTCTATGTCTCTATATATATCTCTCTGTCTATGTCTCTCTCTCTCTGTCTCTGTCTCTGTCTCTGTCTCTGTCTCTGTCTCTGTCTGTCTCTGTCTTCTCTCTCTCTCTGTCTCTCTCTGTCTCTCTGTCTCTCTGTCTCTCTGTCTCTCTGTCTCTGTCTCTCTCTCATCTCTCTCTCTCTCTCTCTCTCTCTCTCTCTCTCTCTCTCTCTCTCTCTCTCTCTCTCTCTCTCTCTCTCTCTCTCTCTGTCTCTCTCTCTGTCTCTCTCTCTGTCTCTCTCTCTCTCTCTCTCTCTCTCTCTCTCTCTCTCTCTCTGTCTCTGTCTATGTCTATGTCTCTCTCTCTCTCTCTCTCTCTCTCTCTCTCTCTCTCTCTCTCTCTCTCTCTCTCTCTCTCTCTCTCTCTCTCTCTCTGTCTCTGTCTATATCTCTCTCTCTCTCTGTCTATGTCTCTCTCTCTCTCTCTCTCTCTCTCTCTCTCTCTCTCTCTGTCTCTCTCTCTCTCTCTCTCTCTCTCTCTCTCTCTCTCTCTCTCTCTCTCTCTCTCTCTCTCTCTCTCTGTCTCTCTGTCTCTCTCTCTCTCTCTCCAGGCAAACCTAACCCTGTCGCCCACCTCTCTGCTACCTCGCCCAAGAGTCCCGAGGTGAAGCTGGCGCCGACGCCCATCTCCTGCAACCCATTGCTTCTTTCCCACAAGCCCTGCAGCCCGACCCTGAGGCCCCAGCTGTCCAGTGAGGAGGAGGAGCCGGTATGCTTTGAGAGCCCGGCGGAGGGGACCCCATTACTCAGCTTCAACAAGGTATGGATTCTCGTGATGAACATTTGTATATTCTACACTGAGTATACAAAACATTAAGAACACCTTCCCATTAAGAACACCCCACCAGCCCCAATTCTTTCCCTCAGAACAGCCTCAATTCATCCAGGCATGGACTCCACAAGGTGTGGAAGCATTCCACAGGGATGCTGGCTCATGTTGACTCCAATGCTTCCCAAAGTTGTGTCAAGATACATTCTTGATCCATACGGGAAACTATTGAGTGTGAAAAACCCAGCAGCGTTGCAGTTCTTGACACAAACTGGTGCACCTACTACCATGCCCTGTTTAAATATATTCTCCTTCTTTAACCGTCTCCTCCCCTTCATCTACACTGATAGAAGTGGATTTAACAAGTGACATCAATAAGGGATCATAGCCTTCAGCTGGACTCACCTGATCAGTCGATGTCATGGCAACAGCAGGTCTTTGTGGCTAGGTGTACTGTGTAGTATATCATTGATGTTGGTTCAGGTTTGATATTTGAAATTTGAGCTGTATTGTAACCTACATGCAGTAGACTGATATTGTATAGTAACCTACACTGCTGCTACTCTCTGTTCATATATGCATAGTCATATATGCACCAGTCACTTTAACGGGTGTCTATATCTACATGTACATACTACCTCAATCAGCCTGACTAACAGAATTGTCTATATATATCTACTCATGTACATACTACACTCAATCAGCCTGACTAACCGGTGTCTATATATATCTACATGTACATACTACCTCAATCAGCCTGACTAACCGGGTGTCTGTATACCTCAATCAGCCTGACTAACAGGTGTCTATATATATCTACATGTACATACTACCTCAATCAGCCTGACTAACCGGTGTCTGTATATACTACCTCAATCAGCCTGACTAACAGGTGTCTATATATATCTACATGTACATACCTACCTCAATCAGCCTGACTAACCGGTGTCTGTATATACTACTCCCATCAGCCTGACTAACAGGTGCTCCAGTATATATCTACATGTACATACTCACCTCAATCAAAGGCCTGACTAACATGTGTCTGTATATAGCTACAGGCTATTGCTTCACTCAATCAGCCTGACTATCAGGTGTCTACATAAGCATGTACATACTCACCTCAATCAGCCTGACTAACAGGTGTCTGTATATATCTACATGTACATTACTCACTCAATCAGCCTGACTAACAGGTGTCTGTATATATCTACATGTATATACTACCTCAATCAGCCTGACTAACAGGTGTCTGTATATACTACCTCAATCAGCCTGACTAACAGGTGTCTGTATATCTACATGTACATACTACCTCAATCAGCCTGACTAACAGGTGTCTGTATAGAGCTACATGTACATACTCACTCAATCAGCCTGACTAACAGGTGTCTGTATATATCTACATGAACATACTACCTCCAATCAGCCTGACTAACAGGTGTCTGTATATATCTACATGTATATACTTCCTCAATCAGCCTGACTAACAGGGTGTCTGTATATAGCTACATGTACATACTACCTCAATCAGCCTGACTACAGGTGTCTGTATATATCTACATGTACATACTACCTCAATCAGCCTGACTAACAGGTGTCTGTATATATCTACATGTACATACTACCTCAATCAGCCTGACTAACAGGTGTCTGTATATACTACCTCAATCAGCCTGACTAACAGGGTGTCTGTATCAATAGCCTCTACATGTATATACTACCTCAATCAGCCTGACTAACAGGTGTCTGTATATATCTACATGTACATACTACCTCAATCAGCCTGACTAACAGGTGTCTGTATATATCTCCAATCAGCCTGTACATATATACTCTCAATCAGCCTGACTAACAGGTGTCTGTATATACTACCTCAATCAGCCTGACTAACAGGTGTCTGTATATATCTACATGTACATACTACCTCAATCAGCCTGACTAACCGGTGTCTGTATATACTACCTCAATCAGCCTGACTAACAGGTGTCTGTATATATCTACATGTATATACTACCTCAATCAGCCTGACTAACAGGTGTCTGTATATATCTACATGTACATACTACCTCAATCAGCCTGACTAACAGGTGTCTGTATATATCTATACCTCAATCAGCCTGACTAACAGGTGTCTGTCTATCTACATGTACATACTACCTCAATCAGCCTGACTCAACACCGGTGTCTATATCAATATCTACATGTATATCTACTACCTCAATCAGCCTGACTAACAGGTGTCTGTATATATCTACATGTACATACTACCTCAATCAGCCTGACTAACAGGTGTCTGTATATAGGTACATGTACATACTACCTCAATCAGCCTGACTAACAGGTGTCTGTATATAGCTACATGTACATACTACCTCAATCAGCCTGACTAACAGGTGTCTGTATATACTACCTCAATCAGCCTGACTAACAGGTGTCTGTATAGAGCTACATGTACATACTACCTCAATCAGCCTGACTAACAGGTGTCTGTATATATCTACATGTACATACTACCTCAATCAGCCTGACTAACAGCCTCTCTACTTCTATATCCTGTCTTCTTACTGTTGTTTTATATCTTTACCTATCTATTGTTCACCTAATACATTTTTTTGCACTATTGGTTAGAGTCTGTAAGTAAGTATTTCACTGTAAGGTCTACTACACCTGTTGTATTCAGCATTTCACTGTGAGGTCTACTACACCTGTTGTATTCAGCATTTCACTGTAAGGTCTACTACACCTGTTGTATTCAGTGCACGTGACAAATAAACTTTGATTTGATTTGATTGGTTGGTCCTACGTCAGTCAGTGGAAGCCTCGTGGTCTTGGTCTCTCACGTCATCTCCTGTACGTGAGCTCTGACATCACTCCAGGCCACTTATTCCCTCTCCCCCTGGTGACACGTGTCCCTAGCTGTGTGTCCTGCCGTCCTAAAATAGGCCCTCTGTAACATAGAAATATAATCTAGAGAATGGGCCTCCCTATTCGAGTCAAATTGCCATGGTTAGACGTTCTAAGCACCTTCTATAGAGTCTATTTCTATGCTCTGTAAGCCCAGGAACAGGAACAGGCCTCCTGCAGTGGCTCAGCGCAGAGACCAGGGGGATTGAAGGTGTTATCCACTTAGCCTACTCCTCCCTCCCTCCCTCCCTCCTCCATTCCCTCTCCCTCCTTCTCCTCCATTCAGTCTCCTTTCCCTCCTCCTCCTCTATTCCGTCTCCCTCCCTTCCTCCTCCTCCTCCATTCCCTCTACCTCCTTCTCTCCATTCAGTCTTCTTTCCTCCTCCTCCTCTATTCCGTCTCCCTCCCTCCCTCCTCCTCCTCCTCCATTCCCTCTCCCTCCTTCTCCTCCATTCAGTCTCCTTTCCTCCCTCCTCCATTCTGTCTCCCTCCTCCCTCCTCCCTCCTCTATTCCGTCTCCCTCCCTCCCCTCCATTCCCTCTCCCTCCTTCTCCTCCATTCAGTCTCCTTTCCCTCCTCCTCCTCTATTCCGTCTCCCTCCCTCCTCCATTCCCTCCCTCCTTCTCCTCCATTCAGTCCCTTTCCCTCCTCCTATCTGTCTCCCTCCCTCCCTCCTCCTCCCTATTCCGTCTCCTCCCTCCCTCCTCCATTCCCTCCTCCTTTCTCCTCCATTCAGTCTCCTTTCCTCCTCCTCGACTCCGTCTCCCTCCCTCCTCCTCCTCCTCCATTCCCTCACCTCCTTTCTCCTCCATTCAGCCCTCTTTCTTCCTCCTCCTCTATTCCGTCTCCCTCCCTCCCTCCTCCATTCCCTCTCTCCCTCCTTCTCCTCCATTCAGTCTCCTTTCCCTCCTCCTCCTCTATTCCGTCTCCTCCCTCCTCCTCCTCTCCTCCATTCCCTTCCCTCCTTCTCCTCCATTCAGTCTCCTTTCCCCTCCCCCTCCTCCATTCTGTCTCCTCCCTCCCTCCTCCTCCCTCTATTCCGTCTCCCTCCCTCCCTCCTCCATTCCCTCCCTCCTTCTCCTCCATTCAGTCTTCTTTCCCCTCCCTCCCTCCTGTCTGCCTTCCCTCCCTCCTCCATTCTGTGTCTCCCTCCTCCTCTCCTCCATTCAGTCTTCTTTCCTCCTCCTCCTCTATTCCGTCTCCCTCCCTCCCTCCTCCTCCCTCCTCCATTCCTCTCCCTCCTTCTCCTCCATTCAGTCTCCTTTCCCTCCTCCTCCATTCTGTCTCCTCCTAAAAATCCTCCTCTATTCCGTCTCCCTCCCTCCCTCTCCTCCATTCCCCTCCCTCCTTCTCCTCCATTCAGTCTCCTTTAAAAAAAAATCCTCCATTCTGTCTCCCTCCTCCCTCCTCCTCTATTCGTCTCCCTCCCTCCCTCCTCCATAAAATCTCCTCCGTCTCCTCCATTCAGTCTCCTTTCCTCCCCTCCTCCTCCATTCTGTCTCCCTCCTCCCTCCTCCTAAATATTCCGTCTCCATCCTAAATCCTCCATTCCCTCTCCCTCCCTCCATCTGTTCCTTTCCCTCCTCCTCCCTCATTCCGTTTCCCTCCCTCCTCCATTCCCTCTCCCTCCTTCTCCTCCATTCAGTCTCCTTTCCCTCCTCCATTCCTCCCCTCCCTCCCTCCTTCTCCTCCATTCAGTCTCCTTTCCCTCCTCCTCCTCTATTCCGTCTCCCTCCCTCCCTCCTCCATTCCTCTCCCTCCTTCTCCTCCATTCAGTCTCCTTTCCCTCCCTCCTCCATTCTGTCTCCCTCCCTCCCTCCTCCCTCCTCTATTCCGTCTCTCCCTCCCTCCTCCATTCCCTCTCCCTCCTTCTCCTCCATTCAGTCTCCTTTCCCTCCCTCCTCCATTCTGTCTCCCTCCTCCTCCTCCTCCTCTATTCAGGTCTCCTCCTCCCTCTCCATTCCCCTCCCTCCTTCTCCTCCATTCAGTCTCCTTTCCCTCCTCCTCCTCCATTCCGTCTCCTCCCTCCTCCTCCATTCCCTCTCCCTCCTTCCCTCCATTCAGTCTCCTTTCCTCCCCCTCCTCCATTCTGTCTCCCTCCCTCCCTTCTCCTCCATTCAGTCTCCTTTCCCTCCTCCTCCTCTATTCCGTCTCCCTCCTCCCTCCTCCATTCCTCTCCTCCTTCTCCTCCATTCAGTCTCCTTTCCCTCCTCCTCCTCTATTCCAGTCTCCCTCCCTCCCTCCTCCATTCCCTCTCCCTCCTTCTCCTCCATTCAGTCTCCTTTCCCTCCCCTCCTCCATTCCTCCATCCCTCCTTCTCCTCCATTCAGTCCTTTCCCTCCTCCTCCTCTATTCTGTCTCCTCCTCCCATTCCTCTCCCTCCTTCTCCTCCATTCAGTCTCCTTTCCCTCCTCCCTCCGTCCCTCCCTCCTCCATTCCCTCCTCCTTCTCCTCCATTCAGTCTCCTTTCCCCCTCCTCCATTCTGTCTCCTCCTCCCTCCTCCTCCTCCATTCAGTCTCCTTTCCCTCCCTCCTCCATTCCCTCTCCCTCCTTCTCCTCCATTCAGTCTTCTCCTCCATTCAGTCTCCTTTCCCTCCTCCTCCTCTATTCCGTCTCCCTCCTCCTCCTCCATTCCTCTCCTCCTTCTCCTCCATTCAGTCTCCTTTCCCTCCCCTCCTCCATTCTGTCTCCCTCCCTCCCCTCCTTCTCCTCCATTCAGTCTCCTTTTCCCTCCTCCTCCTCTATTCCGTCTCCCTCCCTCCCTCCTCCAGTCCCTCTCCCTCCTTCTCCTCCATTCAGTCTCCTTTCCCTCCTCCTCCCCTATTCCGTCTCCCCTCTCCCTCCTCCATTCCCTCTCCCTCCTTCTCCTCCATTCAGTCTCCTCCCTCCTCCTCCTCTATTCAGTCTCCCTCCCTCCCTCCTCCATTCCCTCTCCCTCCTTCTCCTCCATTCAGTCTCCTTTCCCTCCCTCCTCCTCTATTCTGTCTCCCTCCTCCCTCCCTCCTCCATTCCCTCTCCTCCTTCTCCTCCATTCAGTCTCCTTTCTCCTCCTCCTCTGTCCTCCTCCTCAAGTCTCCTCCCTCCCTCCTCCATTTCCCTCCCTCCTTCTCCTCCATTCAGTCTCCTTTCCCTCCCCCCTCCTCCATTCTGTCTCCTCCTCCCTCCTTCTCCTCCATTCAGTCTCCTTTCCCTCCTCCTCCTCTATTCAGTCTCCTCCCTCCTCCTCCATTCCCTCTCCTCCTTCTCCTCCATTCAGTCTCCTTTCCTCCTCCTCCTCTGTTCAAGTCTCCCTCCCTCCCTCCTCCATTCCCTCTCCCTCCCTCCTCCATTCAGTCTCCTTTCCCTCCCCTCCTCCATTCTGTCTCCCTCCCTCCTCCTTCTCTCCATTCAGTCTCCTTTCCCTCCTCCTCCTCTATTCCGTCTCCCTCCCTCCCTCCTCCATTCCCTCTCCCTCCTTCTCCTCCATTCAGTCTCTTCCCTCCTCCTCCTCTATTCTCGTCTCCCTCCCTCCCTCCTCCATTCCCTCTCCCTCCTTCTCCTCCATTCAGTCTCCTTTCCCTCCCCCTCCTCCATTCTGTCTCCCTCCCTCCCTCCTTCTCCTCCATTCAGTCTCCTTTCCCTCCTCCTCCTCTATTCCGTCTCCCTCCCTCCCTCCTCCATTCCCTCTCCCTCCTTCTCCTCCATTCAGTCTCCTTTCCCTCCTCCTCCTCTATTCCGTCTCCCTCCCTCCCTCCTCCATTCCCTCTCCCTCCTTCTCCTCCATTCAGTCTCCTTTCCCTCCCCCTCCTCCATTCTGTCTCCCTCCCTCCCTCCTTCTCCTCCATTCAGTCTCCTTTCCCTCCTCCTCCTCTATTCCGTCTCCCTCCCTCCCTCCTCCAGTCCCTCTCCCTCCTTCTCCTCCATTCAGTCTCCTTTCCCTCCTCCTCCTCTATTCCGTCTCCCTCCCTCCCTCCTCCATTCCCTCTCCCTCCTTCTCCTCCATTCAGTCTCCTTTCCCTCCTCCTCCTCTATTCCGTCTCCCTCCCTCCCTCCTCCATTCCCTCTCCCTCCTTCTCCTCCATTCAGTCTCCTTTCCCTCCTCCTCCTCTATTCCGTCTCCCTCCCTCCCTCCTCCATTCCCTCTCCCTCCTTCTCCTCCATTCAGTCTCCTTTCCCTCCTCCTCCTCTATTCCGTCTCCCTCCCTTCCTCCTCCATTCCCTCTCCCTCCCTCCCTCCTCCATTCCCTCTCCCTCCTTCTCCTCCATTCAGTCTCCTTTCCCTCCTCCTCCTCCATTCTGTCTCCCTCCCTCCCTCCTTCTCCTCCATTCAGTCTCCTTTCCCTCCTCCTCCTCTATTCCGTCTCCCTCCCTCCCTCCTCCATTCCCTCTCCCTCCTTCTCCTCCATTCAGTCTCCTTTCCCTCCTCCTCCTCTATTCCGTCTCCCTCCCTCCCTCCTCCATTCCCTCTCCCTCCTTCTCCTCCATTCAGTCTCCTTCTCCCTCCTCCTCCTCCATTCCTGTCTCCCTTCCCTCCCTCCTTCTCCTCCATTCAGTCTCCTTTCCCTCCTCCTCCTCTATTCCGTCTCCCTCCCTCCCTCCTCCATTCCCTCTCCCTCCTTCTCCTCCATTCAGTCTCCCTTTCCCTCCTCCCTCCTCTATTCCGTCTCCCTCCCTCCCTCCTCCATTCCCTCTCCCTCCTTCTCCTCCATTCAGTCTCCTTTCCCTCCTCCTCCTCCATTC
>NC_060185.1:6012634-6038320 GCF_021184085.1 Oncorhynchus gorbuscha | reverse complement strand
TACTACTACTACTACTACTACTACTACTACTACTACTACTACTACTACTACTACTACTACTACTACAACTACTACTACTAATATTATTACTATCACAACTACCACCACCACTACTACTACTAATACTACTACTACCACTACTACTAATACTAATACTATTACTATTACAACTACCACCACTACTACTACTACTACTACTACTACTACTACTACTACTACTACTACTACTACTACTACTACTACTACTACTACCACTACTACTACTATTACTACTACTAATACTATTACAACTACCACCACCACCACCACTACTACTACTACAACTACTACTACTACTACTACTACCACCACTACTACTACTACTACTACTACTACTACTACCACCACTACTACTATCACTACTGCTACTATTACTATCACTATTACTATTATTACTACCTCTATTACTACTACTACTACTACTACATACTACTACTACTACTACTACTACTACCACCACTACTACTACTACTACTACCATTACTACTACTACTACTACCATTACTACTACTACTACTACTACTACTACTACTACTACTACTACTACTACTTACTCACCACTACTACTATCACTACTGCTACTATTACTATCACTATTACTATTATTACTACCTCTATTACTACTACTACTACTACTACTACTACTACTACTACTACTACTACTACTACCACCATTACTACTACTACTACTACCATTACTACTACTACTACTACCATTACTACTACTACTACTACTACTACTACTACTACTACTACTACTACTACTACTACTACTCCTACTACTACTACTATTACTACCTCCATTACTACTACTACTACCACTATTACTACTACTATTACTACTACTACTACCACTACTACTACGACTACTACTACTACTACTACTACTACTACTACTACCACTTCTACTATTACCACTATTACTACTACTACCACTATTACTACTACTACCACTACTACTATTACTACTACTACTACTACTACTATTACCACCTCTATTACTACTACTACCACCACCACTACTACTACTACTACTACCACTATTACTACCTATATTACTACTACTACTACTAATACTACTACTGCTACTACTACTACCACTATTACTACTACTACCACCACCACTATTACTAATACCACTATTACTACCACTACTACTACCACTACTACTACTACAACTACTACTACCACCACCACTATTACTAATACCACCACTACTACTATTACTACTACTACTTATATTACTACTACTACTACCACCACAACTACTACCACAAGTACTACTACTACTACTACCACCAATACTACTACTACTACCACAATTACTACTACTACTACTACTACTACTACTGCTGCTACTACTACTACTACTACTACTACTACTACTACTACTACTATTACTACTACCACCACCACTATTACTACCACTAATAATATTACTACTACCACCACTATTACTACTACTACTACTACCACTATTACTACTATCACAACTATTACAACTACTGCTACTACCACCAATACTACTACTACTACCACCACTATTACTACTACCACTACTACCACTACTACTACTACTACCACTATTGCAACTACTGCTACTACTACCACCACTATTACTACTATTTCTACTACTACTACCAACACTACGACTACCACCATTATTACAACTACTGCTACTACTACTACCACCACTATTACGACTATTGCTACTACTACCACCACAACTACTACTACCACTACTAATAATAATAACATTACTACTACTACTAATTCTACTACGAATAATAATAATAATATTACTACTACCACTACTACTAATAATAATATTACTACTACTACTAATTCTACTACTTAATAATAATAATAATAATATTACTACTACCACTACTACTAATAATAATATTACTACTACTACTACTAATAATAATAATAATAAAAAAATAACAATACTACTACTACTACTAATAATACTACTACTACTACTACTACTAATAATACTACTTCTACTACTACTACTACTAATAATACTACTTCTACTACTACTACTACTACTAATAATAATAAAAACAATAACAATACTACTACTACTACTACTAATAATAATATTACTATTACTACTACTACTAATAATAATAATGTTCCTACTACGACTACTATTTCTTCTACTAGATACATTGTCAAACCAGTGTATTCACATGGAGCACACTGACCCCATCTAAATTACAGTTTGTATCAATGTGCCACTGTTTGACAAGCTAAATGTGTTTCTAGTACAGTATGTGTTACTGCACTTCAGCTTTTAGCAGCCATATAACTCATGAAATGAACCATTATCATCATCATCATCATCATTATAATCAGATCAAGTACTCCAAACAACCACTCAGAGTTGAAGACGTTAGATGTGTATTGACCATAGGGTGGCAGGTAGCCTAGTGGTTGGGTACTATTACCAGCACCACTACTACTACTAATACTATTACTACTACCACTACCTACTACCACTACCACCTATACTACTACTGCTACTACAACTGCTACTACTACCACTACTACTACCACTACTACTACTACTACTACTACCACTACTACTACTAATACTATTACTACTACCACTACCTACTACCACTACCACCTATACTACTACTGCTCCTACTACCACTACTACTCCTACTACTGCTACTACTACTGCTATTACTACCACTACTACTACTAATACTATTACTACCACTACTACTACTACTACTACCTATACTACTACTGCTACTACTACTGCTACTACTACCACTACCACCTATACTACTACTGCTACTACTACTGCTACTACTACCACTACCACCTATACTACTACTGCTACTACTACTACTACTACTACTGTTACTGCTACTACTACTAATAATAATAATAGTACTACTAATAATAACAATAATAATATTACTACTAATAATAACAATAATAATAGTACTACTAATAATAACAATAATAATAATAGTACTACTAATAATAACAATAATAATAGTACTACTAATAATAACAATAATAATAGTACTACTAATAATAACAATAATAATAATGTTACTACTACTACTACTATTACTACTACTACTACTACTACTACTACTACTGTTACTGCTACTACTACTAATAATAATAATAGTACTACTAATAATAACAATAATAATATTACTACTAATAATAACAATAATAATATTACTACTAATAATAACAATAATAATAGTACTACTAATAATAACAATAATAATAATAGTACTACTAATAATAACAATAATAATATTACTACTAATAATAACAATAATAATATTACTACTAATAATAACAATAATAATAATAGTACTACTAATAATAACAATAATAATAGTACTACTAATAATAACAATAATAATAATGTTACTACTACTACTACTATTACTACTACTACTACTACCAATAATAATAATGTTACTACTACTACTACTATTACTACTACTACTACTACCAATAATAATAATGATAATAATAATAATATTACTTTTACCCACTATTACCCACTGTTCCTAGGTCGTCCTTGAAAATAAGAATTTGTTCTTAACTGACTTCTGCCTAGTTAAAAATAAAGAATAAATCAAAATAATAAATAAATAAGTAGTTGGATTTCTTCACGTTTTATTGGGTTTCAAAGTTGGATTGAAAATGGATTTAATAGTTGTTGTTTTGTTTTTGCCAATAAAAGGTTTTGTCATAAAACTACTCTGTAATGTCAAAGCGGACAACAAATTAAAATGAACCAAAAAAAAAAAAGATTTAAAAAAAAAATGTATAACTTACAGTCGTTGTAGTCAGCTTGTTGGTGGGATTTATGAATGAATAACCCTTCCGCTGTCCCCCCCAATACATACAACATCTGTAAGTTCCCTCAGTCAACTATTGAATTTCAAGCACAAATTCAACGACAAAGACCAGGGAGTTTTTCAAACTAATAAAAGGGGTAGTGATTGGTAGATGGGTAACAATAATACCTCAGACATTAAATCTTCCTTTAATTAAGCATGGTCCATTTAATAAATATGCTGTGCATGATAGTTTAAACCACCCAGACACATCAAAGATACAGTCGTCCTTCTGAACTGAACGGCAGGACAGGAAGGACACTGCTCAGGGATGTTACCATAAGGCCATTGGTGATTTTTATTTTGTAAACAACGGAGTTCATTGGCTGTTATAGGAGTAAAGTGAGGATGGACCAACACTATTGTAGTGACTCTACAATTGTGACCTAGATGACAGATTGAAAATGATAATAATAATTTATAAAAAGAATAGTCAACAACATGCAACCTTGCACTAAAGTAATACTGCTAAAAAGAATGACAAAGGAATGCACATTTTGTCCTGAATGCAACGGAGTTCATTGGCTGTTATAGGAGTAAAAGTGAGGATGGACCAACACTATTGCTTAGTGAAGCAAGCCTTATGTTTGGAGCAGATCCAACACCACACATCACTGAGTAACTGCATCCATATTTTCAAGCATGAAGTGGCTGCATCATGTTATGGGTATGCTTGACGATAGCAAATACAGGATCATTTTCAGGATAAAAAGAAACAGGATAAAATTAAAGGAAAACCTGCTTCAGTCTGCTTTACACCAGAAACTGGGAGAGAAATTCACTTTTCAACAGGACAATAACCTAAAACACAAGGCCAAGTACACTGGAGTTGCTTACCAAGAAGACAGTGAATGTTCCTAATTGTGCCAAGTTACAGTTTTGACTTAAATCTGCGAAAATCTATGGCAGAATTTCTGTTTAGTCCTGATTCAAAAGCATTTTGACAGAGCTTGAAGGATGATGAACAAATATTGCACAACCCAGGTGTGCAAAGCTCTAGAAGACTCAAGAAGACTCACAGTTGTAATCACTCTTAGAGACTTACTCAAGAAGACTCACAGCTGTAGATGCCAAAGGTGACATGTATTGATGCAGGGAGCTGAATACTTATGCAACAGCTATATTTTGGTTATTTAATTTTTATTCATCTTAAAAATAAAATAATTTTTCCACTTTAATATAACAGAGATTTTGTAGATTGTTGACAAAAAAAAACAATAAAATCTATTTTAATCCCACTTTGAAAGACAATAAAATGTGAAATCCACTCAGTAACGACCTACTCCCCATCCCTACTCCTACTCCCCATCCCTACTCCCCTACTCCCCATCCTACTCCCTACTCCTCATCCCTACTCCCTACTCCCCATCCCTACTTCCCATCCCTACTCCTACTCCCCATCCCTACTCCCCATCCTTACTCCCCATCCCTACTCCTACTCCCCATCCCTACTCCCCATCCATACTCCCAAATCCCTGCTCCCTACTCCACGCTACTCCCTACTCCCCATCCCTACTCCTACTCCCCATCCCTACTCCTACTCCCCATTTACATTTACATTTAAGTCATTTAGCAGACGCTCTTATCAGAAGCGACTTACAAATTGGTGCATTCACCTTATGACATCCAGTGGGACAGTCACTTAACAATAGTGCATCTAAAACTTAGGGGTGGGGTGAGAGGGGATGCATAACCTATCCTAGGTATTCCTTAAGAGTGGGGTTTCAGGTGTCTCCGGAAGGTGGTGATTGACTCCGCTGTCCTGGCGTCGTGAGGGAGTTTGTTCCACCATTGGGGGGCCAGGGCAGCGAACAGTTTTGACTGGGCTGAGGCGGGAGCTGTACTTCCTCAGTGGTAGGGAGGCGGGCAGGCCAGAGGTGGATGAACGCAGTGCCCTTGTTTGGGTGTAGGGCCTGATCAGAAACCTGGAGGTACTGAGGTGCCGTTCCCCTCACAGCTCCGTAGGCAAGCACCATGGTCTTGTAGCGGATGCGAGCTTCAACTGGAAGCCAGTGGAGAGAACGGAGGAGCGGGGTGACGTGAGAGAACTTGGGAAGGTTGAACACCAGACGGGCTGCGGCGTTCTGGATGAGTTGAAGGTTTAATGGCACAGGCAGGGAGCCCAGCCAACAGCGAGTTGCAGTAATCCAGACGGGAGATGACAGGAGTGCCTGGATTAGGACCTGCGCCGCTTCCTGTGAGGCAGGGTCGTACTCTGCGGATGTTTAGAGCATGAACCTACGAGGAACGGGCCACCGCCTTGATGTTGTTGAGCGACAGGGTGTTGTCAGGATCACGCCAAGGTTCTTGGCGCTCTGGGAAGGAGGACACAATGGAGTTGTCAAGCCGTGATGCGAGATCATGGAGCGGGCAGTCCTTCCCGGGAGGAAGAGCAGCTCCGTCTTGCCGAGGTTCAGCTTGAGGTGGTGATCCGTCATCCACACTGATATGTCTGCCAGACATGCAGAGATGCGATTCGCCACCTGGTCATCAGAAGGGGGAAAGGAAGATTAATTGTGTGTCGTCTGCATTAGCAATGATAAGAGAGACCATGTGAGGAGTTATGACAGAGCCAGAGTGACTTGGTGTATAGCGAGAATAGGAGAGGGCCAAGAACAGAGCCCTGGGGGACACCAGTGGTGAGGGCGCGTGGTGAGGAGACAGTTCTCGCCACGCCACCTGGTAGGAGCGACCTGTCAGGTAGGACGCAATCAAGCGTGGAGCCGCGCCGAGGAGAGATGCCCAACTCGGAGAGGGTGGAGAGGAGGATCTGATGGTTCACAGTATCGAAGGCAGCCGATAGATCTAGAGGATGAGAGCAGAGGAGAGAGTTAGCTTTAGCAGTGCGGAGCGCCTCCGTGATACAGAGGAGCAGTCTCAGTTGAATGACTAGTCTTGAAACCTGACTGATTTGGATCAAGAAGGTCATTCAGAGATAGCGGAGAGCTGGCCAAGGACGGCACGTTCAAAGAGTTTTGGAGAGAGAAAAAAAAGGGATACTGGTCTGTAATTGTTGACATCGGAGTGTAGGTTTTTTCCAGAAGGGGTGCAACTCTCGCTCTCTTGAAAGACGGAAGGGGCGCAATAGCGATTGAGGGATGAGTTGATGGCGCGAGGTGAGAGGTAAGGGAAGGTCTCCGGAAATGGTCTGGAGAAGAGAGGAGGATAGGGTCAAGCGGGCAGGTTGTTGGGCGGCCGGCCGTCACAAGAACGAGATTTCATCTGGAGAGAGAGGGGAGAAAGAGGTCAGAGCACAGGGTAGGGCAGTGTGAGCAGAACCAGCGGTGTCGTTTGACTTAGCAAACGAGGATCGGATGTCGTCGACCTTCTTTTCAAAATGGTTGACGAAGTCATCTGCAGAGAGGAGGAGGGGGGGGAGGAGGCGGAGGATTCAGGAGGGAGGAGAGGTGGCAAAGAGCTTCCTAGGGTTAGAGGCAGATGCTTGGAATTTAGCGTGGTAGAAAGTGGCTTTAGCAGCAGAGACAGAGGAGGGAAAATGTAGAGAGGAGGGAGTGAAAGGATGCCAGGTCCGCAGGGAGGCGAGTTTTCCTCCATTTCCGCTCGGCTGCCCCGGAGCCCTGTTCTGTGAGCTCGCAATGAGTCATCGAGCCACGGAGCGGGAGGGGAGGACCGAGCCGGCCTGGAGGATAGGGGACATAGAGAGTCAAGGGATGCAGAGAGGGAGGAGAGGAGGGTTGAGGAGGCAGAATCAGGAGATAGGTGGGAGAAGGTTTGAGCGGAGGGAAGAGATGATAGGATGGAAGAGGAGAGAGTGGCGGGGGAGAGAGAGCGAAGGTTGGGACGGCGCGATACCATCCGAGTAGGGGCAGTGTGGGAGGTGTTGGATGAGAGCGAGAGGGAAAAGGATACAAGGCAGTGGTCGGAGACTTGGAGGGGAGTTGCAATGAGGTTAGTGGAAGAACAGCATCTAGTAAAGATGAGGTCGAGCGTATTGCCTGCCTTGTGAGTAGGGGGGAAGGTGAGAGGGTGAGGTCAAAAGAGGAGAGGAGTGGAAAGAAGGAGGCAGAGAGGAAAGAGTCAAAGGTAGACGTGGGGAGGTTAAAGTCGCCCAGAACTGTGAGAGGTGAGCCGTCCTCAGGAAAGGAGCTTATCAAGGCATCAAGCTCATTGATGAACTCTCCGAGGGAACCTGGAGGGCGATAAATGATAAGGATGTTAAGCTTGAAAGGGCTAGTAACTGTGACAGCATGGAATTCAAAGGAGGCGATAGACAGATGGGTAAGGGGAGAAAGAGAGAATGACCACTTGGGAGAGATGAGGATCCCGGTGCCACCACCCCGCTGACCAGACGCTCTCGGGGTGTGCGAGAACACGTGGGCGGACGAAGAGAGAGCAGTAGGAGTAGCAGTGTTGTCTGTGGTGATCCATGTTTCCGTCAGTGCCAAGAAGTCGAGGGACTGGAGGGAGGCATAGGCTGAGATGAACTCTGCCTTGTTGACCGCAGATTGGCAGTTCCAGAGGCTACCGGAGACCTGGAACTCCACGTGGGTCGTGCGCGCTGGGACCACCAGAGTAGGGTGGCACGCGGCCACGCGGTGAGGAGCGTTGTATGGTCTGTGCAGAGAGGAGAGAACAGGGATAAACAGACACATAGTTGACAGGCTACAGAAGAGGCTACGCTAATGCAAAGGAGATTGGAATGACAAGTGGACTACACGTCTCGAATGTTCAGAAAGTTAAGCTACGTAGCAAGAATCTTATTGACTAAAATGATTAAAATGATACAGTACTGCTGAAGTAGGCCAGCTGGCAGTGGGTGCGTTGTTGACACTACACTAATCAAGTCGTTCCGTTGAGTGTAATAGTTTCTGCAGTGTTGCTATTCGGGGCTAGCAGGCTAGCTAGCAGTGTTGTTTACGTTACGTTGCGTTAAAAGAACGACAATAGATGGCTAGCGAACCTAGAAAATCGCTCTAGACTACACAATTATCTTTGATACAAAGACGGCTATGTAGCTAGCTAAGTAGCTAGCTACGATCAAACAAATCAAACCGTTGTACTGTAATGAAATGAAGTGAAAATGTGATACTACCTGTGACTGCGACCGGGTAGTTGAGTTCTATACAGAAGACGTTGGCTAGCGTTGGCTAGCTGTTGGCTAGCTAGCAGAGTCACCTACGTTAAGGACGACAAATAGCTGGCTAGCTAACCTCGGTAAATTAAGATAATCTCTCTAAGACTACACACTCTAAACCTAGACAACACAATTATCTTGGATACGATGATACGAAGACAGCAAAGACAGCTATGTAGCTAGCTAACACTAAACTAATCAAGTCGTTCAGTTGAGTGTAATAGTTTCTCCAGTGCAGCTAATCAGTGGACGTTAGCTAGCTGGCTAGTGAAGACTACGTTAGGACGGCGAAATACGATAATTACACAATTATCTTTGATACAAAGACGGCTATGTAGCTAGCTGAGAAGAAATTGCTAATATAAGACAAATCAAACCGTTGTGATATAATGAAATATAATGAAAAAGTTATACTACCCGTTGGAGCGACGTGCAGATGCGACCACTCGCTCCAACCGGAACCGGAAACTCCCCATCCCTACTCCCTACTCCCCATCCCTACTCCTACTCCCCATCCATACTCCCTACTCCCCATCCCTACTCCCCATCCCTACTCCCTACTCCCCATCCCTACTCCCTACTCCCCATCTCTACTCCCCATTCCTACTCCTACTCCCCATCCCTACTCCTACTGCCCATCCCTACTCCCTACTCCCCATCCCTACTTCCTACTCCCTACTCCCTACTCCCTACTCCCCATCCCTACTCCTACTCCTACTCCCACTCCCCATTCCTACTCCCCATCCCTACTCCTACTCCCTACTCCCCATCTCTACTCCTACTCCCCATCCCTACTCCTACTGCCCATCCCTACTCCCTACTCCCCATCCCTACTCCCCATCCCTACTCCCTACTCCCCATCCCTACTCCCTACTCCCCACCCCTACTCCCCATCCCTACTCCCCATCCCTTCTCCCTACTCCCCATCCCTACTCCCTACTCCCCATCCCTACTCCCCATCCCTACTCCCTACCCCCATCCCTACTCCCTACTCCCCATCCCTACTCCCCATCCCTACTTCCTACTCCCCATGCCTACTCCCCATCTCTACTCCCTACTCCCCATCCCTACTCCTACTCCCTACTCCCCATCCCTACCCCTACTCCCTACTCCTACTCCCATCCCTACTCCCTACTCCCCATCCCTACTCCCCACTCCCCATCCCTACTCCCCCACTCCCCATCCCTACTCCCTACTCCCCATCCCTACTCCTACTCCTACTCCCCATCCCTACACCCTACTCACCATGCCTACTCCCTACTCCCCATCCCTACTCCCCATTCCCCATCCCTACTCCCTACTCCCCATCCCTACTCCCTACTCCCCATCCCTACTCCCCATCCCTACTCCTACTCCTACTCCCCATCCCTACTCCCTACTCCCCATGCCTACTCCCTACTCCCCATCCCTACTCCCCATCCCTACTCCCCATCCCTACTCCCTACTCCCTACTCCCCATCCCTACTCCCTTACTCCCCATCCCTACTCCCTACTCCCTACTCCCCATCCCTACTCCCTACTCCCCATCCTACTCCTATCCTACTCCCCATCCTACTCCCTACTCCCCATCCTACTCCTACTCCTACCCTACATCCTACTCCTACTCCCCATCCTCCTACTCCCATCCCTACTTCTACTCCCTACTCCCCACTCCCCATCCCTACTCCCAAACCCTACTCCCTACTCCCTACTCCCTACCCCCATCCCTATTTCCTACTCCCTACCCCCACTCCCCATCCCTACTCCCCATCCTACTCCCAAACCCTATTCCCTACTCCCTACCCCCATCCCTACTCCTACTCCCCATCCCTACTCCCCATCCCTATTTCCTACCCCTACTCCCCACTCCCCATCCCTACTCCCCATCCCTACTCCCAAACCCTATTCCCTACCCCTACTCCCCATCCCTACTCCCTACTCCCCATCCCTACCCTACTCCTACCCCCCATCCCTACTCCCCTACTCCCCATGCCTACTCCCTACTCCCCATCCCTACTCCCCATCCCTACTCCCCATCCCTACTCCCTACTCCCTACTCCCATCCCTACCCCTACTCCCCATCCCTACTCCCTACCCCTACTCCCCATCCCTACTCCCCTACTCCCCATACCTACTCCCCCATCCCTACTCCCCATCCCTCCTACTCCCCATCCCTACTCCTACTCCCCCATCCCTACTCCCCTACTCCTACTCCCCCATCCCTACTCCCTACTCCCCCCATCCCTACTCCCTACTCCCCATCTCTACTTCCTACTCCCTACTCCCCACTCCCCATCCCTACTCCTACCCTACCCCCATCCCTACTCCCAAACCCTACTCCCTGCTCCCTACTCCCCATCCCTACTCCTACTCCCCATCCCTACCCCCATCCCTATTTCCTACTCCTACTCCCCCTCCCCATCCCTACTCCCCATCCCTACTCCCCATCCCTACTCCCCATCCCTACTCCCTACTCCCTACTCCCCATCCCTACTCCCTACTCCCCATCCCTACCCTACTCCCTACTCCCCATCCCTACTCCCTACCCCCATCCCTATTCCCTACTCCCTACTCCCCATCCCTACTCCTACTCCCCATCCTACTCCCCATCCCTATTTCCTACTCCCTACTCCCCACTCCCCATCCCTACTCCCCATCCCTACTCCCAAACCCTATTCCCTACTCCCTACTCCCCATCCCTACTCCTACTCCCCATCCCTACTCCTACTCCTACTCCCCATCCCTACTCCCTACTCCCCATGCCTACTCCCTACTCCCCATCCTACTCCCCATCCCTACTCCCATCCCTACTCCCTACTCCTACTCCCCATCCCTACTCCCTACTCCCCATCCCTACTCCCTACTCCCCATGCCTACTGCCTACTCCCATCCCTACTCCCCATCCCTACTCCCCATCCCTACTCCCTACTCCTACTCCCCATCCCTACTCCCTACTCCCCATCCCTACCCCCTACTCCCTACTCCCCATCCCTACTCCCTACCCCCATCCCTACTCCCCATCCCTACTCCCCATCCCCACTCCTACTCCCCATCCCTACTCCTACTCCCCATCCCTACTCCCTACTCCTACTCCCCATCCCCCTCCCTACCCCCATCCCTACTCCCTACTCCCCATCTCTACTTCCTACTCCCTACTCCCCACTCCCCATCCCTACTCCTGCCCTACTCCCCATCCCTACCCCAAACCCTACTCCCTACTCCCTACTCCCCATCCCTACTCCTACTCCCCATCCCTACTCCCATCCCTATTTTCCTGCTCCCTACTCCCCACTCCCCATCCCTACTTCCCCATCCCTTCTCCCAAACCCTATTCCCTGCTCCCTACTCCCCATCCCTACCCTACTCCCCATCCCTACTCCCCATCCCTACTGTCTAACCTGTGCCCCCGCACATTGACTCTGTACCGGTACCCCTGTATATAGCCTCCACATTGACTCTGTACCGGTACCCCTGTATATAGCCTCCACATTGACTATGTACCGGTACCCCCTGTATATAGCCTCCACATTGACTCTGTACCGGTACCCCCTGTATAGCCTCCACATTGACTCTGTACCGGTACCCCCTGTATATAGCCTCCACATTGACTCTGTACCGGTACCCCCTGTATATAGCCTCCACATTGACTCTGTACCGGTACCCCCTGTATATAGCCTCCACATTGACTCTGTACCGGTACCCCCTGTATATAGCCTCCACATTGACTCTGTACCGGTACCCCTGTATATAGCCTCGATACTGTTATTTTATTGTTGCTCTTTAATTATTATTA
This sequence comes from Oncorhynchus gorbuscha, assembly GCF_021184085.1. Taxonomy (NCBI): domain Eukaryota; kingdom Metazoa; phylum Chordata; class Actinopteri; order Salmoniformes; family Salmonidae; genus Oncorhynchus; species Oncorhynchus gorbuscha. The sequence continues at coordinate 6,025,524 of NC_060185.1, read as the reverse complement.
TTTTATATTTAAATATATATTATTATTTTTTTCATGTATTGTTTACTTCAGTTTATTTGTTAATTACTTTCTTAAAACATATTTTTTCTTAAAATTGCATTGCTGGTTAAGAGTTTGTAAGTAAGTGCCTTTGAAATAAAGTATGGAAGTAGGTGCCAGGTGCATCAGTCTGTGTTAAGAACTGCAACGCCAATGGGTTTTTTATGCTCAACAGTTTCCCGTGTGTATAAAGAATGGTCCACCACCCAAAGGACATACAGCCAACTTGACACAACTGTGGGAAGCATTAGAGTCAACCCGGGCCAGCATCCCTGTGAAACACTTTCACTTTGTAGAGTCACTTTGTAGAGTCCATGCCACGATGAATTGAGGCTAACAATCAACATTAGGAAGGTGTTCCTAGTGTTTTGTACACTCAGTGTATATCTGGTAAAGAGGAGTTCTATGGGTTCATGCTGTTCTTTTAGCTGTTCTGTTCGCTGTTCTGTTCGCTGTTCTGTTCGCTGTTCTGTTCGCTGTTCTGTTCGCTGTTCTGTTAGCTGTTCTGTTTGCTGTTCTGTTCGCTGTTCTGTTAGCTGTTCTGTTCCCTGTTCTGTTAGCTGTTCTGTTCCCTGTTCCCTGTTCTGTTCGCTGTTCTGTTCGCTGTTCTGTTCGCTGTTCTGTTCCTGTTCTGTTCGCTGTTCTGTTCCCTGTTCTGTTCGCTGTTCTGTTCCCTGTTCTGTTTGCTGTTCTGTTTGCTGTTCTGTTTGCTGTTCTGTTCCCTGTTCTGTTCGCTGTTCTGTTCCCTGTTCTGTTTGCTGTTCTGTTCGCTGTTCTGTTCGCTGTTCTGTTCGCTGTTCTGTTCGCTGTTCTGTTCCCTGTTCTGTTTGCTGTTCTGTTAGCTGTTCTGTTCCCTGTTCTGTTCGCTGTTCTGTTAGCTGTTCTGTTAGCTGTTCTGTTCCCTATTCTGTTTGCTGTTCTGTTAGCTGTTCTGTTGCCTGTTCTGTTCCCTGTTCTGTTAGCTGTTCTGTTCGCTGTTCTGTTAGCTGTTCTGTTCGCTGTTCTGTTCGCTGTTCCCTGTTCTGTTCGCTGTTCTGTTCGCTGTTCTGTTCGCTGTTCTGTTTGCTGTTCTGTTCCCTGTTCTGTTCGCTGTTCTGTTCGCTGTTCTGTTCGCTGTTCTGTTCGCTGTTCTGTTCGCTGTTCTGTTAGCTGTTCTGTTCGCTGTTCTGTTAGCTGTTCTGTTCGCTGTTCTGTTCGCTGTTCTGTTTGCTGTTCTGTTCCCTGTTCTGTTTGCTGTTCTGTTCCTGTTCTGTTCGCTGTTCTGTTCGCTGTTCTGTTAGCTGTTCTGTTCGCTGTTCTGTTTGCTGTTCTGTTCCTGTTCTGTTCGCTGTTCTGTTCGCTGTTCTGTTCGCTGTTCTGTTAGCTGTTCTGTTAGCTGTTCTGTTCCCTGTTCTGTTTTGCTGTTCTGTTAGCTGTTCTGTTCCTGTTCTGTTCGCTGTTCTGTTCCCTGTTCTGTTAGCTGTTCTGTTCCCTGTTCTGTTTGCTGTTCTGTTCGCTGTTCTGTTAGCTGTTCTCTTCCCTATTCTGTTTGCTGTTCTGTTTGCTGTTCTGTTCGCTGTTCTGTTCGCTGTTCTGTTCGCTGTTCTGTTAGCTGTTCTGTTCCTGTTCTGTTCGCTGTTCTGTTAGCTGTTCTGTTCCCTGTTCTGTTCGCTGTTCTGTTAGCTGTTCTCTTCCCTGTTCTCTTCCCTGTTCTCTTCCCTGTTCTCTTCCCTGTTCTGTTTGCTGTTCTGTTTGCTGTTCTGTTCCTGTTCTGTTCGCTGTTCTGTTCGCTGTTTTGCCTCATTGCTTGATAAACACATGTGACTGACAGGAATCACTGTGATTTCGCAGAGGAACGGCACCGAGAATATAGCCATGATATGTAACTGGAGGAGAGCAGTACTCCTCCTCTCTTTCCTGCTACGAGCACCTTTTGAAGAGCGGTACTGTATATGCTACTTGACGAAGAGCACAGCATCCAGCACACCAAGAGGACCACTTGAAATCAATCATATGCGTAGTTGTGCCTTGTCAATGGCCCGGTCTTCAATTACTTTACATTCCTAGTTCTTTTAAAGTACACCTTAAAGTGCATCTGTGAAGTACTATAGCAGTACATTCATTTGCATGTGGTATTCAGGAGATGTGCAGAGTTTGAAATTCTTATTTCTCAATTATCGACAAAGAAGCTCAATTTAAAAAATGTAAACAACCATAAAAACATTTAACAATGCATATTAAATATTGACAATATATTTTCAGAGCAATCAGCTGTTAATCAAATACCTAAAATCCCCATTACCTCCTTTTAGCTATCAAACACTATCTGGATAATATGTATGATGGGCTTGATAATGTATGTGATATTTACAAAGAGCTATATTTTTCTGGATGACCTAAATAATGACTGGCTTTCATGAAGCTGCCCACTCAATAAAAAGCTTAAAACTGTAACAGTGCCTGCAACCTGGTTCAGATTATCAGGCAATCTACCAGGGTAGTTATAAACAGCACAGGATTGAAATCATTCACATCTATTGATCACATCTTTACTAATACTGACAGAAATCTGCTCTAAAGCAGTATCCAAATCAATTGAATATAAATCAAAGGAAATCAAATCACTATGAAATACTAGTCATATTTAGGAAACCAAAGTTCCAAAGGTTGGGCCTAATATACTGTATAAGAGGTCATACAAGGCGTTCTGTAGTGATTCCTATGTTAAAACTTAATCACGCTGCACATTGGTCCATTTTCACGAGCGACAAATCTGATCAGCCAGGACATTCTCAGACCCATCAGATTCCTCTGTACTTATATAGACCTCAAACACGATATGGCTATAGCCCCCCCCCCTCGAGGGACAGGTCCTGTGTGGCTATAGTCCCCCCCCTCGAGGTGACAGGTCCTGTGTGGCTATAGTCCCCCGAGGTGACATGTCCTGTGTGGCTATAGCCCCCCCTCGAGGTGACAGGTCCTGTGTGGCTATAGTCCCCCCCTCGAGGTGACAGGTCCTGTGTGGCTATAGTCCCCCTCGAGGGACAGGTCCTGTGTGGCTATAGTCCCCCTCGAGGGACAGGTCCTGTGTGGCTATAGTCCCCCCTCGAGGGACAGGTCCTGTGTGGCTATAGTCCCCCCCTGCGAGGGACAGGTCCTGTGTGGCTATAGTCCCCCTCGAGGGACAGGTCCTGTGTGGCTATAGTCCCCCTCGAGGGACAGGTCCTGTGTGGCTATAGTCCCCCCTCGAGGTGACATGTCCTGTGTGGCTATAGTGTCCCCCCCGCCGAGGTGACATGTCTTGTGTGGCTATAGTTCCCCCCCCTCGAGGTGACAGGTCCTGTGTGGCTATAGTCCCCCCCTCGAGGTGACAGGTCCTGTGTGGCTATAGTCCCCCCCTCGAGGTGACAGGTCCTGTGTGGCTATAGTCCCCCCTCGAGGTGACAGGTCCTGTGTGGGCTATAGTCCCCCTCGAGGTGACAGGTCCTGTGTGGCTATAGTCCCCCCCTCGAGGTGACAGGTCCTGTGTGGCTATAGTCCCCCTCGAGGTGACAGGTCCTGTGTGGCTATAGTCCCCCCCTCGAGGTGACAGGTCCTGTGTGGCTATAGTCCCCCACTCGAGGTGACAGGTCCTGTGTGGCTATAGTCCCCCCCTCGAGGGACATGTCCTGTGTGGCTATAGTCCCCCCTCGAGGTGACATATCCTGTGTGGCTATAGTCCCCCCTCCCCTCAGGTGACGTATCCTGTGTGGCTATAGTCCCCCCCTCCCTCGAGGTGACATATCCTGTGTGGCTATAGTCCCCCCCCCCTCGAGGTGACATATCCTGTGTGGCTATAGTCCCCCCCTCGAGGTGACAGGTCCTGTGTGGCTATAGTCCCCCTCGAGGTGACAGGTCCTGTGTGGCTATAGTCCCCCCTCGAGGTGACAGGTCCTGTGTGGCTATAGTCGCCCCCTCGAGGTGACAGGTCCTGTGTGGCTATAGTCCCCCCCTCGAGGTGACAGGTCCTGTGTGGCTATAGTCCCCCTCCCGAGGGACATGTCCTGTGGCTATAGTCCCCCCCTCGAGGTGACATATCCTGTGTGGCTATAGTCCCCCCTCCCTCGAGGTGACATATCCTGTGTGGCTATAGTCCCCCCTCCCTCGAGGTGACATATCCTGTGTGGCTATAGTCCCCCTCCCCCTCGAGGTGACATATCCTGTGTGGCTATAGTCCCCCCTCCCCTCGAGGTGACATATCCTGTGTGGCTATAGTCCCCCCTCGAGGTGACAGGTCCTGTGTGGCTATAGTCCCCCCCTCGAGGTGACAGGTCCTGTGTGGCTATAGTCCCCCCTCGAGGTGACAGGTCCTGTGTGGCTATAGTCCCCCCCTCGAGGTGACAGGTCCTGTGTGGCTATAGTCCCCCTCGAGGGACATGTCCTGTGTGGCTATAGTCCCCCCCCCCTCGAGGTGACATATCCTGTGTGGCTATAGTCCCCCTCCCCTCGAGGTGACATATCCTGTGTGGCTATAGTCCCCCCTCCCTCGAGGTGACATATCCTGTGTGGCTATAGTCCCCCTCCCCCTCGAGGTGACATATCCTGTGTGGCTATAGTCCCCCCTCCCCTCGAGGTGACATATCCTGTGTGTGCTATAGTCCCCCCGAGGTGACACGTCCTGTGTGGCTATAGTCCCCCCCCCGAGGTGACAGGTCCTGTGTGGCTATAGTCCCCCCCCCTCGAGGTGACAGGTCCTGTGGCTATAGTCCCCCCTCGAGGTGACAGGTCCTGTGTGGCTATAGTCCCCCCCATCGAGGTGACAGGTCCTGTGTGGCTATAGTCCCCCCCGAGGTGACAGGTCCTGTGTGGCTATAGTCCCCCCCTCGAGGTGACAGGTCCTGTGTGGCTATAGTCCCCCTCGAGGTGACAGGTCCTGTGTGGCTATAGTCCCCCCCTCGAGGTTACAGGTCCTGTGTGGCTATAGTCCCCCTCGAGGTGACAGGTCCTGTGTGGCTATAGTCCCCCTCGAGGTGACAGGTCCTGTGTGGCTATAGTCCCCCCCTCGAGGTGACAGGTCCTGTGTGGCTAGTAGTCCCCCTCGAGGTGACAGGTCCTGTGTGGCTATAGTCCCCCCCTCGAGGGACATGTCCTGTGTGGCTATAGTCCCCCCCGAGGTGACATATCCTGTGTGGCTATAGTCCCCCCCTCCCCTCGAGGTGACATATCCTGTGTGGCTATAGTCCCCTCCCTCGAGGTGACATATCCTGTGGCTATAGTCCCCCTCCCCTCGAGGTGACATATCCTGTGTGGCTATAGTCCCCCCTCCTCGAGGTGACATATCCTGTGTGGCTATAGTCCCCCCCCTCGAGGTGACACGTCCCTGTGTGGCTATAGTCCCCCCCCCCTCGAGGTGACAGGTCCTGTGTGGCTATAGTCCCCCCGAGGTGACAGGTCCTGTGTGGCTATAGTCCCCCTCGAGGTGACAGGTCCTGTGTGGCTATAGTCCCCCCCATCGAGGTGACAGGTCCTGTGTGGCTATAGTCCCGCCCCTCGAGGTGACAGGTCCTGTGTGGCTATAGCCCCCTGAGGTGACAGGTCCTGTGTGGCTATAGTCCCCCTCCCCTCGAGGTGACATATCCTGTGTGGCTATAGTCCCCCCCCCTTGAGGTGACATATCCTGTGTGGCTATAGTCCCCCCCTCGAGGGACAGGTCCTGTGTGGCTATAGTCCCCCCTCCTCCCCTCGAGGTGACATATCCTGTGTGGCTATAGTCCCCCCCTCGAGGGGACAGGTCCTGTGTGGCTATAGTCCCCCTCCCCTCGAGGTGACATATCCTGTGTGGCTATAGTCCCCCCCTCGAGGGACAGGTCCCGTGTGGCTATAGTCCCCCTCGAGGGACAGGTCCTGTGTGTGTCAAGGCTGGTTCGTGCATGGTGCTGGCAATGCCCAATGCCAAGGCAGTGTGTTGAATGAATACCTGCTGGGATAAAAATGTACCCACTCTACTGTAAGTTGTGTTTAGAAATTACACTACACATAATATAAAAATATATAAAAAATATGCCATTAAGCAGATGCTTTTATCCAAAGCGACTTACAGTCATGTGTGCATACATTCTACGTATGGGTGGTCCCGGGGGATCGAACCCACTACCCTGGCGTTACAAGCGCCATGCTCTACCAACTGAGCTACAGAAGTATGTTGAAACCCCTTCTAACGAATGGATTGACAGCCGTATAAAATCGCACACAGCCATGCAATCTCCATCGATCAAACATTGGCAGTAGAACGGCCAAACTGAAGAGCAACTGTAAGTGCTGCTAATGTGACGTGGAAACTTCACGGAGCAACACTGGCTCAGCTGCGACGTGGTAGACCACACAAGCTCTCAGAACAGGCCCACCGAGTGCTGAAGCGCGTAGCGCGTTAGCAAATCGTCTGTACTCGGGGTTAATAACCACACCCACTACCAAGTTTCAAACTGTGGAAGCCATGGGTTACCGTGGCCGAGCAGCTGCACACAATCCAAAACCACCAGGTGCAATGTCAAGCGTCGGCTGAGTGGTGTAAAGCTCGCCGCCATTAGACTCTGGAGCAGTGGAAACGCGTTCTCTGGAGTGATGAATCACACTTCACCATCTGGCTGTCCAACGAACGGATCTGGTTTGGCGGATGCCAGGAGAAAGCTACCTGCCCCAATGTCAACTGTAAAGTTTGGCGGATGCCAGGAGAAAGCTACCTGCCCCAATGTCAACTGTAAAGTTTGGCGGATGCCAGAGAAAGCTACCTGCCCCAATGTCAACTGTAAAGTTTGGCAGATGCCAGGAGAAAGCTACCTGCCCCAATGTCAACTGTAAAGTTTGGCGGATGCCAGGAGAAAGCTACCTGCCCCAATGTCAACTGTAAAGTTTGGCGGATGCCAGGAGAAAGCTACCTGCCCCAATGTCAACTGTAAAGTTTGGCGGATGCCAGGAGAAAGCTACCTGCCCCAATGTCAACTGTAAAGTTTGGCGGATGCCAGGAGAAAGCTACCTGCCCCAATGTCAACTGTAAAGTTTTGGCGGATGCCAGGAGAAAGCTACCTGCCCCAATGTCAACTGTAAAGTTTGGCAGATTGAGGAATAATGTGTGGGGCTGTTTTTCATGGTTCAGGCTAGGCCCCTTAGTTCCAGTGAAGGAAATCGTAACACTACAGCATACAATTACATTCTAGACGATTCTGTGCTTCCGACTTTGTGACAATAGTTTGGGAAAGGCCCTTTCCTGTTTCAGCATGACAACGTCTCCGTGCACAACGAGAGGTCCATACGGAAATGGTTTTGTCGAGATCGGTGTGGAAGAACTTGACTGGCCTGCGCAGAGCCTGACCTCAACCCCATCGAACACCTTTAGGATGAATTGGAACACCAACTGCGAGCCAGGCCTTTTCGCACCCAATATCAGTGCCCGACATCACTAATACTCTTGTGGATGAATGGAAGCAAGTCCTCACAGGAGTACTGAGTTGATGATGCAGGGTATGAGGTAATTGATGTAAATATGTCCATATTACTAAAGTGTGACAGATAATAAACAATAGCAACAGCATGTGCGATTTGTCAAAACTAATTGTGCAAAAAGGGGTCAATGTAGATAATTAAATAGTTAACCAAATAGCTACCGAGACTAAGTATTTAGCATGTGACTGGAGTATTTGACGATGTCTAGAGTCTTATTCTGACACGCCTGGTATAGAGGTCCTGGATGGCAGGGACCTCGGCCCAGGTGATGTATTGGGCCGTATGCATTGCCCTCTGTAGCGTCTTGCGATCGGATGCCAAGCAGTTTCCATACCAGGCGGTGAAGCAGCCAGCCAAGATGCTCTCAATGTTGCAGCTGTAGAATCTGAGGGCCCGGGACAAATCTTTTCAGCCCCCTAAGGGGGGAACAAGTGTTGTCGTGCTTCACAACTCTGTTGGTGTGTTTGGACCATGATAGAGCCTTAGTGATTTGAACACAGAGGAACTTGAAGCTCTCAACCCACTCCACTGCAGCCCCGTCTATGTGTATGGGGGCGTGCTCGGCTACACTGTAAGGTTTCTGACTTCCTTCATGTAGACTCTCTCTTGTCATCGTTGATCAAGCCTACCCGCTGTCGTGTCGTCGGTGTTGAGTCGTATGTGGCCATGCAGTAGTGGGTCAACAGGGAATAGAGATGGTGTCATCTGTGGATCTGTTGGGGTTGTACGTGAATTGGAGTGGGCCTCGGGTTTCTGGGATGATGGTGTTGATGTGAGCCATGACCAGCCTAGCAAAGCATATCATGGCTACAGATGTGAGTGCTAAGGTGCGATTGTCATTTAGACAGGTTGTCTTGGTTTTCTTGGGCACAGAAACTATGGTGGTCTGCTTGAAACTGACTGGGTGAGGGAGAGGTTAAAAATGTCCGTGAAGACATTTGCCAGCAGATCAGTGCATGCTCTGAGGAGGTGTCCTGGTAATCCATCTAGCCCTACGGGCATGTGAATGTTAACCTGTTTAAAGGTCTTACTCACATCGGCTACGGAGAGCGTCATCACACAGCCATCTGGAACAGCTGGTGCCCTCATGCATGGGTCAGTGTTGCTTGCCTCGAATCGAGCTATAAATCAAATCAAATCAAATCAAATTTTATTTGTCACATACACATGGTTAGCAGATGTTAATGCGAGTGTAGCGAAATGCTTGTGCTTCTAGTTCCGCGACAATGCAGTGATAACCAACAAGTAATCTAACTAACAATTCCAAAACTACTGTCTTATACACAGTGTAAGGGGATAAGGAACATGTACATAAGGATATATGAATGAGTGATGGTACAGAGCAGCATACAGTAGATGGTATCGAGTACAGTATATACATATGAGATGAGTATGTAGACAAAGTAAACAAAGTGGCATAGTTAAAGTGGCTAGTGATACATGTGTTACATAAGGATGCAGTCGATGTTGTAGAGTACAGTATATACATATGTATATGAGATGAATAATGTAGGGTAAGTAACATTATATAAGGTAGCATTGTTTAAAGTGGCTAGTGATATATTTACATCATTTCCCATCAATTCCCATTATTAAAATGGCTGGAGTTGGGTCAGTGTCAATGACAGTGTGTTGGCAGCAGCCACTCAATGTTAGTGGTGGCTATTTAACAGTCTGATGGCCTTGAGATAGAAGCTGTTTTTCAGTCTCTCGGTATAGAAGGCATTTAGCTCGTCTGGTAGGCTCGCGCCACTGGGTAGCTTGCGGCTGGGTCTCCATTTATCAGAGCTCCATTGCCTGTTTTATGGTTTGTCGTAGGGCGTAGCAGGATTTCTTATCAGCGTCCGGTTTAGTGGTAGCTCTAGCCTTTAGCTCAGTGCGGATGTTGCCTGTAATCCATGGCTTCTGGTTGGGATATGTACGTACGGTCACTGTGGGGACAACGTCGTGGATGCACTTATTAATGAAGCTGGTGACGGATGCAGTAAACTCCTCAATGCCATCAGATGATTCCCAGTTCATGTTCCAGTCTGTGCTAGCGAAACAGTCCTGTAGCTTAGCAACCGCTTCATCGGACCACTTGGGTATTGAACCCTTCACTGGTACTTCCAGGTTGAGTTTTTGCTTGTAAGCAGGAATGCCAAATGGAGGGCAAGGGAGAGCTTTGTGTGAATCTCTGTTTGTGGAGGTGATCAGTTTTTTTGTTTTTTTTTGCCTCTAATTGCACAGACAACTTGCTGGTAGAAATGAGGTAAAATGGATTTCAGTTTTACTGCATTTCAAATGACCGCCACTGCCTCTGGATGAGCATTTTCTTGTTTGCTTATGGCCCTTATGTGCATCAGTTTTTGGTGGTATTATAGACAGCTATGAAAATTATAGATGAAAAATCCTCTTGGTAAATAGTATGGTCTACAGCTTATCATGAGGTATTCTAACCCAGGCGATCAGAACCACCTGAGTTCCTTGATATTGTTGTTGATAAAGGCGCCCCTCCCCCCTTCAGCTGACCACACTGACATTCTGTTCTGCATAGAAAAATCTGTTTGAACATTGTTCATCTCCACTTAGTTCTCAAGTGATTGTTCATCTCCACTTAGTTCTCCAGTGATTGTTCATCTCCACTTAGTTCTCCAGTGATTGTTCATCTCCACTTAGTTCTCCAGTGATTGTTCATCTCCACTTAGTTCTCCAGTGATTGTTCATCTCCACTTAGTTCTCCAGTGATTGTTCATCTCCACTTAGTTCTCCAGTGATTGTTCATCTCCACTTAGTTCTCCAGTGATTGTACATTCTCCAATAGAACAGAGGGTAGAGGGGGATTATTTACTCTCCGCCGTAGTTTCGTCAGTTAGGGCCTGGTCCGCGGTGAGCAGTATGTCCTGCGCCGCCAACTCGTTGAAGTAGACATCTTCATCTAAACCGACGTCAGTTATCGCTGTTCTGATGTACAGAAGCTTTTTTTTTCGGTGAAATATTAAGAATTTGAGTGCATGTGTGGAGGCAGTGTGAATGTGTGTGCGTGTGTGTGTGTGTGTAGTGTAGTGTGCATAGAGTAGACAGGCTCCCTAGTAAAGGCCAGAACCTAGAAGAAATGTAGAGAGGAACCAGGCTATGAGGGGTGGCACCTCTTCTGGCTGTGCCGGGTGGAGATAACAGAACAGAACATGGGTAAGATGTTTAAATGACCAGCAGGGTCAAGTAATAATAATCACAGTGGTTGTCGAGGGTGAAACAGGTCAGCACCTCAGAGTAATAATAATAATAATAATAATAATAATAATAATAATAATAATAATCACAGTGGTTGTCGAGGGTGCAACAGGTCAGCACCTCAGAGTAAATGTCAGTTGGCTTTTCATAGCCGATCATTAAGACTATCTCAACCACTCCTGCTGTCTCTAGACAGTTGAAAACATTATCTTAAGTTAAATTACATTCAGAGCATCTCTACCGCATCTGCCTCTACTGAGATAACTACAGTGTCTAGTCTCCATCTACTCTACTGAGATAACTACAGTGTCTAGTTCCATCTTCCTCTACTGAGATAACTACATTGTCTAGTTCCATCTGCCTCTACTGAGATAACTACAGTGTCTAGGTCCATCTGCCTCTTCTGAGATAACTACAGTGTCTAGTTCCATCTGCCTCTACTGAGATAACTACAGTGTCTAGGTCCATCTGCCTCTTCTGAGATAACTACTGTGTCTAGGTCCATCTGCCTCTTCTGAGATAACTACTGTGTCTAGGTCCATCTACCTCTACTGAGATAACTACTGTGTCTAGGTCCATCTGCCTCTTCTGGAGATAACTACTGTGTCTAGGTCCATCTACCTCTACTGAGATAACTACTGTGTCTAGGTCCATCTGCCTCTTCTGAGATAACTACTGTGTCTAGGTCCATCTACCCTTCTGAGATAACTACTGTGTCTAGGTCCATCTACCTCTACTGGGAGATAACTACTGTGTCTAGGTCCATCTGCCTCTTCTGAGATAACCACTGTGTCTAGGTCCATCTACCTCTACTGAGATAACTACTGTGTCTAGGTCCATCTGCCTCCTTCTGGAGATAACTACTGTGTCTAGGTCCATCTACTCCTACTGAGATAACTACTGTGCTCAGGTCCATCTACCTCTACTCGAGATAACTACAGTGTCTAGTTCCATCTTCCTCTACTGAGATAACTACAGTGTCTAGTCTCCATCTTCCTCTACTGAGATAACTACAGTGTCTAGTTCCATCTACCTCACTGAGATAACTACAGTGTCTAGGCCCATCTACCTCTACTGAGATAAATACAGTGTCTAGTTCCATCTTCCTCTACTGAGATAACTACTGTTCAGGTCCATCTACCTCTACTGAGATAACCACAGTGTCTAGTTCCATCTGCCTCTCACTGAGATAACTATTATGTCTAGGTCCATCTGCCTCTTCTGGAGATAACTACTGTGTCTAGGTCCATCTGCCTCTTCTGAGATAACTACTGTGTCTAGGTCCATCTACCTCTTACTGAGATAACTACAGTACCTAGTTCCATTTCCCTCTACTGAGATAACTACAGTGTCTAGTTCCATCTTCCTCACTGAGATAAACCACAGTGTCTAGTTCCACCACTCTACTGAGATAATCACTACAGTGTTCAGGTCCATCTGCCTCTTCTGAGATAACTACAGTGTCTAGTTCCATCTTCCTCTACTGAGATAACCAGTGTCTAGTTCCATCTACCCCTACTGAGATAACCAGTGTCTAGTTCCATCTTCCCTTCTGAGATAACTACTGTGTCTAGGTCCATCTTCCTCTACTGAGATAACTACAGTGTCTATTCCATCTTCCTCTACTGAGATAACTAAGGTGTCTAGTTCCATCTTCCTTACCGAGATAACTACAGTGTCAGTGTCTAGTTCCATCTTCCTCTACTGAGATAACTACAGTGTCTAGTTCCATCTACCTCTACTGAGATAACTACAGTGTCTAGGTCCATCTGCCTCTTCTGAGATAACTACAGTGTCTAGTTCCATCTTCCTCTACTGAGATAACTACAGTGTCTAGTTCCATCTACCTCTACTGAGATAACTACAGTGTCTAGTTCCATCTTCCTCTTCTGAGATAACTACTGTGTCTAGGTCCATCTTCCTCTACTGAGATAACTACAGTGTCTAGTTCCATCTTCCTCTACTGAGATAACTACAGTGTCTAGTTCCATCTTCCTCTACTGAGATAACTACAGTGTCTAGTTCCATCTTCCTCTACTGAGATAACTACTTTGTCTAGGTCCATCTTCCTCTACTGAGATAACTACAGTGTCTAGTTCCATCTACCTCTACTGAGATAACTACTGTGTCTCAGGTCCATCTACCTCTACTGAGATAACTACAGTGTCTAGTTCCATCTA
>NC_060185.1:5997089-6012534 GCF_021184085.1 Oncorhynchus gorbuscha | reverse complement strand
TAGATGGAACTAGACACTGTAGTTATCTCAGTAGAGGTAGATGGACCTGAGCACAGTAGTTATCTCAGTAGAGGTAGATGGACCTAGACACAGTAGTTATCTCAGAAGAGGCAGATGGACCTAGACACAGTAGTTATCTCAGTAGAGGTAGATGGACCTAGACACAGTAGTTATCTCAGAAGAGGCAGATGGACCTAGACACAGTAGTTATCTCAGTAGAGGTAGATGGACCTAGACACAGTAGTTATCTCAGAAGAGGTAGATGGACCTAGACACAGTAGTTATCTCAGAAGAGGCAGATGGACCTAGACACAGTAGTTATCTCAGTAGAGGTAGATGGACCTAGACACAGTAGTTATCTCAGAAGAGGCAGATGGACCTAGACACAGTAGTTATCTCAGTAGAGGTAGATGGACCTAGACACAGTAGTTATCTCAGAAGAGGCAGATGGACCTAGACACAGTAGTTATCTCAGAAGAGGCAGATGGACCTAGACACTGTAGTTATCTCAGTAGAGGCAGATGGAACTAGACACTGTAGTTATCTCAGAAGAGGCAGATGGACCTAGACACTGTAGTTATCTCAGTAGAGGCAGATGGACCTAGACAATGTAGTTATCTCAGTAGAGGAAGATGGAACTAGACACTGTAGTTATCTCAGTAGAGGTAGATGGAACTAGACACTGTAGTTATCTCAGTAGAGGCAGATGCGGTAGAGATGCTCTGAATGTAATTTAACTTAAGATAATGTTTTCAACTGTCTAGAGACAGCAGGAGTGGTTGAGATAGTCTTAATGATCGGCTATGAAAAGCCAACTGACATTTACTCCTGAGGTGCTGACCTGTTTCACCCTCGACAACCACTGTGATTATTATTATTATTATTATTATTATTACTCCTGAGGTGCTGACCTGTTTCACCCTCGACAACCACTGTGATTATTATTACTTGACCCTGCTGGTCATTTAAACATCTTACCCATGTTCTGTTCTGTTATCTCCACCCGGCACAGCCAGAAGAGGTGCCACCCCTCATAGCCTGGTTCCTCTCTACATTTCTTCCTAGGTTCTGGCCTTTACTAGGGAGCCTGTCACTCTATGCACACTACACTACACACACACACACACGCACACACATTCACACTGCCTCCACACACATGCACTCAAATTCTTAATATTTCACCGAAAAAAAAAGCTTCTGTACATCAGAACAGCGATAACTGACGTCGGTTTAGATGAAGATGTCTACTTCAACGAGTTGGCGGCGCAGGACATACTGCTCACCGCGGACCAGGCCCTAACTGACGAAACTACGGCGGAGAGTAAATAATCCCCCTCTACCCTCTGTTCTATTGGAGAATGTACAATCACTGGAGAACTAAGTGGAGATGAACAATCACTGGAGAACTAAGTGGAGATGAACAATCACTGGAGAACTAAGTGGAGATGAACAATCACTGGAGAACTAAGTGGAGATGAACAATCACTGGAGAACTAAGTGGAGATGAACAATCACTTGAGAACTAAGTGGAGATGAACAATCACTGGAGAACTAAGTGGAGATGAACAATCACTTGAGAACTAAGTGGAGATGAACAATGTTCAAACAGATTTTTCTATGCAGAACAGAATGTCAGTGTCGGGTCAGCTGAAGGGGGAGGGGGGGCGCCTTTATCAACAACAATATCAAGGAACTCAGGTGGTTCTGATCGCCTGGGTTAGAATACCTCATGATAAGCTGTAGACCATACTATTTACCAAGAGAGTTTTCATCTATAATTTTCATAGCTGTCTATAATACCACCAAAAACTGATGCACATAAGGGCCATAAGCAAACAAGAAAATGCTCATCCAGAGGCAGTGGCCGGTCATTTGAAATGCAGTAAAACTGAAATCCATTTTACCTCATTTCTACCAGCAAGTTGTCTGTGCAATTAGAGGCAAAAAAAAACAAAAAAAACTATTGATCACCTCCACAAACAGAGATTCACACAAAGCTCTCCCTTGCCCTCCATTTGGCATTCCTGCTTACAAGCAAAAACTCAACCTGGAAGTACCAGTGAAGGGTTCAATACCCAAGTGGTCCGATGAAGCGGTTGCTAAGCTACAGGACTGTTTCGCTAGCACAGACTGGAACATGAACTGGGAATCATCTGATGGCATTGAGGAGTTTACTGCATCCGTCACCAGCTTCATTAATAAGTGCATCCACGACGTTGTCCCCACAGTGACCGTACGTACATATCCCAACCAGAAGCCATGGATTACAGGCAACATCCGCACTGAGCTAAAGGCTAGAGCTACCACTAAACCGGACGCTGATAAGAAATCCTGCTACGCCCTACGACAAACCATAAAACAGGCAATGGAGCTCTGATAAATGGAGACCCAGCCGCAAGCTACCCAGTGGCGCGAGCCTACCAGACGAGCTAAATGCCTTCTATAGCTCGATTCGAGGCAAGCAACACTGACCCATGCATGAGGGCACCAGCTGTTCCAGATGGCTGTGTGATGACGCTCTCCGTAGCCGATGTGAGTAAGACCTTTAAACAGGTTAACATTCACATGCCCGTAGGGCTAGATGGATTACCAGGACACCTCCTCAGAGCATGCACTGATCTGCTGGCAAATGTCTTCACGGACATTTTTAACCTCTCCCTCACCCAGTCAGTTTCAAGCAGACCACCATAGTTTCTGTGCCCAAGAAAACCAAGACAACCTGTCTAAATGACAATCGCACCTTAGCACTCACATCTGTAGCCATGATATGCTTTGCTAGGCTGGTCATGGCTCACATCAACACCATCATCCCAGAAACCCGAGGCCCACTCCAATTCACGTACAACCCCAACAGATCCACAGATGACACCATCTCTATTCCCTGTTGACCCACTACTGCATGGCCACATACGACTCCAACACCGACGACACGACAGCGGGTAGGCTTGATCAACGATGACAAAGAGAGAGTCTACATGAAGGAAGTCAGAAACCTTACAGTGTAGCCGAGCACGCCCCCATACACATAGACGGGGCTGCAGTGGAGTGGGTTGAGAGCTTCAAGTTCCTCTGTGTTCAAATCACTAAGGCTCTATCATGGTCCAAACACACCAACAGAGTTGTGAAGCACGACAACACTTGTTCCCCCCTTAGGGGGCTGAAAAGATTTGTCCCGGGCCCTCAGATTCTACAGCTGCAACATTGAGAGCATCTTGGCTGGCTGCTTCACCGCCTGGTATGGAAACTGCTTGGCATCCGATCGCAAGACGCTACAGAGGGCAATGCATACGGCCCAATACATCACCTGGGCCGAGGTCCCTGCCATCCAGGACCTCTATACCAGGCGTGTCAGAATAAGACTCTAGACATCGTCAAATACTCCAGTCACATGCTAAATACTTAGTCTCGGTAGCTATTTGGTTAACTATTTAATTATCTACATTGACCCCTTTTTTTGCACAATTAGTTTTGACAAATCGCACATGCTGTTGCTATTGTTTATTATCTGTCACACTTTAGTAATATGGACATATTTACATCAATTACCTCATACCCCTGCATCAACTCAGTACTCCTGTGAGAGGACTTGCTTCCATTCATCCACAAGAGTATTAGTGATGTCGGGCACTGATATTGGGTGCGAAAAGGCCTGGCTCGCAGTGGTGTTCCAATTCATCCTAAAGGTGTTCGATGGGGTTGAGGTCAGGGTCGCGAGCCAGTCAAGTTCTTCCACACCGATCTCGACAAAACCATTTCCGTATGGACCTCGTTGTTCTTTTGCAGACGTTGTCATGCTGAAACAGGAAAGGGCCTTTCCCAAACTATTGTCACAAAGTGGAAGCACAGAATGCGTCTAGAATGTAATTGTATGTAGTAGTGTTACGATTTCCCATGCACTGGAACTAGGGGCCTAGCCTGAACCATGAAAAACAGCCCCACATTATTCCTCAATCTGCCAAACTTTACAGTTGACATTGGGGCAGGTAGCTTTCTCCTGGCATCCTTCAAACTTTACAGTTGACATTGGGGCAGGTAGCTTTCTCCTGGCACATCCGCCAAACTTTACAGTTGACATTGGGGCAGGTAGCTTTCTCTGGCATCCGCCAAACTTTACAGTTGACATTGGGGCAGGTAGCTTTTCTCCTGGCATCCGCCAAACTTTACAGTTGACATTGGGGCAGGTAGCTTTCTCCTGGCATCCGCCAAACTTTACAGTTGACATTGGGGCAGGTAGCTTTCTCCTGGCATCTGCCAAACTTTACAGTTGACATTGGGGCAGGTAGCTTTCTCCTGGCATCCGCCAAACTTTACAGTTGACATTGGGGCAGGTAGCTTTTCTCCTGGCATCCGCCAAACTTTACAGTTGACATTGGGGCAGGTAGCTTTCTCCTGGCATCCGCCAAACCCAGATCCGTTCGTTGGACAGCCAGATGGTGAAGTGTGATTCATCACTCCAGAGAAGCAGCGTTTCCACTGCTCCAGAGTCTAATGGCGGCGAGCTTTACACCCTCCAGCCGACGCTTGACATTGCACCTGGTGGTTTGGATTGTGTGCAGCTGCTCGTACGGTAACCCATGGCTTCCACAGTTTGAAACTTGGTAGTGGGTGTGGTTATTAACCCCGGTACAGACGATTTGCTAACGCGCTACGCGCTTCAGCACTCGGTGGGCCTGTTCTGGAGCTTGTGGCTGGTCTACCACGCATTCGCGGCTGAGCCAGTGTTGCTCCGTGAAGTTTCCACATCACATTAGCAGCACTTACAGTTGCTCTTCCCAGTTTAGCGTTTACTGCCAATGTTTGATCGATGGAATTGCATGGCTGTGTGCGATTTTATACGGCTGTCAATCCATTCGTTAGGGTTTCAACATACTTACTGTAGCTCAGTTGGTAGAGCATGGCGCTTGTAACGCCAGGAGGTAGTGGGTTCGATCCCGGGACCACCCATACGTAGAATGTATGCACACATGACTGTAAGTCGCTTTGGATAAAGCATCTGCTTAATGGCATATTTTGTATATATTTTTATATTATGTGTAGTGTAATTTCTAAACACAATAACTTACAGTAGAGTGGGTACATTTTTATCCCAGCAGGTATTCATTCAACACTGCCTTGGCATTGGGCATTGCCAGCACCATGCACGAACCAGCCTTGACACACAGGACCTGTCCCTCGAGGGACTATAGCCACACAGGACCTGTCCCCTCGGGGGGACTATAGCCACACAGGATATGTCACCTCGAGGGGAGGGGGACTATAGCCACACAGGACCTGTCCCTCGAGGGGGGACTATAGCCACACAGGATATGTCACCTCGAGGGAGGGGGACTATAGCCACACAGGACCTGTCCCTCGAGGGGGGGACTATGGCCACACAGGATATGTCACCTCGAGGGGAGGGGGACTATAGCCACACAGGACCTGTCCCTCGAGGGGGGACTATAGCCACACAGGATATGTCACCTCGAGGGGAGGGGGGACTATAGCCACACAGGATATGTCACCTCGAGGGGGGACTATAGCCACACAGGACCTGTCCCTCGAGGGGGGGGGGACTATAGCCACACAGGACCTGTCCCTCGAGGGGGGACTATAGCCACACAGGACCTGTCCCTCAAGGACTATAGCCACTCAGGACCTGTCACCTCGAGGGGGGGACTATAGCCACACAGGACCTGTCACCTCGAGGGGGGCTATAGCCACACAGGACATGTCACCTCGAGGGGGACTATAGCCACACAGGACCTGTCACCTCGGGGGGGGGACTATAGCCACACAGGACCTGTCACCTCGAGGGGACGGACTATAGCCACACAGGACCTGTCACCTCGAGGGGGGGGGGGGGACTATAGCCACACAGGACCTGTCCCTCGAGGGGGGGGGGCTATAGCCATATCGTGTTTGAGGTCTATATAAGTACAGAGGAATCTAATGGGTCTGAGAATGTCCTGGCTGATCAGATTTGTCTCCGTGAAAATGGACCAATGTGCAGCGTGATTAAGTTTTAACATAGGAATCACTACAGAACGCCTTGTATGACCTCTTATACAGTATATTAGGCCCAACCTTTGGAACTTTGGTTTCCTAAATATGACTAGTATTTCATAGTGATTTGATTTCCTTTGATTTATATTCAATTGATTTGGATACTGCTTTAGAGCAGATTTCTGTCAGTATTAGTAAAGATGTGATCAATAGATGTGAATGATTTCAATCCTGTGCTGTTTATAACTACCCTGGTAGATTGCTGATAATCTGAACCAGGTTGCAGGCACTGTTTACAGTTTTAAGCTTTTTTATTGAGTGGGCAGCTTCATGAAAGCCAGTCATTATTTAGGTCATCCAGAAAATATAGCTCTTTGTAAATATCACATACATTATCAAGCCCATCATACATATTATCAGATAGTGTTTGATAGCTAAAAGGAGGTAATGGGGATTTTAGGTATTTGATTAACAGCTGATTGCTCTGAAAATATATTGTCAATATTTAATATGCATTGTTAAATGTTTTTATGGTTGTTTACATTTTTTTTAAATTGAGCTTCTTTGTCGATAATTGAGAAATAAAATTCAAACTCTGCACATCTCCTGAATACCACATGCAAATGAATGTACTGCTATAGTGCTTCACAGATGCACTTTAAGGTGTACTTTAAAGAACTAGGAATGTAAGTAATTGAAGACCGGGCCATTGACAAGGCACAACTACGCATATATGATTGATTTCAAGTGGTCCTCTTGGTGTGCTGGATGCTGTGCTCTTCGTCAAGTAGCATATACAGTACCGCTCTTCAAAAGGTGCTCGTAGCAGGAAAGAGAGAGGAGAGAGCACTAGCTCTCCTCCAGTTATATCATGGCTATATTCTGGTGACCCCGTTCCTCTGCGAAATCACAGTGATTCCTGTCAGTCACATGTGTTTATCAAGCAATGAGATAAAACTGCGAACAGAACAGCGAACAGAACAGGGAACAGAACAGCAAACAGAACAGCAAACAGAACAGCAAACAGAACAGCAAACAGAACAGGGAAGAGAACAGGGAAGAGAACAGCTAACAGAACAGCGAACAGAACAGGGAACAGAACAGCTAACAGAACAGGGAACAGAACAGCTAACAGAACAGCAAACAGAACAGGGAACAGAACAGCTAACAGAACAGCGAACAGAACAGCGAACAGAACAGGGAACAGAACAGCAAACAGAACAGGGAACAGAACAGCTAACAGAACAGCTAACAGAACAGCGAACAGAACAGCTAACAGAACAGCGAACAGAACAGCGAACAGAACAGCGAACAGAACAGTGAACAGAACAGCGAACAGAACAGGGAACAGGGAACAGAACAGCTAACAGAACAGGGAACAGAACAGCGAACAGAACAGGGAACAGAACAGCTAACAGAACAGGGAACAGAACAGGGAACAGAACAGCAAACAGAACAGGCAACAGAACAGCAAACAGAACAGGGAACAGAACAGCAAACAGAACAGCGAACAGAACAGGGAACAGGGAACAGAACAGCTAACAGAACAGGGAACAGAACAGCGAACAGAACAGGGAACAGAACAGCTAACAGAACAGGGAACAGAACAGGGAACAGAACAGCAAACAGAACAGGCAACAGAACAGCAAACAGAACAGGGAACAGAACAGCAAACAGAACAGCGAACAGAACAGCAAACAGAACAGCGAACAGAACAGGGAACAGGGAACAGAACAGCTAACAGAACAGGGAACAGAACAGCGAACAGAACAGGGAACAGAACAGCTAACAGAACAGGGAACAGAACAGGGAACAGAACAGCAAACAGAACAGGCAACAGAACAGCAAACAGAACAGGGAACAGAACAGCAAACAGAACAGCGAACAGAACAGCAAACAGAACAGGCAACAGAACAGCTAACAGAACAGGGAACAGAACAGCAAACAGAACAGGGAACAGAACAGGGAAGAGAACAGCGAACAGAACAGCGAACAGAACAGCGAACAGAACAGCTAACAGAACAGCGAACAGAACAGCTAACAGAACAGGGAACAGAACAGGGAACAGAACAGCGAACAGAACAGCGAACAGAACAGCGAACAGAACAGCGAACAGAACAGCAAACAGAACAGGCAACAGAACAGCTAACAGAACAGGGAACAGAACAGGGAACAGAACAGCGAACAGAACAGCAAACAGAACAGGCAACAGAACAGCTAACAGAACAGGGAACAGAACAGGGAACAGAACAGCGAACAGAACAGCGAACAGAACAGCGAACAGAACAGCGAACAGAACAGCAAACAGAACAGCATGAACCCATAGAACTCCTCTTTACCAGATATACACTGAGTGTACAAAACACTAGGAACACCTTCCTAATGTTGATTGTTCGCCTCAATTCATCGTGGCATGGACTCTACAAAGTGACTCTACAAAGTGAAAGTGTTTCACAGGGATGCTGGCCCGGGTTGACTCTAATGCTTCCCACAGTTGTGTCAAGTTGGCTGTATGTCCTTTGGGTGGTGGACCATTCTTTATACACACGGGAAACTGTTGAGCACAAAAAACCCATTGGCGTTGCAGTTCTTAACACAGACTGATGCACCTGGCACCTACTTCCATACTTCATTTCAAAGGCACTTACTTACAAACTCTTAACCAGCAATGCAATTTTAAGAAAAAATATGTTTTAAGAAAGTAATTAACAAATAAACTGAAGTAAACAATACATGAAAAAAAAATAATAATATATATTTAAATATAAAATAATAATAATTAAAGAGCAACAATAAAATAACAGTATCGAGGCTATATACAGGGGTACCGGTACAGAGTCAATGTGGAGGCTATATACAGGGGTACCGGTACAGAGTCAATGTGGAGGCTATATACAGAAATTTACCGGTACAGAGTCAATGTGGAGGCTATATACAGGGGTACCAGTACAGAGTCAATGTGGAGGCTATATACAGGGGTACGGTACAGAGTCAATGTGGAGGCTATATACAGGGTACCAGTACAGAGTCAATGTGGAGGCTATATACAGGGGGTACCGGTACAGAGTCAATGTGCGGGGCACAGGTTAGATTATAGGATGGGGAGTAGGGATGGGGAGTAGGAGTAGGGATGGGGAGTAGGGAGTAGGGAATAGGGTTTGGGAGTAGGGATGGGGAGTAGGGATGGGGGTGGGGAGTAGGGAGTAGGAAATAGGGATGGGGGGTAGGGATGGGGACATAGGCAGTAGGGATGGGGAGTAGGGGTAGGGGTAGGGTTTGGGAGTAGGGATGGGGGTAGGAGTAGGGATGGGGAGTGGGGGTAGGGGTAAGTAGGGATGGGGAGTAGGGAGTAGGGATGGGGAAGTAGGGAGTAGGATAGGGGAGTAGGGTAGGGGTAGGGATGGGGAGTAGGAGTAGGGATGGGGAGTAGGAGCAGGGATGGTAGTAGGGAGGTAGGGATGGGGAGTAGGGGTAGGGATGAGGAGGTAAGGGGGTAAAGGGGGTAGGGATGGGGTAGGGGTAGGGATGGGGAGTAGGGAGTAGGGGTAGGGATGGGAAGCAAGGATGGAAGTAGGGATAGGGGTAGGGATGGGGGAGAGAGTAGGCATGGGAAGTAGGGAAGTAGGGATGGGGGTAGGGTAGGGTAGGGATGGGGTAGGGAGTAGGGATGGGGGAGTAGGGAGTAGGGGAGGGTTTGGGAGTAGGGATGGGGGGTAGGGATGGGGGTGGGGAGTAGGGAGTAGGGAAATAGGGATGGGGAGTAGGGATGGGGGTAGGGTAGGGATGGGGGTAGGAAGTAGGAATAGGGTTTGGGAGTAGGGATGGGGGTAAGGGATGGGGAGTGGGAGTAGGGGTAAAAATAGGGATGGGGTAGGGGTAGGGAGTAGGGGAGTAGGGTTTGGGGTAGGGATGGGGAGTGGGGAAGTAGGGAAGTAGGAAGTAGGGATGGGATAGGGGTAGGGATGAGATAGAAGCCCAAAGGGGGTAGGGATAGGAAGTAGGAAGTAGGGAAGTAGGGATAGGGAAATAGGAGTAGGGATAGGGGGTAGGAGTAGGGATGAGATAAGGATAGGAGGTAAGGGATGGGGGGTAGGGGGGTAGGGGATGGGGAGTAGGGAGTAGGGAAGTAGGGATGGGGAGTAGGGAGTAGGGATAGGAAGTAGGGAAGTAGGGGTAAGGGATAGGGGGAAGTAGGGATGGGGAAGTAAGGATGGGAAGTAGGAAGTAGAGCATAGGGGAAGTAGGGAAGTAAGGATGGGGGTAGGAGTAGGGTAGGGATGGGAAGTAGGGATAGGTAGGGGTAGGGATGGGGGTAGGGGGTAGGGATGGGGAATAGGGAGTAGGGATGGGGAGTAGGGAGTAGCATGGGGGAGTAGGGAAGCGGGATAGGGGAGTAAAGAGTAGGAAGTAGGGATGGGGGTAGGGATGGGGGTAGGAAGTAGGGATAGGAGGTGGGAGTAGGGATGGGGGTGGGGGAGTAGGGATAGAGTAGGGAAGTAGGGATGGGAGTAGGAAGTAGGGTAGGGAGTAGGGATGGGGAGTAGGGAGTAGGGAGTAGGGATGGGGAGTAGGGGTAGAGATGGGGAGTAGGCATGTGGGGTAGGAAGTAGGGATGGGGGGAGTAGGGATGGGGAGGTAGGGGTAGGGATGGGGGAAGTAAGGGTAAGGATAGGGGAAGTAGGGACAGGGAAGTAAAGGGAGTAAAGGGATAGGGGAGTAGGGAAGTAGGGATAGGAAATAGGGATGGGGAAGCAAGGTGGGGAAGTAGGAAGTAGGGATGGGGAAGTAGGGGAAGTAGGGATGGGGAGTAAAGGGTAAGGATAGGCAGTAGGGTAGGGATGGGAAGTAGGAAGTAGAGATGGGGGTAGGGAGTAGGAGTAGGGATGGGGGTAGGGATGGGGAGTGGGAGTAGGAGAAAGGGTAGGGATGGGGGAGTAGGGAGTAGGGGTAGGAAGGTAGGGATGGGGAGTAGGGAGTAGGGATGGGCAGTAGGAGTAAAGGGATGGGGAGTAGGGTAAGATATGGGGAGTAGAGATGGGGAGTAGGGGTAGGGATGGGGAGTAGGGAGTAGGGATGGGGGAGTAGGGATGGGGAGTAGGGAGTATGGATGAGGGTAGGAGTAGGGATGGGGGTAGGGGTAGGATGGGGGTAGGGTGTAGGGTTGGGGTAGGGAGTGGGGGGATGGGGAGTAGGATTAGGGATGGGGGGTAGGGAGTAGGGATGGGGTAGGGATGAGGGTAGGAGTAGGGATGGGAGTAGGAGTAGGGATGGGGGTAGGGGTAGGGATGTGGAGGTAGGGGTAGGGATTGGGGTATGGATGGGAGTAGGGATGGGGGTAGGAGTAGGGATGGGGGTAGGATGGGGGTAGGGATGAGGTAGGGAGTAGGGATGGGAAGTAGGGATGGGGAGTAGGAGTAGGGATGAGGGTAGGGGGTAGGGATGGGGTAGGGAATAAGGGATGGGGAGTAGGGGTAGGGATGGGGAGTAGGTCGTTACTGAGTGGATTTCTCATTTATTGTCTTTCAAAGTGGGATTAAAATAGATTTTATTGTTTTTTTGTCAACAATCTACAAAATCTCTGTTATATTAAAAAGTGGAAAATTATATTTTTAAGATGAATAAAAATTAAATAACCAAAATATAGCTGTTGCATAAGTATTCAGCTCCTGCATCAATACATGTCACCTTTGGCATCTACAGCTGTGAGTCTTCTTGAGTAAGTCTCTAAGAGTGATTACAACTGTGAGTCTTCTTGAGTCTTCTAGAGCTTTGCACACCTGGGTTGTGCAATATTTGTTCATCATCCTTCAAGCTCTGTCAAAATGGGGAATCAGGACTAAACAGAAATTCTGCCATAGATTTTCAAGCAGATTTAAGTCAAAACTGTAACTTGGCCACTCAGGAACATTCACTGTCTTCTTGGTAAGCAACTCCAGTGTACTTGGCCTTGTGTTTTGGTTATTGTCCTGTTGAAAAGTGAATTTCTCTCCCAGTTTCTGGGTGTAAAGCTGTGACTGAAGCAGGTTTTCCTTTTTTAATTTTATCCTGTTTCTTTTTATCCTGAAAAATGATCCTGTATTTGCTATTGTCAAGCATACCCATAACATGATGCAGCCACCTCCATGCTTGAAAATATGGATGCAGTTACTCAGTGATGTGTGGTGTTGGATCTGCTCCAAACATAAGGCTTTGCTTCACTACAATAGTGTTGGTCCATCCTCACTTTACTCCTATAACAGCCAATGAACTCCGTTGCATTCAGGACAAAATGTGCATTCCTTTGTCATTCTTTTTAGCAGTATTACTTTAGTGCAAGGTTGCATGTTGTTGACTATTCTTTTTAAAAATTATTATTATCATTTTCAATCTGTCATCTAGGTCACAATTGTAGAGTCACTACAATAGTGTTGGTCCATCCTCACTTTACTCCTATAACAGCCAATGAACTCCGTTGTTTACAAAATACAAAATCACCAATGGCCTTATGGTAACATCCCTGAGCAGTGTCCTTCCTGTCCTGCCGTTCAGTTCAGAAGGACGACTGTATCTTTGATGTGTCTGGAGTGGTTTAAACTATCATACCCAGCATATTTATTAAATGACCATGCTTAATTAAAGGAAGATTTAATGTCTGAGTATTATTGTTACCCATCTACCAATCACTACCCTTTTTATTAGTTTGAAAAACTCCCTGGTCTTTGTCGTTGAATTTGTGCTTGAAATTCAATAGTTGACTGAGGGAACTTACAGATGTTGTATGTATTGGGGGGGACAGCGGAAGGGTTATTCATTCATAAATCCCACCAACAAGCTGACTACAATGACTGTAAGTTATACATTTTTTTTTTTAATCTTTTTTTTTTTTGGTTCATTTTAATTTGTTGTCCGCTTTGACATTACAGAGTAGTTTTATGGCAAAACCTTTTATTGGCAAAAACAAAACAACAACTATTAAATCCATTTTCAATCCAACTTTGAAACACAATAAAACGTGAAGAAATCCAACTACTTATTTATTTATTATTTTGATTTATTCTTTATTTTTAACTAGGCAGAAGTCAGTTAAGAACAAATTCTTATTTTCAATGACGACCTAGGAACAGTGGGTAATAGTGGGTAAAAGTAATATTATTATTATTATCATTATTATTATTGGTAGTAGTAGTAGTAGTAGTAGCAGTAGTAGTAGTAGTAGTAGCAGTAGTAGTATAGGTGGTAGTGGTAGTAATAGCAGTAGTAGTAGTAGTAGTAGTAGTAATAGTAGTAGTAGTAGTAACATTATTATTATTGTTATTATTAGTAGTACTATTATTATTGTTATTATTAGTAGTACTATTATTATTGTTATTATTAGTAGTAATATTATTATTGTTATTATTAGTAGTACTATTATTATTGTTATTATTAGTAGTACTATTATTATTGTTATTATTAGTAGTAATATTATTATTGTTATTATTAGTAGTACTATTATTATTGTTATTATTAGTAGTAATATTATTATTGTTATTATTAGTAGTACTATTATTATTATTGTTATTATTAGTAGTACTATTATTATTGTTATTATTAGTAGTAATATTATTATTGTTATTATTAGTAGTACTATTATTATTATTAGTAGTAGTAGCAGTAACAGTAGTAGTAGTAGTAGTAGTAGCAGTAGTAGTATAGGTGGTAGTGGTAGTAGTAGCAGTAGTAGTAGCAGTAGTAGTATAGGTGGTAGTGGTAGTAGTAGCAGTAGTAGTAGCAGTAGTAGTATAGGTAGTAGTAGTAGTAGTAGTGGTAGTAATAGTATTAGTAGTAGTAGTGGTAGTAATAGCAGTAGTAGTAGTAGTAGTGGTAGTAATAGTAGTAGTAGTAGTAACATTATTATTATTGGTAGTAGTAGTAGTAGTAATAGTAGTAGTAGTAGTAACATTATTATTATTGTTATTATTAGTAGTACTATTATTATTGTTATTATTAGTAGTACTATTATTATTATTGTTATTATTAGTAGTACTATGATTATTGTTATTATTAGTAGTACTATTATTATTGTTATTATTAGTAGTACTATTATTATTATTGTTATTATTAGTAGTACTATTATTATTGTTATTATTAGTAGTAATATTATTATTGTTATTATTAGTAGTACTATTATTATTATTAGTAGTAGTAGCAGTAACAGCAGCAGCAGTAGTAGCAGTAGCAGTAGTAGTATAGGTGGTAGTGGTAGTAATAGCAGTAGTAGTAGCAGTAGTAGCATGGGTGGCAGTGGCAGCAGTAGCAGCAGCAGTAGCAGCAGTAGTACAGGCAGTAGTAGTAGTAGCAGTGGCAGTAATAGCATTAGTAGTAGTAGTGGTAGTAATAGCAGTAGTAGTAGTAGTAGTGGTAGTAACAGTAGTAGTAGCAGTAACATTATTATTATTGGTAGTAGTAGTAGTAGTAATAGCAGCAGCAGTAGTAACATTATTATTATTGTTATTATTAGTAGTACTATTATTATTGTTATTATTAGTAGTACTATTATTATTATTGTTATTATTAGTAGTACTATTATTTATTGTTATTATTAGTAGTACTATTATTATTGTTATTATTAGCAGCACTATTATTATTACTGTTATTATTAGTAGTACTATTATTATTGTTATTATTAGTAGTAATATTATTATTGTTATTATTAGTAGTACTATTATTATTATTAGTAGTAGCAGTAGCAGTAACAGTAGTAGTAGTAGTAGTAGCAGTAGTAGTACAGGTGGTAGTGGTAGTAGTAGCAGCAGTAGCAGTAGTAGTATAGGTGGTAGTGGTAGTAGTAGCAGTAGTAGTAGCAGTAGTATAGGTAGTAGTAGTAGCAGCAGTGGTAGTAATAGTATTAGTAGTAGCAGTGGCAGTAATAGCAGTAGTAGTAGCAGTAGTAGGAGTAGTAGTGGTAGCAGGAGCAGCAGTAGTATAGGTGGTAGTGGTAGCAGGCAGTGGCAGTAGTAATAGTATTAGTAGCAGCAGCGGCAGCAGCAGCAGCAGCAGTAGTGGTAGTAGTAGTGGTAGTAGTACATTTACATTACATTTAAGTCATTTAGCAGACACTCTTATCCAGAGCGACTACAAATTGGTGCATTCACCTTATGACATCCAGTGGGACAGTCACTTAACAATAGTGCATCTAAAACTTAGGGGTGGGGTGAGAGGGATTACTTAACCTATCCTAGGTATTCCTTAAAGAGGTGGGGTTTCAGGTGTTCCGGAAGGTGGTGATTGACTCCGCTGTCCTGGCGTCGTGAGGGAGTTTGTTCCACCATTGGGGGCCAGGGCAGCGAACAGTTTTGACTGGGCTGAGCGGGAGCTGTACTTTCAGTGGTAGGGAGGCGAGCAGGCCAGAGGTGGATGAACGCAGTGCCCTTGTTTGGGTGTAGGGCCTGATCAGAGCCTGGAGGTACTGAGGTGCCGTTCCCCTCACAGCTCCGTAGGC
>NC_060185.1:5943403-5993403 GCF_021184085.1 Oncorhynchus gorbuscha | reverse complement strand
AGAGAGAGAGAGACAGAGAGACAGAGAGACAGAGAGACAGAGAGACAGAGAGACAGAGAGAGAGAGAGAGAGAGAGAGAGAGAGAGAGACAGAGAGACAGAGAGACAGAGAGACAGAGAGACAGAGAGAGAGAGAGAGAGAGAGAGAGAGAGAGAGAGAGAGAGAGAGAGAGAGACCTGCCGGTTGAATCACCACATCCAACGATAACTTACTAACAACAATATGGTTGACACAACGTTTTCACATGGTCGTGTCTTGACCAACCTGTTTGCATGTTGTGACAAAGTTATATGTTAGTATGGTATCCAACCCTCCGCACTCTCACTCCTGAATCTCCACTCTACTGTGAGGCCTGTGGGTGCATCCAAAATGGCACCCTAAGGGGACCTGGCCAATAGCAGTGCATTATAAAGGGAAGAGGTGCCAATTGGAACTCGGACTGTGAGTTGTGGTTCAGTTGTTTTAAAAGTTTTTGCATAACAGCCCTTACTACCCTGAGCACGTGGCCTCCAGATGGATGGGCTAACGCACCTCCGAAAAGGTCACACTTACGGAAAGGGGATCAATGAGTGTGATGTGAAACTATGAAGTTTAATTGAAGACGGATAAGTGGAATACAATGGTTTGTGTCCCAAATGAATCCTTATGTCCTATATAGTACACTACAATTGTACTATATTCCATTTATAATCCACGAAAGTAGTGCACTATATAGGGAATAGGATGCCATTTGGCTCTGGTCAAAGTAGTGCACTATATAGGGAATAATATGGTTCTGGTCAAAGTTCTGGTCAGACACTAACCAACCAAGCTTACATAGTGTCTGATTAGTGTCTGATGAAAGCTTGAAGGGAATGAAGGGCACATAGGGCTCTGGTCAAAGTAGTGCACTATATAGGGAATAGGGCACATAGGGCTCTGGTCAAAGTAGTGCACTATATAGGGAATAGGGCACATAGGGCTCTGGTCAAAGTAGTGCACTATATAGGGAATAGGGCACATAGGGCTCTGGTCAAAGTAGTGCACTATATAGGGAATAGGGCATATAGGGCTCTGGTCAAAGTAGTGCACTATGAAGGGAAGCGGGCCCATAGGGCTCTGGTCAAAGTAGTGCACTATGAAGGGTATCGGGCACATAGGGCTCTGGTCAAAGTAGTGAACTATATAGGGAATAATATGGTTCTGGTCAAAGTAGTGCACTATGAAGGGAATAGGGCCCATAGGGCTCTGGTCAAAGTAGTGCACTATGAAGGGAAGCGGGCCCATAGGGCTCTGGTCAAAGTAGTGCACTATGAAGGGTATCGGGCCCATAGGGCTCTGGTCAAAGTAGTGCACTATATAAGGAATAGGGCACATAGGGCTCTGGTCAAAGTAGTGAACTATATAGGGAATAATATGGTTCTGGTCAAAGTAGTGCACTATGAAGGGAATAGGGCCCATAGGGCTCTGTCAAAGTAGTGCACTATGAAGGGAAGCGGGCCCATAGGGCTCTGGTCAAAGTAGTGCACTATGAAGGGTATCGGGCCCATAGGGCTCTGGTCAAAGTAGTGCACTATATAAGGAATAGGGCACATAGGGCTCTGGTCAAAGTAGTGAACTATATAGGGAATAATATGGTTCTGGTCAAAGTAGTGCACTATGAAGGGAATAGGGCCCATAGGGCTCTGGTCAAAGTAGTGCACTATGAAGGGAAGCGGGCCCATAGGGCTCTGGTCAAAGTAGTGCACTATGAAGTGAATAGAGCCCATAGGGCTCTGGTACGTGATATGTATCTATTCTACTCCTAACCTGTTTCAGAACATTTTCACGGGCTGTATTCATTCCACAATGACATAACCCGTAAACCAACCAAGCTCACATCAGACACTAACCAACCAAGCTTACATCAGACACTAACCAACCAAGCTTACATCAGACACTAATCAACCAAGCTTACATCAGACACTAACCAGTGAAGCTTACATCAGACACTAACCAACCAAGTTTACATCAGACACTAACCAGCCAAGTTTACATAAGACACTAACCAACCAAGCTTACATCAGACACTAACCAGCCAAGCTTACAGCAGACACTAATCAGACACTAACCAGCCAAGCTTACATCAGACACTAACCAACCAAGCTTACATCAGACACTAACCAACCAAGTTTACATCAGACACTAACCAGCCAAGTTTACATAAGACACTAACCAACCAAGCTTACATCAGACACTAACCAGCCAAGCTTACATCAGACACTAACCAACCAAGCTTACATCAGACACTAACCAACCAAGTTTACATCAGACACTAACCAACCAAGTTTACATCAGACACTAACCAACCAAGCTTACATCAGACACTAACCAACCAAGTTTACATCAGACACTAACCAACCAAGCTTACATCAGACACTAACCAGTGAAGCTTACATCAGACACTAATCAACCTGGATCAACGTATGCTGTACATTCCATTAATAATAATCATGAATTGAATTGATAAAGTTTCTCAACACCCACGGCG
Source organism: Oncorhynchus gorbuscha (assembly GCF_021184085.1). NCBI lineage: Eukaryota > Metazoa > Chordata > Actinopteri > Salmoniformes > Salmonidae > Oncorhynchus > Oncorhynchus gorbuscha. The sequence goes on along the minus strand of NC_060185.1, from coordinate 5,990,894 downwards.
CTATATATACGACGTAATAACCATCAGTATTTGACAACTATAAGCAGTGACTGTCGAAGTGATATCATGCAGCTCTCAAATTGAAATCTGGACCTCCGACCCTCTAACCAGGGACTGTTTTAGACCCGGGACACCAGGTAGGTGATTCCCCTCTAATCAGGGACTGTTTTAGACCCGGGACACCAGGTGGGTGATTCCCCTCCAACCAGGGACTGTTTTAGACCCGGGACACCAGGTGGGTGATTCCCCTCCAACCAGGGACTGTTTTAGACCCGGGACACCAGGTGGGTGATTCCCCTCCAACCAGGGACTGTTTGAGACCCGGGACACCAGGTGGGTGATTCCCCTCCAACCAGGGACTGTTTTAGACCCGGGACACCAGGTGGGTGATTCCCCTCTAATCAGGGACTGTTTTAGACCCGGGACACCAGGTGGGTGATTCCCCTCTAATCAGGGACTGTTTTAGACCCGGGACACCAGGTGGGTGATTCCCCTCCAACCAGGGACTGTTTTAGACCCGGGACACCAGGTGGGTGATTCCCCTCCAACCAGGGACTGTTTGAGACCCGGGACACCAGGTGGGTGATTCCCCTCCAACCAGGGACTGTTTTAGACCCGGGACACCAGGTGGGTGATTCCCCTCCAACCAGGGACTGTTTTAGACCCGGGACACCAGGTGGGTGATTCCCCTCTAATCAGGGACTGTTTTAGACCCGGGACACCAGGTGGGTGATTCCCCTCCAACCAGGGACTGTTTTAGACCCGGGACACCAGGTGGGTGATTCCCCTCTAATCAGGGACTGGTTTAGACCCGGGACACCAGGTGGGTGATTCCCCTCTAATCAGGGACTGGTTTAGACCCGGGACACCAGGTGGGTGATTCCCCTCTAATCAGGGACTGTTTTAGACCCGGGACACCAGGTGGGTGATTCCCCTCCAACCAGGGACTGGTTTAGACCCGGGACACCAGGTGGGTGATTCCCCTCTAATCAGGGACTGGTTTAGACCCGGGACACCAGGTGGGTGATTTCCCTCTAATCAGGGACTGGTTTAGACCCGGGACACCAGGTGGGTGATTCCCCTCCAACCAGGGACTGGTTTAGACCCGGGACACCAGGTGGGTGATTCCCCTCCAACCAGGGACTGTTTTAGACCCGGGACACCAGGTGGGTGATTCCCCTCTAATCAGGGACTGTTTTAGACCTGGGACACCAGGTGGGTGATTCCCCTCTAATCAGGGACTGTTTTAGACCCGGGACACCAGGTGGGTGATTCCCCTCCAACCAGGGACTGTTTTAGACCCGGCACACCAGGTGGGTGATTCCCCTCCAACCAGGGACTGTTTGAGACCCGGGACACCAGGTGGGTGATTCCCCTCCAACCAGGGACTGTTTTAGACCGGGACACCAGGTGGGTGATTCCCCTCCAACCAGGGACTGTTTTAGACCCGGGACACCAGGTGGGTGATTCCCCTCCAACCAGGGACTGTTTGAGACCCGGGACACCAGGTGGGTGATTCCCCTCCAACCAGGGACTGTTTTAGACCCGGGACACCAGGTGGGTGATTCCCCTCCAACCAGGGACTGTTTTAGACCCGGGACACCAGGTGGGTGATTCCCCTCTAATCAGGGACTGTTTTAGACCCGGGACACCAGGTGGGTGATTCCCCTCCAACCAGGGACTGTTTTAGACCCGGGACACCAGGTGGGTGATTCCCCTCTAATCAGGGACTGGTTTAGACCCGGGACACCAGGTGGGTGATTCCCCTCTAATCAGGGACTGGTTTAGACCCGGGACACCAGGTGGGTGATTCCCCTCTAATCAGGGACTGTTTTAGACCCGGGACACCAGGTGGGTGATTCCCCTCTAATCAGGGACTGGTTTAGACCCGGGACACCAGGTGGGTGATTTCCCTCTAATCAGGGACTGGTTTAGACCCGGGACACCAGGTGGGTGATTCCCCTCCAACCAGGGACTGGTTTAGACCCGGGACACCAGGTGGGTGATTCCCCTCCAACCAGGGACTGTTTTAGACCCGGGACACCAGGTGGGTGATTCCCCTCTAATCAGGGACTGTTTTAGACCTGGGACACCAGGTGGGTGATTCCCCTCTAATCAGGGACTGTTTTAGACCCGGGACACCAGGTGGGTGATTCCCCTCTAATCAGGGACTGTTTTAGACCCGGGACACCAGGTGGGTGATTCCCCTCCAACCAGGGACTGTTTTAGACCCGGGACACCAGGTGGGTGATTCCCCTCCAACCAGGGACTGTTTGAGACCCGGGACACCAGGTGGGTGATTCCCCTCCAACCAGGGACTGTTTTAGACCCGGGACACCAGGTGGGTGATTCCCCTCCAACCAGGGACTGTTTTAGACCCGGGACACCAGGTGGGTGATTCCCCTCTAATCATGGACTGTTTTAGACCGGGACACCAGGTGGGTGATTCCCCTCCAACCAGGGACTGTTTTAGACCCGGGACACCAGGTGGGTGATTCCCCTCTAATCAGGGACTGGTTTAGACCCGGGACACCAGGTGGGTGATTCCCCTCTAATCAGGGACTGGTTTAGACCCGGGACACCAGGTGGGTGATTCCCCTCTAATCAGGGACTGTTTTAGACCCGGGACACCAGGTGGGTGATTCCCCTCCAACCAGGGACTGGTTTAGACCCGGGACACCAGGTGGGTGATTCCCCTCTAATCAGGGACTGGTTTAGACCCGGGACACCAGGTGGGTGATTCCCCTCTAATCAGGGACTGGTTTAGACCCGGGACACCAGGTGGGTGATTCCCCTCTAATCAGGGACTGGTTTAGACCCGGGACACCAGGTGGGTGATTCCCCTCCAACCAGGGACTGTTTTAGACCCGGGACACCAGGTGGGTGATTCCCCTCCAACCAGGGACTGGTTTAGACCGGGACACCAGGTGGGTGATTCCCCTCCAACCAGGGACTGTTTTAGACCCGGGACACCAGGTGGGTGATTCCCCTCTAATCAGGGACTGATTTAGACCTGGGACACCAGGTGGGTGATTCCCCTCCAACCAGGGACTGATTTAGACCCGGGACACCAGGTGGGTGATTCCCCTCCAACCAGGGACTGTTTTAGACCCGGGACACCAGGTGGGTGATTCCCCTCTAATCAGGGACTGATTTAGACCTGGGACACCAGGTGGGTGATTCCCCTCCAACCAGGGACTGATTTAGACCCGGGACACCAGGTGGGTGATTCCCCTCCAACCAGGGACTGTTTTAGACCCGGGACACCAGGTGGGTGATTCCCCTCCAACCAGGGACTGATTTAGACCCGGGACACCAGGTGGGTGATTCCCCTCTAATCAGGGACTGTTTGAGACCTGGGACACCAGGTGGGTGATTCCCCTCTAATCAGGGACTGATTTAGACCTGGGACACCAGGTGGGTGATTCCCCTCCAACCAGGGACTGTTTTAGACCCGGGACACCAGGTGGGTGAGTCCCCTCCAACCAGGGACTGTTTGAGACCCGGGACACCAGGTGGGTGATTCCCCTCTAATCAGGGACTGGTTTAGACCCGGGACACCAGGTGGGTGATTCCCCTCCAACCAGGGACTGGTTTAGACCCGGGACACCAGGTGGGTGATTCCCCTCCAACCAGGGACTGGTTTAGACCCGGGGCACCAGGTGGGTGATTCCCCTCCAACCAGGGACTGTTTTAGACCCGGGACACCAGGTGGGTGATTCCCCTCCAACCAGGGACTGTTTGAGACCCGGGACACCAGGTGGGTGATTCCCCTCTAATCAGGGACTGGTTTAGACCCGGGACACCAGGTGGGTGATTCCCCTCCAACCAGGGACTGTTTTAGACCCGGGACACCAGGTGGGTGATTCCCCTCCAACCAGGGACTGTTTGAGACCCGGGACACCAGGTGGGTGATTCCCCTCTAATCAGGGACTGGTTTAGACCCGGGACACCAGGTGGGTGATTCCCCTCCAACCAGGGACTGGTTTAGACCCGGGACACCAGGTGGGTGATTCCCCTCCAACCAGGGACTGGTTTAGACCCGGGACACCAGGTGGGTGATTCCCCTCCAACCAGGGACTGTTTTAGACCCGGGACACCAGGTGGGTGATTCCCCTCCAACCAGGGACTGTTTTAGACCCGGGACACCAGGTGGGTGATTCCCCTTCAACCAGGGACTGGTTTAGACCCGGGACACCAGGTGGGTGATTCCCCTTCAACCAGGGACTGGTTTAGACCCGGGACACCAGGTGGGTGATTCCCCTCTAATCAGGGACTGGTTTAGACCGGGACACCAGGTGGGTGATTCCCCTCTAATCAGGGACTGGTTTAGACCCGGGACACCAGGTGGGTGATTCCCCTCTAATCAGGGACTGGTTTAGACCCGGGACACCAGGTGGGTGATTTCCCTCCAACCAGGGACTGTTTTAGACCCGGGACACCAGGTGGGTGATTCCCCTCCAACCAGGGACTGGTTTAGACCCGGGACACCAGGTGGGTGATTCCCCTCTAATCAGGGACTGATTTAGACCTGGGACACCAGGTGGGTGATTCCCCTCCAACCAGGGACTGATTTAGACCCGGGACACCAGGTGGGTGATTCCCCTCCAACCAGGGACTGTTTTAGACCCGGGACACCAGGTGGGTGATTCCCCTCTAATCACGGACTGATTTAGACCTGGGACACCATGTGGGTGATTCCCCTCCAACCAGGGACTGATTTAGACCCAGGACACCAGGTGGGTGATTCCCCTCTAATCAGGGACTGTTTGAGACCTGGGACACCAGGTGGGTGATTCCCCTCTAATCAGGGACTGATGTAGACCTGGGACACCAGGTGGGTGATTCCCCTCCAACCAGGGACTGGTTTAGACCCGGGACACCAGGTGGGTGATTCCCCTCCAACCAGGGACTGTTTTAGACCCGGGACACCAGGTGGGTGAGTCCCCTCCAACCAGGGACTGTTTGAGACCCGGGACACCAGGTGGGTGATTCCCCTCTAATCAGGGACTGGTTTAGACCCGGGACACCAGGTGGGTGATTCCCCTCCAACCAGGGACTGTTTGAGACCCGGGACACCAGGTGGGTGATTCCCCTCTAATCAGGGACTGGTTTAGACCCGGGACACCAGGTGGGTGATTCCCCTCTAATCAGGGACTGTTTTAGACCCGGGACACCAGGTGGGTGATTCCCCTCCAACCAGGGACTGGTTTAGACCCGGGACACCAGGTGGGTGATTCCCCTCTAATCAGGGACTGGTTTAGACCCGGGACACCAGGTGGGTGATTCCCCTCTAATCAGGGACTGGTTTAGACCCGGGACACCAGGTGGGTGATTCCCCTCTAATCAGGGACTGGTTTAGACCCGGGACACCAGGTGGGTGATTCCCCTCCAACCAGGGACTGTTTTAGACCCGGGACACCAGGTGGGTGATTCCCCTCCAACCAGGGACTGGTTTAGACCCGGGACACCAGGTGGGTGATTCCCCTCCAACCAGGGACTGTTTTAGACCCGGGACACCAGGTGGGTGATTCCCCTCTAATCAGGGACTGATTTAGACCTGGGACACCAGGTGGGTGATTCCCCTCCAACCAGGGACTGATTTAGACCCGGGACACCAGGTGGGTGATTCCCCTCCAACCAGGGACTGTTTTAGACCCGGGACACCAGGTGGGTGATTCCCCTCTAATCAGGGACTGATTTAGACCTGGGACACCAGGTGGGTGATTCCCCTCCAACCAGGGACTGATTTAGACCCGGGACACCAGGTGGGTGATTCCCCTCCAACCAGGGACTGTTTTAGACCCGGGACACCAGGTGGGTGATTCCCCTCCAACCAGGGACTGATTTAGACCCGGGACACCAGGTGGGTGATTCCCCTCTAATCAGGGACTGTTTGAGACCTGGGACACCAGGTGGGTGATTCCCCTCTAATCAGGGACTGATTTAGACCTGGGACACCAGGTGGGTGATTCCCCTCCAACCAGGGACTGTTTTAGACCCGGGACACCAGGTGGGTGAGTCCCCTCCAACCAGGGACTGTTTGAGACCCGGGACACCAGGTGGGTGATTCCCCTCTAATCAGGGACTGGTTTAGACCCGGGACACCAGGTGGGTGATTCCCCTCCAACCAGGGACTGGTTTAGACCCGGGACACCAGGTGGGTGATTCCCCTCCAACCAGGGACTGGTTTAGACCCGGGGCACCAGGTGGGTGATTCCCCTCCAACCAGGGACTGTTTTAGACCCGGGACACCAGGTGGGTGATTCCCCTCCAACCAGGGACTGTTTGAGACCGGGACACCAGGTGGGTGATTCCCCTCTAATCAGGGACTGGTTTAGACCCGGGACACCAGGTGGGTGATTCCCCTCCAACCAGGGACTGTTTTAGACCCGGGACACCAGGTGGGTGATTCCCCTCCAACCAGGGACTGTTTGAGACCCGGGACACCAGGTGGGTGATTCCCCTCTAATCAGGGACTGGTTTAGACCCGGGACACCAGGTGGGTGATTCCCCTCCAACCAGGGACTGGTTTAGACCCGGGACACCAGGTGGGTGATTCCCCTCCAACCAGGGACTGGTTTAGACCCGGGACACCAGGTGGGTGATTCCCCTCCAACCAGGGACTGTTTTAGACCCGGGACACCAGGTGGGTGATTCCCCTCCAACCAGGGACTGTTTTAGACCCGGGACACCAGGTGGGTGATTCCCCTTCAACCAGGGACTGGTTTAGACCCGGGACACCAGGTGGGTGATTCCCCTTCAACCAGGGACTGGTTTAGACCCGGGACACCAGGTGGGTGATTCCCCTCTAATCAGGGACTGGTTTAGACCCGGGACACCAGGTGGGTGATTCCCCTCTAATCAGGGACTGGTTTAGACCCGGGACACCAGGTGGGTGATTCCCCTCTAATCAGGGACTGGTTTAGACCCGGGACACCAGGTGGGTGATTTCCCTCCAACCAGGGACTGTTTTAGACCCGGGACACCAGGTGGGTGATTCCCCTCCAACCAGGGACTGGTTTAGACCCGGGACACCAGGTGGGTGATTCCCCTCTAATCAGGGACTGATTTAGACCTGGGACACCAGGTGGGTGATTCCCCTCCAACCAGGGACTGATTTAGACCCGGGACACCAGGTGGGTGATTCCCCTCCAACCAGGGACTGTTTTAGACCCGGGACACCAGGTGGGTGATTCCCCTCTAATCACGGACTGATTTAGACCTGGGACACCATGTGGGTGATTCCCCTCCAACCAGGGACTGATTTAGACCCAGGACACCAGGTGGGTGATTCCCCTCTAATCAGGGACTGTTTGAGACCTGGGACACCAGGTGGGTGATTCCCCTCTAATCAGGGACTGATGTAGACCTGGGACACCAGGTGGGTGATTCCCCTCCAACCAGGGACTGGTTTAGACCCGGGACACCAGGTGGGTGATTCCCCTCCAACCAGGGACTGTTTTAGACCCGGGACACCAGGTGGGTGAGTCCCCTCCAACCAGGGACTGTTTGAGACCCGGGACACCAGGTGGGTGATTCCCCTCTAATCAGGGACTGGTTTAGACCCGGGACACCAGGTGGGTGATTCCCCTCCAACCAGGGACTGTTTGAGACCCGGGACACCAGGTGGGTGATTCCCCTCTAATCAGGGACTGGTTTAGACCCGGGACACCAGGTGGGTGATTCCCCTCCAACCAGGGACTGGTTTAGACCCGGGACACCAGGTGGGTGATTCCCCTCCAACCAGGGACTGGTTTAGACCCGGGACACCAGGTGGGTGATTCCCCTCCAACCAGGGACTGGTTTAGACCCGGGACACCAGGTGGGTGATTCCCCTCCAACCAGGGACTGGTTTAGACCCGGGACACCAGGTGGGTGATTCCCCTCCAACCATGGACTGGTTTAGACCCGGGACACCAGGTGGGTGATTCCCCTCCAACCAGGGACTGTTTGAGACCCGGGACACCAGGTGGGTGATTCCCCTCCAACCAGGGACTGGTTTAGACCCGGGACACCAGGTGGGTGATTCCCCTCCAACCAGGGACTGGTTTAGACCCGGGACACCAGGTGGGTGATTCCCCTCCAACCAGGGACTGGTTTAGACCCGGGACACCAGGTGGGTGATTCCCCTCCAACCAGGGACTGGTTTAGACCCGGGACACCAGGTGGGTGATTCCCCTCTAATCAGGGACTGGTTTAGACCCGGGACACCAGGTGGGTGATTCCCCTCCAACCAGGGACTGGTTTAGACCCGGGACACCAGGTGGGTGATTCCCCTCCAACCAGGGACTGGTTTAGACCCGGGACACCAGGTGGGTGATTCCCCTCCAACCAGGGACTGGTTTAGACCCGGGACACCAGGTGGGTGATTCCCCTCTAATCAGGGACTGGTTTAGTCCCGGGACACCAGGTGGGTGATTCCCCTCCAACCAGGGACTGTTTTAGACCCGGGACACCAGGTGGGTGATTCCCCTCCAACCAGGGACTGTTTTAGACCCGGGACAACAGGTGGGTGATTCCCCTCCAACCAGGGACTGGTTTAGACCCGTGGACACCAGGTGGGTGATTCCCCTCCAACCAGGGACTGGTTTAGACCCGGGACACCAGGTGGGTGATTCCCCTCTAATCAGGGACTGGTTTAGTCCCGGGACACCAGCTGGGTGATTCCCCTCCAACCAGGGACTGTTTTAGACCCGGGACACCAGGTGGGTGATTCCCCTCCAACCAGGGACTGTTTTAGACCCGGGACACCAGGTGGGTGATTCCCCTCCAACCAGGGACTGTTTTAGACCCGGGACACCAGGTGGGTGATTCCCCTCCAACCAGGGACTGGTTTCGACCCGGGACACCAGGTGGGTGCTAGACATGAGCAGGTACAACATAAAAGCAGTACTCCTGGTTGGGTGAGATTAGAGTAACCTTGTGATACAGGGAGGTTATCATGTGTTGGAGGGGGGGGTCTCTTTGTGCATTTGTAACTGTTGTTGTTGTTGTTGTTGTTGTTGTTGTTAGTTTGTACCAGCTGGCTCGTGCTGTGTTTCCCAACTCCAGTCCTAAACGAGAAAGGGTTGGGGTGTCAGGTGTAATTTCCTATTACCAAACCAGATTAAGCCTAGTACAGGACAGCGTTGCTCACGCTCTATGCTAATATCCTGTTTGACTGACAGCTTGCTACAGCAGACAACAGCTTAGCCGGCCCGAACCTCTTACATCCTGTGCATTGCTTGTTCTGGAAATTATAACCTGCATTAAAACATTCATTAGTGTCAAGAGGGACTAGGTGTGTGTGCAGGAATCAGACGTAGATAGAGAGCAACGGAGTAAAGTGCTTTACTATTGCACACCAAACTGATAAGCCCAATAGAACACAGGGCGCAGGACACTATACCAGACAACCCAAAACCACAGGGTGTCCAGTATAGAAAATACAATACACCACGACCTAATATGTACCCACGTAACAAAAGACAATCCCGCACAAAACAAGGGCGGGTCCAACTACTACATATAGGGAAGCTAATTAAACCAAAATACACACAGGTGAAACTAATGAGACAAAACCACCAGACAAACGAAAAAGTTAGGCAGTCAGAAATGAAAGTGAGCAGAAATTAGGCATGTTCCTTTTATTGTTGTTTGTGGAGATTCTGAGTGGTGTGGGGCTGCAGAGAGGAGATCAGATTCTGAGTGGTGTGGGGCTGTAGAGAGGAGATCAGATTCTGAGTGGTGTGGGGCTGTAGAGAGGAGATCAGATTCTGAGTGGGGGTGGGGCTGCAGAGAGGAGATCAGATTCTGAGTGGGGGTGGGGCTGCAGAGAGGAGATCAGATTCTGAGTGGGGGTGGGGCTGTAGAGAGGAGATCAGATTCTGAGTGGGGGTGGGGCTGTAGAGAGGAGATCAGATTCTGAGTGGTGTGGGGCTGTAGAGAGGAGATCAGATTCTGAGTGAGGGTGGGGCTGTAGAGAGGAGATCAGATTCTGAGTGGTGTGGGGCTGTAGAGAGGAGATCAGACTCTGAGTGGGGGTGGGGCTGTAGAGAGGAGATCAGATTCTGAGTGGGGGTGGGGCTGTAGAGAGGAGATCAGATTCTGAGTGGGGGTGGGGCTGTAGAGAGGAGATCAGATTCTGAGTGGGGGTGGGGCTGTAGAGAGGAGATCAGATTCTGAGTGTTGTGGGGCTGTAGAGAGGAGATCAGATTCTGAGTGGGGTGGGGCTGCAGAGAGGAGATCAGATTCTGAGTGGTGTGGGGCTGTAGAGAGGAGATCAGATTCTGAGTGGGGGTGGGGCTGTAGAGAGGAGATCAGATTCTGAGTGGTGTGGGGCTGTAGAGAGGAGATCAGACTCTGAGTGGGGGTGGGGCTGTAGAGAGGAGATCAGATTCTGAGTGGGGGTGGGGCTGTAGAGAGGAGATCAGATTCTGAGTGGTGTGGGGCTGTAGAGAGGAGATCAGACTCTGAGTGGGGGTGGGGCTGTAGAGAGGAGATCAGATTCTGAGTGGGGGTGGGGCTGTAGAGAGGAGATCAGATTCTGAGTGGGGGTGGGGCTGTAGAGAGGAGATCAGATTCTGAGTGGGGGTGGGGCTGTAGAGAGGAGATCAGATTCTGAGTGTTGTGGGGCTGTAGAGAGGAGATCAGATTCTGAGTGGTGTGGGGCTGTAGAGAGGAGATCAGATTCTGAGTGGTGTGGGGCTGTAGAGAGGAGATCAGATTCTGAGTGGGGGTGGGGCTGTAGATAGGAGATCAGATTCTGAGTGGTGTGGGGCTGTAGAGAGGAGATCAGATTCTGAGTGGGGGTGGGGCTGTAGAGAGGAGATCAGATTCTGAGTGGGGGTGGGGCTGTAGAGAGGAGATCAGATTCTGAGTGTTGTGGGGCTGTAGAGAGGAGATCAGATTCTGAGTGGGGTGGGGCTGCAGAGAGGAGATCAGATTCTGAGTGGTGTGGGGCTGTAGAGAGGAGATCAGATTCTGAGTGGTGTGGGGCTGTAGAGAGGAGATCAGATTCTGAGTGGGGGTGGGGCTGTAGAGAGGAGATCAGATTCTGAGTGGGGGTGGGGCTGTAGAGAGGAGATCAGATTCTGAGTGGGGGTGGGGCTGTAGAGAGGAGATCAGATTCTGAGTGGTGTGGGGCTGTAGAGAGGAGATCAGATTCTGAGTGGTGTGGGGCTGCAGAGAGGAGATCAGATTCTGAGTGGGGGTGGGGCTGTAGAGAGGAGATCAGATTCTGAGTGGGGGTGGGGCTGTAGAGAGGAGATCAGATTCTGAGTGGTGTGGGCCTGTAGAGAGGAGATCAGATTCTGAGTGGGGGTGGGGCTGTAGAGAGGAGATCAGATTCTGAGTGTTGTGGGGCTGTAGAGAGGAGATCAGATTCTGAGTGTTGTGGGGCTGTAGAGAGGAGATCAGATTCTGAGTGTTGTGGGGCTGTAGAGAGGAGATCAGATTCTGAGTGGGGGTGGGGCTGTAGAGAGGAGATCAGATTCTGAGTGGTGTGGGGCTGTAGAGAGGAGATCAGATTCTGAGTGTTGTGGGGCTGTAGAGAGGAGATCAGATTCTGAGTGGTGTGGGGCTGCAGAGAGGATATCAGATTCTGAGTGTTGTGGGGCTGTAGAGAGGAGATCAGATTCTGAGTGGGGGTGGGGCTGTAGAGAGGAGATCAGATTCTGAGTGGGGGTGGGGCTGTAGAGAGGAGATCAGATTCTGAGTGGGGGTGGGGCTGCAGAGAGGAGATCAGATTCTGAGTGGGGGTGGGGCTGTAGAGAGGAGATCAGATTCTGAGTGGGGGTGGGGCTGTAGAGAGGAGATCAGATTCTGAGTGGGGGTGGGGCTGTAGAGAGGAGATCAGATTCTGAGTGGGGGTGGGGCTGTAGAGAGGAGATGGCTCTACGGAGAAAGGCGAAGGTCAGTTGTAGGGCTACAAACAGCAAATATTTTATTACTAAAAACTGTTCATGATCTTTTACACATTCCCTTTACAATGCATGACAGAGCCTTATGGGCCTTGACCAAAGTAGTGCACTATATAGGGAATAGGGCTCTGGTCTAAAGTAGTGCACTTTATAGGGAATAGGGCTCTGGTCAAAGTAGTGTACTATATAGGGACTAGGGTCTGGTCAAAGTAGTGCACTATATAGGGAATAGGGCTCTGGTCAAAGTAGTGCACTATATAGGGAATAGGGCTCTGGTCTAAAGTAGTGTACTATATAGGGACTAGGGTCTGGTCAAAGTAGTGCACTATATAGGGAATAGGGCTCTGGTCTAAAGTAGTGTACTATATAGGGAATAGGGCTCTGGTCTAAAGTAGTGTACTATATAGGGAATAGGGCTCTGGTCTAAAGTAGTGTACTATATAGGGAATAGGGCTCTGGTCTAAAGTAGTGTACTATATAGGGAATAGGGCTCTGGTCTAAAGTAGTGTACTATATAGGGTGCCATTTATGAAGGAGCCTTGGAGAGGTGGCTATGACCTTGGGGACCAACCAACAGCTGCTAACTAGATTATCATCCTACCGTCCTATTGATGCTTTAAAATCAATTAATCCTATAATAACAACCTTATCACAGACCTGTTATTAAAACAGACCTGAGTCGGGTCCTAATCTAAACCGGCAGGGTGCAAAAAAGGGGATATGCGTGAACTGTGTCCAAAATTGTACCCTATCACTGTTACATTGAACTGGGTGAATATGAATGACAGTAACCTAAACCTGTCACTGTTACATTGAACTGGGTGAATATGAATGACAGTAACCTAAACCTGTCACTGTTACATTGAACTGGGTGAATATGAATGACAGTAACCTAAACCTGTCACGTTACAATTAACACCTCACAATCACGTTACAATTAACACCTCACAATCACGTTACAATGAACACCTCATAATCACGTTACAATGAACACCTCACAATCACGTTACAATTAACACCTCACAATCACGTTACAATGAACACCTCACAATCACGTTACAATGAACACCTCACAATCACGTTATAATTAACACCTCACAATCACATATCACTTTACAATTAACACCTCACAATCACTTTACAATTAACACCTCACAATCACATATCACTTTACAATTAACACCTCACAATCATGTTACAATTAACACCTCACAATCACATATCACTTTACAATTAACACCTCACAATCACATATCACTTTACAATTAACACCTCACAATCACGTTACAATTAACACCTCACAATCATGTTACAATTAACACCTCACAATCACTTTACAATTAACACCTCACAATCACTTTACAATTGACACCTCACAATCACATATCACTTTACAATTAACACCTCACAATCACATATCACTTTACAATGAACACCTCATAATCACGTTACAATTAACACCTCACAATCACTTTACAATTAACACCTCACAATCATGTTACAATTAACACCTCACAATCACATATCACTTTACAATTAACACCTCACAATCACGTTACAATTAACACCTCACAATCACTTTACAATTAACACCTCACAATCATGTTACAATTAACACCTCACAATCACATATCACTTTACAATTAACACCTCACAATCACTTTACAATTAACACCTCACAATCACGTTACAATTAACACCTCACAATCACGTTACAATTAACACCTCACAATCACGTATCACTTTACAATTAACACCTCACAATCACGTATCACTTTACAATTAACACCTCACAATCACGTTACAATTAACACCTCACAATCACATATCACTTTACAATTAACACCTCACAATCACATATCACTTTACAATTGACACCTCACAATCACATATCACTTTACAATTGACACCTCACAATCACATATCACTTTACAATTAACACCTCACAATCACATTACAATTAACACCTCACAATCACATATCACTTTACAATTGACACCTCACAATCACATATCACTTTACAATTAACACCTCACAATCACATATCACTTTACAATTAACACCTCACAATCACGTTACAATTAACACCTCACAATCACATATCACTTTACAATTAACACCTCACAATCACATATCACTTTATAATTAACACCTCACAATCACATATCACTTTACAATTAACACCTCACAATCACATATCACTTTACAATTAACACCTCACAATCACGTTACAATTAACACCTCACAATCACATATCACGTTACAATTAACACCTCACAATCACGTTACAATTAACACCTCATAATCACATATCACTTTACAATTAACACCTCACAATCACGTTACAATTAACACCTCACAATCACGTTACAATTAACACCTCACAATCACGTTACAATTAACACCTCACAATCACTTTACAATTAACACCTCACAATCACGTTACAATTAACACCTCACAATCACGTTACAATTAACACCTCACAATCACTTTACAATTAACACCTCACAATCACCTTACAATTAACACCTCACAATCACTTTAGAATTGACTCCCCAGAATCACTTTAGAATTGACTCCTCAGCATCACTTTAGAATTGACTCCTCAGCATCACTTTAGAATTGACTCCTCAGAATCACTTTAGAATTGACTCCTTAGAATCACTTTAGAATTGACTCCTTAGAATCACTTTAGAATTGACTCATTAGAATCACTTTAGAATTGACTCCTCAGCATCACTTTACAATTGACTCCTCAGAATAACTTTAGAATTGACTCCTTAGAATCACTTTAGAATTGACTCCTCAGCATCACTTTACAAGTGACTCCTCAGAATCACTTTAGAATTGACTCCTTAGAATCACTTTAGAATTGACTCCTCAGCATCACTTTACAATTGACTCCTCAGAATAACTTTAGAATTGACTCCTTAGAATCACTTTAGAATTGACTCCTCAGCATCACTTTAGAATTTACTCCTCATAATCACTTTAGAATGGACTCAATCAGAATCACTTTAGCATTGACTCCTCAGAATCACTTTAGAATGGACTCAATCAGAATCACTTTAGAATTGACTCCTCAGCTTTACATTAACATGATCAAGCATGGATTCATGACGAAATCGCCCTTTTTGAGGCCAAATAAAACCACGTCGTTGTGAGACAATAACCCCATTTCCCCAACCGTCATAGAGCAATCAGTAGGAACACATCCAATCATTTTACAACCCAATGAAACCACATGTAATGCCATTAGTGTAATCATCAGCTCAGCCTCGGCTGGTGGGCCAGAAAGCTGTTGAGAAGAGGACAGTCACAGAAGTGAGTATCATTGAATTGCACCTTTTCTGGGAGCTGTAATCACAGCGGCTGTGTCGGTTGGCGTTTTACGGGGATAGGCACCACCGCCGCTCTGCCACTGTGAGTAATATTCACCGACATGCTCTAGTCTCGCCTTCCCATGGTTAAATCACAGGCCCCTAATACTGATCAGATGTGATAAACATATTCATATACAGATATTCATGAAGATATTCCCAAGCTATGGATCAGTAGACTGTACATGGCTGTGTCATAGTACAGGGAGACAGAGTCTGGGGCTGTGTCTTAGTACAGGGAGACAGAGTCTGGGGCTGTGTCTTAGGCCAGGGAGACAGAGTCTGGGGCTGTGTTCTAGTACAGGGAGACAGAGTCTGGGGCTGTGTCTTAGTACAGGGAGACAGAGTCTGGGGCTGTGTCTTAGGCCAGGGAGACAGAGTCTGGGGATGTCTCTTAGGCCAGAGAGACAGAGTCTGGGGCTGTGTTCTACAACAGGGAGACAGAGTCTGGGGCTGTGTTCTATAACAGGGAGACAGAGTCTGGGTCTGTGTTCTAGAACAGGGAGACAGTGTCTGGGGCTGTGTTCTAGAACAGGGAGACAGAGTCTGGGGCTGTGTCCTACAACAGGGAGACAGAGTCTGGGGCTGTGTTCTAGGCCAGAGAGACAGAGTCTGAGTCTGTGTCCTTGAACAGGGAGACAGAGTCTGGGGCTGTGTCCTAGAACAGGGAGACAGAGTCTGGGGCTGTGTTCTACAACAGGGAGATAGAGTCTGGGGCTGTGTTCTACAACAGGAAGACAGAGTCTGGGGCTGTGTCTTAGGCCAGAGAGACAGAGTCTGGGGCTGTGTTCTACAACAGGGAGACAGAGTCTGGGGCTGTGTTCTAGAACAGGGAGACAGAGTCTGGGGCTGTGTTCTAGAACAGGGAGACAGAGTCTGGGGCTGTGTTCTAGAACAGGGAGACAGAGTCTGGGGCTGTGTCCTACAACAGGAAGACAGAGTCTGGGGCTGTGTCTTAGGCCAGAGAGACAATGTCTGGGTCTGTGTCCTTGAACAGGGAGACAGAGTCTGGGGCTGTGTCCTAGAACAGGGAGACAGAGTCTGGGGCTGTGTCCTACAACAGGGAGACAGAGTCTGGGGCTGTGTTCTAGAACAGGGAGACAGAGTCTGGGGCTGTGTTCTAGAACAGGGAGACAGAGTCTGGGGCTGTGTCTTAGGCCAGAGAGACAGAGTCTGGGTCTGTGTCCTTGAACAGGGAGACAGAGTCTGGGGCTGTGTTCTAGAACAGGGAGACAGAGTCTGGGGCTGTGTCCTACAACAGGAAGACAGAGTCTGGGGCTGTGTCTTAGGCCAGAGAGACAATGTCTGGGTCTGTGTCCTTGAACAGGGAGACAGAGTCTGGGGCTGTGTCCTAGAACAGGGAGACAGAGTCTGGGGCTGTGTCCTACAACAGGGAGACAGAGTCTGGGGCTGTGTTCTAGAACAGGGAGACAGAGTCTGGGGCTGTGTTCTAGAACAGGGAGACAGAGTCTGGGGCTGTGTCTTAGGCCAGAGAGACAGAGTCTGGGTCTGTGTCCTTGAACAGGGAGACAGAGTCTGGGGCTGTGTTCTAGAACAGGGAGACAGAGTCTGGGGCTGTGTTCTACAACAGGGAGATAGAGTCTGGGGCTGTGTTCTACAACAGGGAGACAGAGTCTGGGGCTGTGTTCTAGAACAGGGAGACAGAGTCTGGGGCTGTGTTCTAGAACAGGGAGACAGAGTCTGGGGCTGTGTTCTAGAACAGGGAGACAGAGTCTGGGGCTGTGTCCTACAACAGGAAGACAGAGTCTGGGGCTGTGTCTTAGGCCAGAGAGACAATGTCTGGGTCTGTGTCCTTGAACAGGGAGACAGAGTCTGGGGCTGTGTCCTAGAACAGGGAGACAGAGTCTGGGGCTGTGTTCTACAACAGGGAGATAGAGTCTGGGGCTGTGTTCTACAACAGGAAGACAGAGTCTGGGGCTGTGTCTTGGGCCAGAGAGACAGAGTCTGGGGCTGTGTTCTACAACAGGGAGACAGAGTCTGGGGCTGTGTTCTAGAACAGGGAGACAGAGTCTGGGGCTGTGTTCTAGAACAGGGAGACAGAGTCTGGGGCTGTGTTCTAGAACAGGGAGACAGAGTCTGGGGCTGTGTTCTAGAACAGGGAGACAGAGTCTGGGGCTGTGTCCTACAACAGGAAGACAGAGTCTGGGGCTGTGTCTTAGGCCAGAGAGACAATGTCTGGGTCTGTGTCCTTGAACAGGGAGACAGAGTCTGGGTCTGTGTCCTTGAACAGGGAGACAGAGTCTGGGGCTGTGTTCTAGAACAGGGAGACAGAGTCTGGGGCTGTGTTCTACAACAGGGAGATAGAGTCTGGGGCTGTGTTCTACAACAGGGAGACAGAGTCTGGGGCTGTGTTCTAGAACAGGGAGACAGAGTCTGGGGCTGTGTTCTAGAACAGGGAGACAGAGTCTGGGGCTGTGTTCTAGAACAGGGAGACAGAGTCTGGGGCTGTGTCCTACAACAGGAAGACAGAGTCTGGGGCTGTGTCTTAGGCCAGAGAGACAATGTCTGGGTCTGTGTCCTTGAACAGGGAGACAGAGTCTGGGGCTGTGTCCTAGAACAGGAAGACAGAGTCTGGGGCTGTGTCTTAGGCCAGAGAGACAGAGTCTGGGGCTGTGTTCTACAACAGGGAGACAGAGTCTGGGGCTGTGTTCTAGAACAGGGAGACAGAGTCTGGGGCTGTGTTCTAGAACAGGGAGACAGAGTCTGGGGCTGTGTTCTAGAACAGGGAGACAGAGTCTGGGGCTGTGTCCTACAACAGGAAGACAGAGTCTGGGGCTGTGTCTTAGGCCAGAGAGACAATGTCTGGGTCTGTGTCCTTGAACAGGGAGACAGAGTCTGGGGCTGTGTTCTACAACAGGGAGACAGAGTCTGGGGCTGTGTTCTAGAACAGGGAGACAGAGTCTGGGGCTGTGTTCTAGAACAGGGAGACAGAGTCTGGGGCTGTGTTCTAGAACAGGGAGACAGAGTCTGGGGCTGTGTCCTACAACAGGAAGACAGAGTCTGGGGCTGTGTCTTAGGCCAGAGAGACAATGTCTGGGTCTGTGTCCTTGAACAGGGAGACAGAGTCTGGGGCTGTGTCCTAGAACAGGGAGACAGAGTCTGGGGCTGTGTCCTACAACAGGGAGACAGAGTCTGGGGCTGTGTTCTAGAACAGGGAGACAGAGTCTGGGGCTGTGTTCTAGAACAGGGAGACAGAGTCTGGGGCTGTGTCTTAGGCCAGAGAGACAGAGTCTGGGTCTGTGTCCTTGAACAGGGAGACAGAGTCTGGGGCTGTGTCCTAGAACAGGGAGACAGAGTATGGGGCTGTGTTCTACAACAGGGAGACAGAGTCTGGGGCTGTGTCTTAGGCCAGAGAGACAGAGTCTGGGGCTGTGTTCTACAACAGGGAGACAGAGTCTGGGGCTGTGTTCTAGAACAGGGAGACAGAGTCTGGGGCTGTGTTCTAGAACAGGGAGACAGAGTGTGAGGATGTGTTCTAAATGGCAGCCTATCCTCACTATAGTGCATAGGGTGCCAATACGAATTGGAGCACAGCCTGCGTGTTACAAGCTAACATCTGTGATGCAACCGACATTTAAAGGGGGAATTAACACCGGTTCTGTTCTAACAAATCGGCCATTTTGTCTTCGTCTTGTTACTTTGCTCCTTCTGTTTTGACGTTTGGCTTGAGAAATGGATCGTGGGATATTACTTCTTACTTTGGATCTATTCAGAACCTCGTTGGAACGACTGAACTTTCTTTACAATGTGACCGTGAAACATAACAGACATTGAATATAACCGGCACAACCACGAAATCGAAGCAATTTAAAACAAAATCTATAAAGTCAAGTGTAAGATTTTGGAACAAAGCTTTGACCCACACACACACACACACACACACACACACACACACACACACACACACACACACACACACACACACACACACACACACACACACACACACACACACACACACACACACACACACACACACACACACACACACACAGACCTGTATATAAAAGGTCTTCGACAGACCACATTTATCTCAACACTGAACGTCTTTCGTGTCTCTCTTTCAAAAGATGTGTGTATCAATTCCCTCTATTGATCTCTGTGTCTGTATCTCTCTGTATCTCTCTGTATCTCTCTGTATCTCTCTGTATCTCTCTGTATCTCTCTGTATCTCTCTGTATGTATCTGTATCTCTCTGTATGTATCTGTATCTCTCTGTATCTCTCTGTATCTCTCTGTATCTCTCTGTATGTATCTGTATCTCTCTGTATCTCTCTGTATGTATCTGTATCTCTCTGTATCTCTCTGTATGTATCTGTATCTGTATCTCTCTGTATCTCTCTGTATGTATCTGTATCTCTCTGTATGTATCTGTATCTCTCTGTATCTGTATCTCTCTGTATGTATCTGTATCTCTCTGTATCTGTATGTATCTGTATCTCTCTGTATCTGTATCTCTCTGTATCTCTCTGTATCTCTCTGTATCTGTATGTATTTGTATGTATATGTTTTATCATCTCAGATGGTGGTTTATCATCTCAGAGGGTGTTTTAGCATCTCAGAGGGTGTTTTATCATCTCAGAGGGTGTTTTAGCATCTCAGAGGGTGGTTTATCATCTCAGATGGTGGTTTATCATCTCAGAGGGTGTTTTATCATCTCAGAGGGTGTTTTAGCATCTCAGAGGGTGTTTTAGCATCTCAGAAGGTGTTTTATCATCTCAGAAGGTGTTTTATCATCTCAGATGGTGTTTTAGCATCTCAGAGGGTGTTTTAGCATCTCAGAGGGTGTTTTAGCATCTCAGAAGGTGTTTTATCATCTCAGAGGGTGTTTTAGCATCTCAGAAGGTGTTTTATCATCTCAGAGGGTGTTTTAGCATCTCAGAGGGTGTTTTAGCATCTCAGAGGGTGTTTTAGCATCTCAGAGGGTGTTTTAGCATCTCAGAGGGTGTTTTAGCATCTCAGAAGGTGTTTTATCATCTCAGAGGGTGTTTTATCATCTCAGAGGGTGTTTTAGCATCTCAGAGGGTGTTTTAGCATCTCAGAAGGTGTTTTATCATCTCAGAGGGTGTTTTAGCATCTCAGAAGGTGTTTTATCATCTCAGAGGGTGTTTTAGCATCTCAGAAGGTGTTTTATCATCTCAGAGGGTGTTTTAGCATCTCAGAGGGTGTTTTAGCATCTCAGAAGGTGTTTTATCATCTCAGAGGGTGTTTTAGCATCTCAGAAGGTGTTTTATCATCTCAGAGGGTGTTTTAGCATCTCAGAGGGTGTTTTAGCATCTCAGAAGGTGTTTTATCATCTCAGAGGGTGTTTTAGCATCTCAGATGGTGGTTTAGCATCTCAGATGGTGTTTTAGCATCTCAGACGGTGTTTTAGCATCTCAGATGGTGTTTTAGCATCTCAGAGGGTGTTTTAGCATCTCAGATGGTGTTTTAGCATCTCAGACGGTGTTTTAGCATCTCAGATGGTGTTTTAGCATCTCAGAGGGTGTTTTAGCATCTCAGATGGTGGTTTAGCATCTCAGATGGTGGTTTAGCATCTCAGATGGTGTTTTAGCATCTCAGATGGTGGTTTAGCATCTCAGATGGTGTTTTAGCATCTCAGATGGTGGTTTAGCATCTCAGATGGTGGTTTAGCATCTCAGATGGTGTTTTAGCATCTCAGATGGTGGTTTAGCATCTCAGAGGGTGTTTTAGCATCTCAGATGGTGTTTTAGCATCTCAGGTGGTGGTTTAGCATCTCAGATGGTGTTTTAGCATCTCTGATGGTGGTTTAGCATCTCAGATGGTGTTTTAGCATCTCAGAGGGTGTTTTAGCATCTCAGAGGGTGTTTTATCATCTCAGATGGCATGTGTGTGCATATGCTGTACAGGTATTTGTTGGTTGCGTGTATCTCATGAGTCAGTAGCTTTACCAGTTGGTGCACTAGCTCTGGTCCAGGGCGTTATGTTTACCAGTGTTGCTTGTGCAGCTAGCTAGTGCACACTAACTAGACTAGCTAGCTAGTACACACTAACTAAACTAGCTAGCTAGTGCACACTAACTAGACTAGCTAGCTAGTACACACTAACTAGACTAGCTAGCTAGTACACACTAACTAGACTAGCTAGATAGTACACACTAGCTAGACTAGCTAGATAGTACACACTAGCTAGACTAGCTAGATAGTACACACTAACTAGACTAGCTAGATAGTACACACTAGCTAGACTAGCTAGATAGTACACACTAACTAGACTAGCTAGATAGTACACACTAGCTAGACTAGCTAGCTAGTACACACTAACTAGACTAGCTAGCTAGTACACACTAACTAGACTAGCTAGATAGTACACACTAACTAGACTAGCTAGATAGTACACACTAGCTAGACTAGCTAGATAGTACACACTAACTAGACTAGCTAGATAGTACACACTAACTAGACTAGCTAGCTAGTACACATCTCAGTGTTTCCCAACTCTGGTCCTCCAGTAACCCCAACAGTAAAACATTTTTGTTGTAACCCCCTGGACAAAAACAGCTCATTCAGCTCATTAAGGGCTTGATAATTAGTTGGCAAGTTGAATCAGGTGTGCTTGTCCGAGGCTACAATAGAAATGTGTTGGGGGTACTCTAGGACTGGAGTTGGGAAACACTGCATTAGCTAGCTAGCTAGTATACACCTAGCCTGCCAGAGAACCTGAGGGAGCCAGAACTGTGGACATACAGTACCAGTCAAAAGTTAGGACACACCTACTCATTCCAGGGTTTTTCTTTATTTGTACTATATTATTTGTACTAAGTTCAAACAGGTGCCATTAATACAGGTAACGAGTGGAGGACAGAGGAGCCTCTTAAAGAAGAAGTTACAGGTCTGTGAGAGCCAGAAATCTTGCTTGTTCGTAGGTGACCAAATGCTTATTTTCCACCATAAATTCACGGAAAATCCCACAATGTGATTTTCTGGATTTGTTTTCTCATTTTGTCTGTCATAGTTGAAGTGTACCTATGATGAAAATTACAGGCCTCTCTCATCTTCTTAAGTGGGAGAACTTGCACAATTGGTGGCTGACTAAATACTTTTTTTCCCCACTGTACAAGTGTCAGCTTTTTTCCACATTATCAATTGCTCATGTCATGTTGATCAAAATATACAGTAGTAGATGGTTCTCTGTTGAATAGTCTTAGCCCTCAAAACATTTAGGCATTAGTTCCTTGCATAAGCCATTACATGCAAAATTGTTGAACTATTTGTCATAAACTGTCAAGCATAGTTTTACACATTTCTATTAGACCTTTTGTACAAAAACGTGAATTGATGAATCGTGCAGGTGAAATTGACCCTCACTCATGCAGGAATGTAAAGTGTTAGTTCAACCAACAATCAACCAGTTGTCTAAATTGCTCAAAGGTGCATCTCATGAAGAATCAATTGGCAAGCATATATAGACAGACCACAACACAGAGTTGCAATTTTCCAATAATGGATGGACCAGGAAACGAACAGGGTCAACAGCCAAGAGGAGGAAGAAGAGGAGCAAGGATGCGTGGTGGAAGGCAAAACAGAGGAAGAGGCAGAAGAGGACACAGGCGCATATCTGATGACATAAGGGCCACTATTGTAGACCATGTTGTCAATCATGGCCTTACAATGGCTGAGGCAGGTCGAAGGGTGCAGCCAAATATTGGGAGATCAACCGTGTCCTCAATAGCTCAAACGTTTCGAAGAGAGAACAGGTATGTCCACCAATGTACAGTGCACTGATACTGTATATCAGCAGTATACTGTATACTTCCTACAATGCTTCATATACATACAGTAATATGTAAATAGTACTGTTGAAATTGATATATGCCATAGAAGTGCAGCCTTGTGCATTTTCAATACAGTAACTGTCATCCAAACTGTAGCCTAAGTTTACATCAGGTAATACTGTCAAAGTACACAGTTACATTGACAACATGCCTAAACATTTTGACGACCTTGTTCGTGAACAATGACTCAATGACTTATCATTCTGATGACACTGACATGATCATTGGCATGAATATTTACTTTTGAGAGATGTACTAAGGATTTTTAGTGACTGACTAGCTTTAGAAACATATCTATTGTATATTGCAGTTTGTACAAATTGTTCTGAGAAATGCACTTATTATTTTGCACATGTTAGGGATGATGTGAAAAATGCACCAAAGAGACTGAGAAAAACTGTATTAGTATTGGATATAAAACACTCAGAAGTTTCTCAAACTGACAGATGGCAGGCAAAAACCTGAGAAAAAATCCAAACAGGAAGTGGAAAATCTGAGGTTTGTAGTTTTTGAACTCGGCCCTATCGAATACACAGTGGGATATGGGTTATTTTGCACTTCCTAAGGATTCCACTAGATGTCAACCGTCTTTAGAACGTTGTTTCAGGCTTCTACTGTGAACTGGGGGCCGAATGTCTGTCAGCAGCCTCGATCTCAGTCACATGCATTCACATGAGAGGTAGCTCTCGTTCCATTGCTTTTCTCCAGACATTATTGGGACATTTATTGAACATGTATGATAAAAACATCCTAATGACTTTTAGTTTGACAAGTTTCTACGACCTGTAATATAACTTTTTGAACTTTTCGTCCGACGTTCGGCTGGACCTGAACGCGCGTTTGGATTTGTTTACCAAACGCCCTAACAAAATAACATTAGGACATAAATTATTACTTTATCGAACAAATCAAACATTTATTGTGGAACTGGCATTCCTGGGAGTGCATTCTGATGAAGATCATCAAAGGTAAGTGAATATTTCTTATACTATTTCTGACTAATGTTGACTACACAATATGGCAGATATCTTTTTGTCTGCATTGTTGTCTGAAAACTGTACTCAGATTATTGCATGGTTTGCTTTTTCCGTAAAGTTTTTTAAAAATCTGACACAGCGGTTGCATTAAGGAAAAGTGTATCTAAAGTTCCATGCATAACACTTGAATTTTCATTATCATTTATGATGAGTATTTCTGTGAATTGATGTGGATCTCTACAAAATCACTGTATGTTTTAGAACTACTAAATGTAAAGCGTCAATGTAAAATTTGTTTTTTTAATGTAAATATGCACTTTATCGAACAAAACATACATGTATTGTGTGACATGAAGTCCTATGAGTGCCATCTGATGAAGATCATCAAAGGTTAGTGATTAATTTTATCTCTATTTGTGCTTTTTGTGAATCCTCTCTTTGGCTGAAAAAATGGCTGGGTTTTTCTGTGACTTGGTGGTGACCTAACATAATAGTTTGTGGAGCTTTCGCTGTAAAGCATTTTTTAAATCAGATACTGTGGCTGGATTAATGAGAATTGTATCTTTAAAATGGTGCCTAATACTTGTATGTTTGAGAAATTAGATTTATGAGATTTCTGTTGATTTGTATTTGGCGCCCTGCAATTTCATTGGTTACTGGCGAGGGGTTCCGCTAGCGGAACTTCAGGCATGTCAACTACAGATTCTAGTAGGCCCACTGATCCTGATACAGTTGGAAAAATCCATTCTTGACCGTATGGCTGAAATGCTGTCTAAAGTAGTCGATGTTCTCTCACAGAAAGAGGAGACCGGGGCCCCCATGCCAAAGTGTAAACAACAACAGGCATGTGCCATGTGTGCAAGAATACAGCACACACCATTCCACTGTCAGTCTAACCAACTGTGTTTCAGATTTCATGCCATAAGTCATGTGAAGAAAGACCGCCCTGTAGCTGCATCTAAGCCCGACCAACCAGTAAGAATCCACCAGCTCAGGGAAACTAGAAGCATTCGGAGAGGGGAAGTGTAGGTAATAGTAAGAATCCCTCTGTGGAGTTCCTGATTATGAGTCTGTTTATTCTGCACTTAATGATATTTCCCCTGAGTCTCCCAAAGTTGTCTTCCAGAACACATAGCGTGCTGGTCGCTCAAATAGCCTATTTTACATGTCAGTCCTAATTAACAGATCAAATCACAGTCACATATGATGGATACCGGCTCAATGGCCTGCACGCCGAACGAGAACGTAACATGGTTGAAGAGAATGCACACATTGTGTCGGTTGGCTGTGGGGGAAAAACGTGTGTTCCCAAAGAGTGTGTGTGATTAGACATCAGACGTTTACAGCTGTTGAACTCATCGTACCTACTCCAATCATAAAATAGCAGACGTTTACCATTGCATTGCAGTGGAGGTTGTGTATACTGACCAAGCCGAAACTGTCATGTCTTCCTCTTCCCAGCAAGTAGCCAGCGAGCCACTGAGCCAATCAATGACATCCTGAAGCAAGATGGATCAACGAGAGATGTGTGTCCCCTGATCCGACGAAGGTTGATGCCATTGCGGGCGATACAACAGCCTGATGATGCCCTGATGGTGTCACACTAAAGCCCTAAGAAAATGATGTTCCTTCTTGGCCTGATCATGTGGTACCAGAGATTCATTGAAGATTGAAGCTCTTCAAAAGCGAAACCACTGTTTGAAATGAAAGGAAAGGAAGGAAGTACAGAAACAAGAAAGACCCTCCTCCCAGAAACGTAGCTCTGCAGACCCCTGTATGTAATAAAAGGCTGCGGCAGAACTTAAAGCGGCATTAACCTGTTACTCCATGAAATCATTTTCTGGAATTATCCAAGCTGTTTAACCTGTTACTCCTACCCCCTACTTTTTTGAACATTCTGTTAAAAATTGCGCAACATTTCAGCGTCCTGCTGCTCATGCCAAGAATATAGTGTATGCATATGATTAGTATGTGTGGATAGAAAACACTCAGACGTTTATAAAACTGGTTAAATCACGGCTGTGACTATAACAGAACGTGCGTTTCATCAAAAAGTGCTGGAAAATCTGATCACTGAAAATGGAAAAATATATCCATGCGCGACTTGAACCCATTGATAAAGGTGAACCACATTTAATGGGGCTGAGGTTGCAATACCTACAGCTTCCACACGTTGTCTAGAGTCTTGTCATTTGCCTTCTATTTGTTTCTTGGTCAAACAGACGCAAAGCAACGCATTTCTTCCGGTCTCCGACCGGATATTTTGGGTGAGATTTACCCAGCCATTATTTCCAGACGGACAGCTAAAGAATATACTTCGCCTCGTGATCAATTTGATCGCTTATTAACGTTTACTAATACCTAAAGTTGCATTACAAAAGTATTTCGAAGTGTTTTGTGAAAGTTTATCGTCAACTTTTTTAATTTAAAAAAAATGACGTTACGTTATAAGACGCTATTTCTTTCCGTTTATCACACAGTCTTCATAGATCGATATCTAGGCTATATATGGACCGATTTAATCGAAAAAAAGACCCAATAGTGATTATGGGACATCTAGGAGTGCCAACAAAGAAGATGGTCAAAGGTAATAAATGTTTTATATTTTATTTGTGCGGTTTGTGTAGCGACAATTATGCTAATTATTTTGTTACATGCTATCAGATAATAGCTTCTCATGCTTTCGCCGAAAAGCATTTTAAAAATCTGACTTGTTGCCTGGATTCACAACGAGTGTAGCTTTGATTCAATACCCTGCATGTGTATTTTAATGAACGTTTGAGTTTTAACTAGTACTATTAGCATTTAGCGTAGCGCATTTGCATTTCCAGATGTCTAGATGGGACACCTGCGTGTCAGGTAGGAGCAAGAGGTTAATGGCTTATGTCCTTTTGGTCCATCCTGACTGCCGCCGTCCATTTGTACTCTCTGATGCCTGATCCGACTGCCTGGGTGCAGTCTTATCTCAAGTGACTCCAGGTGAAGAGAGAGCCTGTCCATTTGTACTCTCCACTGATGCCTGATCCGATTGCCTGGGTGCAGTCTTATCTCACGTGACTCCAGGTGAAGAGAGAGCCCGTCCAATTGCTTTCGCTAGCAAGTCATGGAACAGCTCTTAGAACCGATACCCTGTCCATCGCCTGGAGTTTATCTGCGATAAGGTCAGCCATTAGTTGAAAGGGCACCGTTTCACTGCCTGGATAGACAACAATCCGCCGACTTACATTCTGACGAAGCCAAAGTTGGATGCATGTGAGCCGCGGTGGATATAATAATAATAATAATAATAAAAAAAAGAATATGCCATTTAGCAGACTCTTTTATCCAAAGCGACTTACAGTCATGTGTGCATACATTCTACGTATGGGTGGTCCCAGGAATCGAACCCACTACCCTGGCGTTACAAGCGCCATGCTCTACCAACTGAGCTACAGAACCATGGATGGCGAAGCTTGCCGCCTATGAGTTCGACATAAAGTATATCCCTGGCCCACAGAGCACAGTCGCAGATCCTCTGAGCAGAGAATCCTTGGCTGGTAGCAGATTCTGCCACCGTCTCATCAGAGAAACTACCGACATGCACCATCCGGGACACGTTCTGGATATCCAGTCAGAATGCACAGCGAGTCGGCAAGGGAACATAGTCAAGTACAGATAGCCGGAGTGTACCTTATTCTGAAGTCGCCGCCATTCTCCGTAAGCATGTGGATTGGGTGGCCGGAGTGAGAACGAGAGACATCTTTCTAGTTGTGTGGGGGCTGTGCTTTGGCAAAATGGGTGGGGTTATATCCTTCCTGTTTGGCCCTGTCCGGGGGTGTCCTCGGATGGGGCCACAGTGTCTCCTGACCCCTCCTGTCTCAGCCTCCAGTATTTATGCTGCAGTAGTTTGTGTCGGGGGGCTAGGGTCAGTTTGTTATATCTGGAGTACTTCTCCTGTCCTATTCGGTGTCCTGTGTGAATCTAAGTGTGCATTCTCTAATTCTCTCCTCTCTTTCTTTCTCTCTCTCGGAGGACCTGAGCCCTAGGACCATGTCCCAGGACTACCTGACATGATGACTCCTTGCTGTCCCCAGTCCACCTGGCCATGCTGCTGCTCCAGTTTCAACTGGCCTGGGCCCTAGGACCATGTCCCAGGACTACCTGACATGACTCCTTGCTGTCCCCAGTCCACCTGGCCATGCTGCTGCTCCAGTTTCAACTGTTCTGCCTTACTATTATTCAACCATGCTGGTCCTTTATGAACATTTGAACATCTTGGCCACGTTCTGTTATAATCTCCACCCGGCACAGCCAGAAGAGGACTGGCCACCCCACATATGCTCTCTCTAATTCTCTCTTTCTTTCTCTCTCTCGGAGGACCTGAGCCCTAGGACCGTGCCCCAGGACTACCTGACATGATGGCTCCTTGCTGTCCCCAGTCCACCTGACTGTGCTGCTGCTCCAGTTTCAACTATTCTGCCTTATTATAATTAGACCATGCTGGTCATTTATGAACATTTGAACATCTTGGTCATGTTCTGTTATAATCTCTACCCGGCACAGCCAGAAGAGGACTGGCCACCCCACATAGCCCGGTTCCTCTCTAGGTTTCTTCCTAGGTTTTGGCCTTTCTAGGGAGTTTTTCCTAGCCACCGTGCTTTTACACCTGCATTGTTTGCTGTTTGGGGTTTTAGGCTGGGTTTCTGTACAGCACTTTGAGATATCAGCTGATGTACGAAGGCCTATATAAATAAAATTAGATTTGATTTGATCTTTCTGGCAGGCCACGTGCAGCAGTTGTCAGATATCGGGCAGGACATCTAGACACGTCAAGACCTGAAGGCGATGCAGCAGGAGGATGGGTCATGGGTTTTGTGGGACTGGGGGCGTAGGCTGTCCAGAAGAGAACGAACAAACCAAGTTACTGAACCAGTGGGACAAACTACCAGTATGTCGTAACTTTATCTCTGGGAAAATACTCTATCAGAGGCTGCCACGATGACGCAGGCCATCAGGGCCAGAGTAGAATGTTCTAGCTCACACGTCAGAGGTTATTCTGGGTCGACGTACAGAGAGACGTGAGAAACCATGTGTTGTTTGGGAAGGAACCAGAACTTGAGGGACCTGCACTGCTGGAAAACATTAATACCACAGCCCCCTTAGAACTCGTATGTATCGACTTCGGCTCTGCCAGGGATTCTAAGAAAAACGATGGTAGATGTTCTAGTAATTACAGATCACTTTACGAAGCTCGCCAATGCCTTTCACTGTCTTGATCAGATGCCTTTCACTGTCTTGATCAGATGCCTTTCACTGCCCTGATCAGATGCCTTTCACTGCCCTGATCAGATGCCTTTCACCATCCTGATCAGATGCCTTTCACTGCCCTGATCAGAAGCCTTTCACTGCCCTGATCAGATGCCTTTCACTATCTTGATCAGATGCCTTTCACTGTCTTGATCAGATGCCTTTCACTGTCTTGATCAGATGCCTTTCACTGTCTTGATCAGATGCCTTTCACTGTCCTGATCACTGCCCTGATCAGAAGCCTTTCACTGCCCTGATCAGATGCCTTTCACTGCCTTGATCAGAAGCCTTTCACTGTCCTGATCACTGCCCTGATCAGAAGCCTTTCACTGCCCTGATCAGATGCCTTTCACTGCCCTGATCAGATGCCTTTCACTGTCCTGATCACTGCCCTGATCAGAAGCCTTTCACTGCCCTGATCAGATGCCTTTCACTGCCCTGATCAGAAGCCTTTCACTGCCCTGATCAGATGCCTTTCACTGCCCTGATCAGATGCCTTTCACTGCCCTGATCAGATGCCTTTCACTGCCCTGATCAGATGCATTTCACTGTCTTGATCAGATGCCTTTCACTGTCCTGATCACTGCCCTGATCAGATGCCTTTCACTGCCCTGATCACTGCCCTGATCAGAAGCCTTTCACTGTCCTGATCACTGCCCTGATCAGATGCTTTTCACTGCCCTGATCAGATGCCTTTCACTGTCTTGATCAGATGCCTTTCACTGTCTTGATCAGATGCCTTTCACTGCCCTGATCAGAAGCCTTTCACTGCCCTGATCAAATGCCTTTCACTGTCTTGATCAGATGCCTTTCACTGCCCTGATCAGATGCCTTTCACTGCCCTGATCAGATCCATTTCACTGCCCTGATCAGATGCCTTTCACTGCCCTGATCAGATGCCTTTCACTATCTTGATCAGATGCCTTTCACTGTCCTGATCACTGCCCTGATCAGATGCCTTTCACTGCCCTGATCAGATGCCTTTCACTATCTTGATCAGATGCCTTTCACTGTCCTGATCACTGCCCTGATCAGATGCCTTTCACTGTCTTGATCAGAAGCCTTTCACTGTCTTGATCAGAAGCCTTTCACTGCCCTGATCAGATGCCTTTCACTGTCTTGATCAGATGCCTTTCACTGTCTTGATCAGACATCCAATTCCCTGACTCAAAAGCTATGGGAGAATTATTTTTGTTTCTATGGATTTCCTCAGCGTGTTTGAGTATATTTTATTTTTACAGTGACCACGGGCATTAATCAACGTTTTAGCCAGCCGTCTAATTTTCAACCGCAGTCCCTGGGCAGGTCATTAAAAACTATGACAACAACAATACAAAACAAACAATGAGCAGTAAGCACATGCAGAGCAACACATGACAAGCAACACGTAGTTACTCAAGTAACATCATAACCGTCCTGACCGCCCAGCTCCACGCCCCCGGGGGAGGCCCCCTGCTCAGCTTCCTAGGCCGTCAAGAGCCGCCCGCGGAGGGTGGGGTGGGGGGGTGGGGGAGGGGTGGGGGAGGGGGTACTGTAACATCTGCTTCCAACTCACACTCCCAAACACTTAGATCACTGGAACACAGCCCACTTTCCAGCTCTCTCTCCAGATCCCAATCACCTGAATTCTAACCACCTGTTCACACACCTGCATGTCATCCTCCCACACGATTTACTTCAGTTCCTTGCACCCGATCACTGAGATATCGTTTGTTTTGATAGTGTATGATAGTTTTTGCCTGCCTGCCCCTAGACCCAGCTACCTGCCTCCTCCTGTGTATGACCTGCTGCCTGCCCCTGGACCCAGCTACCTGCCCCTGGACCCAGCTACCTGCCCCTGGACCCAGCTACCTGCCCCTGGACCCAGCTACCTGCCCCTGGACCCAGCTACCTGCCTCCTCCTGTGTATGACCTTCTGCCTGCCCCTGGACCCAGTTACCTGCCTCCTCCTGTGTATGACCTTCTGCCTGCCCCTGGACCCAGCTACCTGCCTCCTCCTGTGTATGACCTTCTGCCTTCCCCTAGACCCAGCTACCTGCCTCCTCCTGTGTATGACCTTCTGCCTGCCCCTGGACCCAACTACCTGTCTCCTCCTGTGTATGCCCTTCTGCCTGCCCCTGGACCCAGCTATCTGCCTCCTCCTGTGTATGACCTTCTGCCTGCCCCTGGACCCAGCTACCTGCCTCCTCCTGTGTATGACCTTCTGCCTTCCCCTAGACCCAGCTACCTGCCTCCTCCTGTGTATGACCTTCTGCCTGCCCCTGGACCCAGCTACCTGCCCCTGGACCCAGCTACCTGCCCCTGGACCCAGCTACCTGCCTCCTCCTGTGTATGACCTTCTGCCTGCCTCACGACGCCTTTTGCCTTTTCCCTGCCTGTACATTTTGGGACCTACCGTGTATGACCTTCTGCCTGCCCCTGGACCCAGCTACCTGCCTCCTCCTGTGTATGACCTTCTGCCTGCCCCTGGACCCAGCTACCTGCCCCTGGACCCAGCTACCTGCCCCTGGACCCAGTTACCTGCCCCTGGATCCAGCTACCTGCCTCCTCCTGTGTATGACCTTCTGCCTGCCCCTGGACCCAGCTACCTGCCTCCTCCTGTGTATGACCTTCTGCCTGCCCCTGGACCCAGCTACCTGCCTCCTCCTGTGTATGACCTGCTGCCTGCCCCTGGACCCAGCTACCTGCCTCCTCCTGTGTATGACCTTCTGCCTACCCCTGGACCCAGCTACCTGCCCCTGGACCCAGTTACCTGCCCCTGGACCCAGCTACCTGCCTCCTCCTGTGTATGACCTTCTGCCTGCCCCTGGACCCAGCTACCTGCCTCCTCCTGTGTATGACCTTCTGCCTGCCCCTGGACCCAGCTACCTGCCTCCTCCTGTGTATGACCTTCTGCCTTCCCCTAGACCCAGCTACCTGCCTCCTCCTGTGTATGACCTGCTGCCTGCCCCTGGACCCAGCTACCTGCCTCCTCCTGTGTATGACCTTCTGCCTGCCCCTAGACCCAGCTACCTGCCTCCTCCTGTGTATGACCTTCTGCCTTCCCCTAGACCCAGCTACCTGCCTCCTCCTGTGTATGACCATCTGCCTGCCCCTGGACCCAGCTACCTGCCTCCTCCTGTGTATGACCTTCTGCCTGCCCCTGGACCCAGCTACCTGTCTCCTCCTGTGTATGACCTTCTGCCTGCCCCTGAACCCAGCTACCTGCCTCCTCCTGTGTATGACCTTCTGCCTGCCCCTGGACCCAGCTACCTGCCTCCTCCTGTGTATGACCTTCTGCCTGCCCCTGGACCCAGCTACCTGCCTCCTCCTGTGTATGACCTTCTGCCTGCCCCTGGACCCAACTACCTGTCTCCTCCTGTGTATGCCCTTCTGCCTGCCCCTGGACCCAGCTATCTGCCTCCTCCTGTGTATGACCTTCTGCCTGCCCCTGGACCCAGCTACCTGCCCCTGGTTTTTTTCACGTTGAAATGCAAACATGAGTCACTGAGCCACTTTGTACCCTGGACCATTACAGTAGTGAGTCACTGAGTCACTATGTAACCTGGACCGTTACAGTAGTGAGTCACTATGTAACCTGGACCGTTACAGTAGTGAGTCACTATGTAACCTGGACCATTACAGTAGTGAGTCACTATGTAACCTGGACCATTACAGTAGTGAGTTCTGGTGCAGCTTGTTGTTTGCTCTTTGCATGCACATATATCACTGTATCATCTACATACATTTGAACTACAGACCCAGTACAGACAGAAGGCAGATCATTAATGTACAGGCTGAACTGCAGACCCAGTACAGACAGAAGGCAGATCATTAATGTACAGGCTGAACTGCAGACCCAGTACAGACAGAAGGCTGTACTGGGTCTGTACAGGCTGAACAGGAGGAGCCCCAGTATTGACCCTTGGGGCACGCTCGCATCATTTTTGAGAGTGGGCGACAGCTCATTTGCTCACTGACACACTGGGTTCTGCCTTTTGGGAGAAAAGTTGAACTTGTGAGGAGAACCTCATGGTTAACAGTTAACAGTCTAGAAACGCAGTGTTAATCATGCCCCCTTTGTCTGTCTTCCTTAGGTCCAGAAACACAGCCCCAACAGCGCCCCCTTTGTCTGTCTTCCTTAGGTCCAGAAACACAGCCCCAACAGCGCCCCCTTTGTCTGTCTTGGACTTCACATTTCCCAGAAGAAAGCAGTTGGCCATTTCTGTCGAGTGTAACGTGAAGGGGCTTTTGTTGAGGTTGGCAATCAGTTGCTCTGCGACACACTTTTTAGCAACTTTTAACGCCACAGGTAGTATACTTAATGGGCCTGTATTTTCTCACGTCAGCGAGGTTACCTGATTTAAAGATGGCCGACTTCCAGACCCATGGAAACACCACCTGGTGACCTTAGTAACAGGGATAAGCTGCACTTTTCCCTAATCGGTTCCATAGTCGCTCTGGATAAGAGCGTCTGCTAAATGACTTAAATGTAAATGTGTGGGAACAGCTGTCTAGCTGATCTATAAGGTCAGAGTATGTTAAGTATCACAATTCTGGTAATATTTTGAGTGTTCTTACCTCTGGGACATGGTCGTACAAATTTGGGAAGGAGGGGGGGGTTGTTTTGAAACTGTAAATGTTTTAGGTATTTTGGCGAATTCAAGAGGGAATCAGTATATTCTGTTTTAATTTATGAATTTTGCTAAAATTTGTTAAAAAATTAAAATTAGCTTCTTAAGCGTTCATAAGCATTGAATTCATGTTCTCAGGAACATGTTTGAATCTGTCTTACAAATGTCAATTATTCCAATTGGTTTTATTCATTGGTACTTGACTGACATCGTGTGGTTGGTTGACGGTATTGCAGCCTAGCTGCTGTGTTATTTTTGCGCATCATCATGCTGATGGAACTAATGGTCGGTAGGAAACGCTTCTCTGCACTATCCTTACATTTCATTACGTCCAAATGGTCACAAAATATGTATGAACTAATATAATGACATGTTGTTTGTCAGAATGTGAAGTGTATTTTGGTTGTTTTAACCAAGTTGTTTTAACCAAGTTTCCATGCTAACTATGCTAGCTATGCTAACTATGCTAACTATGCTAACTATGCTAACTATGCTAGCTATGCTAACAATGCTAACTATGCTAGCTATGCTAACTATGCTAGCTATGCTAAGTATGCTAACTATGCTAACTCTCGTCCTGTTAGCCATGTACACTGTTAGCTAGCTTGTTTTCAACATGCGTGTCCCTTCTAGAAGGTTCAACATTTTTATTCAATTTTGGTTATTCTTTTATGTTGTAGGATTAGGAGAGAAGCCAAAAGTCAACTGACACTGCGGCGTTGTCTGTCCCAGAAATACATTTTAAAAATACAGATTTGATGAGCTCCGGTACCATTGTTTCCATGCCTGCTGATTGGTTGCCTCAGAACGGGAAGTTTACACTACCTAGATAAATAGTAAACAACCTCTCTGGCACCGCTAGACTTGTCTGAGGCCGTATGTCTCACAGCGTCTGTGTTTCTGAGAAGGTGACTGCTGGAGGTACTTACTTCATCATGGAGACTGTAAGAGGACAGTCATTGTTATGTGAAGCATGGAAAAAACCCTGTTGACATCAGAAGCATGGGAGACACCGTGTGACATCAGAAGCATGGAACACCCCCTGTTGACATCAGAAGCATGGAACACCCCCTGTTGACATCAGAAGCACGGGAGACACCGTGTGACATCAGAAGCACGGGAGACACCGTGTGACATCAGAAGCACGGAAGACACCGTGTGACATCAGAAGCACGGAAGACACCGTGTGACATCAGAAGCATGGAACACCCCTTGTTGACATCAGAAGCACGGAAGTACTAAACCACCTGACCATCTCCTCTCATCACATTGTATCCGTCCCAAATGGCCCTATTGCCTATACAGCCCATAGTCCTCTGGTCAAAAGTAGTGCGCTATATAGGGAATGGGGTGTCATTTGGAATGCCGCCATTTAACGGCAACCCTCACGGGGCAACACTCTGTTACAGTTTTCATTAGCTATTAAGCAGATTGAGGGCTAGGCAGGTGATTGACCCCTTGAGCAGGGTTTCTTTTCTTCTAGTCGTGTGAAATCAGGCCAGAGCCAAGCTAATCGGCGGCCTGGGGAAGGTTAGTTCACTGTCTCTGGAAAGACGGTGCACACTGCATGATGGGAAAAGCACTTTGTCATTCCCTGTTCCCTGATTGGTCCTGCAGGCGTTCCAGTGATTCATTCTGCCAGCTCTGCGTTGTGTGAATTAAAATTATTTATATTCCTTATATCGTGTTCTATAGGGACGGATATTGAGGAAAGAGATAAGTCACAAGAAGTCCCAGAGTTCCTGTGCTTCAGTTAACATTGACTTGTCATTTCATAAAGGATATGTGTCTCTCTTACGACAGTGAAGAATACATTCTAGAGAAGTATGGAGTATGTATGGAGACACTTTATGGGTACTGTTGTGAAAGGAAAGAACTAACAGAAACACACACGCACGCACGCACGCACGCACGCACGCACGCACGCACGCACGCACACACACACACACACACACACACACACACACACACACACACACACACACACACACACACACACACACACACACACACACACACACATACACACACACCTACACACACCTACACACACCTACACACATCTACACACACCTACACACACCTACACACAAACACACACAAAGAAGAAACCTTAATGCTGTTCTGACAAATAGGTGATCCACGTGCTAGTTGCCCTTTATCTGGATGTCTCTCTCTCTCTTCAGACATATGAACTGCTTCATGTAGACATTTACATTGGGTTTGGTTCTGGGTTCTGGGCATAGTACCATAGATGGTTCTGGGCATAGTAACATAGCTGGTTCTGGGCATAGTAACATAGCTGGTTCTGGGTTCTGGGCATAGTACCATAGATGGTTCTGGGCATAGTAACATAGCTGGTTCTGGGCATAGTAACATAGCTGGTTCTGGGTTCTGGGCATAGTAATATAGCTGGTTCTGGGCATAGTAATATAGCTGGTTCTGGGCATAGTAACATAGCTGGTTCTGGGCATAGTATTATAGCTGGTTCTGGGTTCTGGGTATAGTAACATAGCTGGTTCTGGGCATAGTAACATAGCTGGTTCTGGGCATAGTATTATAGCTGGTTCTGGGTTCTGGGTATAGTACCATAGATGGTTCTGGGCATAGTAACATAGCTGGTTCTGGGTTCTGGGCATAGTAATATAGCTGGTTCTGGGCATAGTAATATAGCTGGTTCTGGGCATAGTAACATAGCTGGTTCTGGGCATAGTATTATAGCTGGTTCTGGGTTCTGGGTATAGTAACATAGCTGGTTCTGGGCATAGTAATATAGCTGGTTCTGGGCATAGTAATATAGCTGGTTCTGGGCATAGTAATATAGCTGGTTCTGGGCATAGTAACATAGCTGGTTCTGGGCATAGTATTATAGCTGGTTCTGGGTTCTGGGTATAGTAACATAGCTGGTTCTGGGCATAGTAATATAGCTGGTTCTGGGCATAGTAATATAGCTGGTTCTGGGCATCGTAACATAGATGGTTCTGGGTTCTGGGCAAAGTAACATAGCTGGTTCTGGGTTCTGGGCATAGTAACATCGATGGTTCTGGGTTCTGGGCAAAGTAATATAGCTGGTTCTGGGTTCTGGGCATAGTAACATAGCTGGTTCTGGGCATAGTAACATAGCTGGTTCTGGGCATAGTAATATAGATGGTTCTGGGTATAGTAACATAGCTGGTTCTGGGCATAGTAATATAGATGGTTCTGGGCATAGTATTATAGCTGGTTCTGGGTTCTGGGCATAGTAATATAGCTGGTTCTGGGCATAGTTATATAGCTGGTTCTGGGCATAGTTATATAGCTGGTTCTGGGTTCTGGGCATAGTAACATCGATGGTTCTGGGCATAGTAACATAGCTGGTTCTGGGTTCTGGGCAAAGTAATATAGCTGGTTCTGGGTTCTGGGCAAAGTAATATAGCTGGTTCTGGGTTCTGGGCATAGTAACATAGATGGTTCTGGGTTCTGGGCAAAGTCATATAGCTGGTTCTGGGTTCTGGGTAAAGTCATATAGCTGGTTCTGGGTATAGTAACATAGCTGGTTCTGGGCATAGTAATATAGCTGGTTCTGGGCATAGTAACATAGCTGGTTCTGGGCATAGTATTATAGCTGGTTCTGGGTTCTGGGTATAGTAACATAGCTGGTTCTGGGCATAGTAATATAGCTGGTTCTGGGCATAGTAATATAGCTGGTTCTGGAAATAGTAACATCGATGGTTCTGGATTCTGGGCATAGTAACATAGTTGGTTCTGGGCATAATATTATAGCTGGTTCTGGGTTCTGGGCATAGTAATATAGCTGGTTCTGGGTTCTGGGCATAGTAACATAGCTGGTTCTGGGTATAGTAACATAGCTGGTTCTGGGTTCTGGGCATAGTACCATAGATGGTTCTGGGCATAGTAACATAGCTGGTTCTGGGCATAGTAACATAGCTGGTTCTGGGTTCTGGGCATAGTACCATAGATGGTTCTGGGCATAGTAATATAGCTGGTTCTGGGTTCTGGGCATAATATTATAGCTGGTTCTGGGTTCTGGGCATAGTAACATAGCTGGTTCTGGGTATAGTAATTTAGCTGGTTCTGGGTATAGTAATTTAGCTGGTTCTGGGTATAGTAATTTAGCTGGTTCTGGGCATAGTAACATAGCTGGTTCTGGGCAAAGTAATATAGCTGGTTCTGGGCATAGTAATATAGCTGGTTCTGGGCATAGTATTATAGCTGGTTCTGGGTTCTGGGCATAGTAATATAGCTGGTTCTGGGCATGGTAACATAGCTGGTTCTGGGTTCTGGGCATAGTAACATAGCTGGTTCTGGGCAAAGTAATATAGCTGGTTCTGGGCATAGTAATATAGCGGGTTATGGGTTCTGGGCATAGTAATATAGCTGGTTCTGGGCATAGTAATATAGCTGGTTCTGGGTTCTGGGCATAGTAACATAGCTGGTTCTGGGCAAAGTAATATAGCTGGTTCTGGGCATAGTAATATAGCGGGTTATGGGTTCTGGGCATAGTAATATAGCTGGTTCTGGGAATAGTAATATAGCTGGTTCTGGGTTCTGGGCATAGTAATATAGCTGGTTCTGGGCATAGTAATATAGCTGGTTCTGGGCAAAGTAATATAGCTGGTTCTGGGCATAGTAACATAGCTGGTTCTGGGTTCTGGGCATAGTAATATAGCTGGTTCTGGGTTCTGGGCATAGTAATATAGCTGGTTCTGGGCAAAGTAATATAGCGGGTTATGGGTTCTGGGCATAGTATTATAGCTGGTTCTGGGTTCTGGGCATAGTAATATAGCTGGTTCTGGGCAAAGTAATATAGCGGGTTATGGGTTCTGGGCATAGTATTATAGCTGGTTCTGGGTTCTGGGCATAGTAATATAGCTGGTTCTGGGCATAGTAATATAGCGGGTTCTGGGTATAGTAACATAGCTGGTTCTGGGCATAGTAACATAGCTGGTTCTGGGTATAGTAACATAGCTGGTTCTGGGCATAGTAACATAGCTGGTTCTGGGTATAGTAACATAGCTGGTTCTGGGCATAGTAATATAGCTGGTTCTGGGCATAGTAATATAGATGGTTCTGGGTATAGTAACATAGATGGTTCTGGGTATAGTAACATAGCTGGTTCTGGGCATAGTAATATAGCTGGTTCTGGGCATAGTAATATAGATGGTTGTGAGCATAGTAATATAGCTGGTTCTGAGCATAGTAATATAGCTGGTTCTGGGCATAGTATTAAAGCTGGTTCTGGGTTCTGGGCATAGTTATATAGCTGGTTCTGGGCATAGTTATATAGCTGGTTCTGGGTTCTGGGCATAGTTATATAGCTGGTTCTGGGCATAGTAATATAGCTGGTTCTGGGCATAGTAATATAGCTGGTTCAGGGCATAGTAATATAGCTGGTTCTGGGCAAAGTAATATAGCTGGTTCTGGGCATAGTATTATAGCTGGTTCTGGGTTCTGGGCATAGTAATATAGCTGGTTCTGGGCATAGTAATATAGCTGGTTCTGGGCATAGTAATATAGCTGGTTCTGGGCATAGTAACATAGCTGGTTCTGGGCATAGTAACATAGCTGGTTCTGGGCATAGTAACATAGCTGGTTCTGGGCATAGTAACATAGCTGGTTCTGGGCATAGTAACATAGCTGGTTCTGGGCATAGTAACATAGCTGGTTCTGGGCAAAGTAATATAGCTGGTTCTGGGTTCTGGGCATAGTAATATAGCTGGTTCTGGGCATGGTAACATAGCTGGTTCTGGGTTCTGGGCATAGTAACATAGCTGGTTCTGGGCAAAGTAATATAGCTGGTTCTGGGCATAGTAATATAGCGGGTTATGGGTTCTGGGCATAGTAATATAGCTGGTTCTGGGCATAGTAATATAGCTGGTTCTGGGTTCTGGGCATAGTAACATAGCTGGTTCTGGGCAAAGTAATATAGCTGGTTCTGGGCATAGTAATATAGCGGGTTATGGGTTCTGGGCATAGTAATATAGCTGGTTCTGGGCATAGTAATATAGCTGGTTCTGGGTTCTGGGCATAGTAATATAGCTGGTTCTGGGCAAAGTAATATAGCTGGTTCTGGGCATAGTAATATAGCTGGTTCTGGGCAAAGTAATATAGCGGGTTCTGGGTTCTGGGCATAGTAATATAGCTGGTTCTGGGCATAGTAATATAGCGGGTTCTGGGTATAGTAACATAGCTGGTTCTGGGCATAGTAACATAGCTGGTTCTGGGCATAGTAACATAGCTGGTTCTGGGTATAGTAACATAGCTGGTTCTGGGCATAGTAACATAGCTGGTTCTGGGTATAGTAACATAGCTGGTTCTGGGCATAGTAATATAGATGGTTCTGGGTATAGTAACATAGATGGTTCTGGGTATAGTAACATAGCTGGTTCTGGGTATAGTAACATAGCTGGTTCTGGGCATAGTAATATAGCTGGTTCTGGGCATAGTAATATAGATGGTTCTGAGCATAGTAATATAGCTGGTTCTGAGCATAGTAATATAGCTGGTTCTGGGCATAGTATTATAGCTGGTTCTGGGTTCTGGGCATAGTTATATAGCTGGTTCTGGGCATAGTTATATAGCTGGTTCTGGGTTCTGGGCATAGTTATATAGCTGGTTCTGGGCATAGTAATATAGCTGGTTCAGGGCATAGTAATATAGCTGGTTCTGGGCAAAGTAATATAGCTGGTTCTGGGCATAGTATTATAGCTGGTTCTGGGTTCTGGGCATAGTAATATAGCTGGTTCTGGGCATAGTAATATAGCTGGTTCTGGGCATGGTAATATAGCGGGTTATGGGTTCTGGGCATAGTAATATAGCTGGTTCTGGGTTCTGGGCATAGTAATATAGCTGGTTCTGGGTTCTGGGCATAGTAATATAGCTGGTTCTGGGCATGGTAATATAGCGGGTTATGGGTTCTGGGCATAGTAATATAGCTGGTTCAGGGCATAGTAATATAGCTGGTTCTGGGCATAGTAACATAGCTGGTTCTGGGCAAAGTAATATAGCTGGTTCTGGGTTCTGGGCATAGTAATATAGCTGGTTCAGGGCATAGTAATATAGCTGGTTCTGGGCATAGTAACATAGCTGGTTCTGGGCATAGTAACATAGCTGGTTCTGGGCATAGTAACATAGCTGGTTCTGGGCAAAGTAATATAGCTGGTTCTGGGTTCTGGGCATAGTAATATAGCTGGTTCTGGGCATGGTAACATAGCTGGTTCTGGGTTCTGGGCATAGTAACATAGCTGGTTCTGGGCAAAGTAATATAGCTGGTTCTGGGCATAGTAATATAGCGGGTTCTGGGTTCTGGGCATAGTAACATAGCTGGTTCTGGGTATAGTAACATAGCTGGTTCTGGGTATAGTAACATAGCTGGTTCTGGGCATAGTAATATAGCTGGTTCTGGGCATAGTAATATAGATGGTTCTGAGCATAGTAATATAGCTGGTTCTGAGCATAGTAATATAGCTGGTTCTGGGCATAGTATTATAGCTGGTTCTGGGTTCTGGTCATAGTAATATAGCTGGTTCTGGGTTCTGGGCATAGTTATATAGCTGGTTCTGGGCATAGTTATATAGCTGGTTCTGGGTTCTGGGCATAGTAATATAGCTGGTTCTGGGCATAGTAATATAGCTGGTTCTGGGCATAGTAATATAGCTGGTTCTGGGCATAGTAATATAGCTGGTTCTGGGTATAGTAACATAGCTGGTTCTGGGCATAGTTATATAGCTGGTTCTGGGTTCTGGGCATAGTTATATAGCTGGTTCTGGGCATAGTAATATAGCTGGTTCTGGGCATAGTAATATAGCTGGTTCTGGGCATAGTTATATAGCTGGTTCTGGGTTCTGGGCATAGTTATATAGCTGGTTCTGGGCATAGTTATATAGCTGGTTCTGGGTTCTGGGCATAGTTATATAGCTGGTTCTGGGCATAGTAATATAGCTGGTTCTGGGTTCTGGGCATAGATATATAGCTGGTTCTGGGCATAGTTATATAGCTGGTTCTGGGTTCTGGGCATAGTTATATAGCTGGTTCTGGGCATAGTTATATAGCTGGTTCTGGGCATAGTTATATAGCTGGTTCTGGGTTCTGGGCATAGTTATATAGCTGGTTCTGGGCATAGTAATATAGCTGGTTCTGGGTTCTGGGCATAGTTATATAGCTGGTTCTGGGCATAGTAATATAGCTGGTTCTGGGTTTTGGGCATAGTTATATAGCTGGTTCTGGGCATAGTTATATAGCTGGTTCTGGGTTCTGGGCATAGTAATATAGCTGGTTCTGGGCATAGTAATATAGCTGGTTCTGGGCATAGTAATATAGCTGGTTCTGGGCATAGTAATATAGCTGGTTCTGGGCATAGTAATATAGCTGGTTCTGGGCATAGTATTATAGCTGGTTCTGGGCATAGTAACATAGCTGGTTCTGGGCATAGTAACATAGCTGGTTCTGGGCATAGTAACATAGCTGGTTCTGGGCATAGTAACATAGCTGGTTCTGGGCATAGTAACATAGCTGGTTCTGGGCAAAGTAATATAGCTGGTTCTGGGTTCTGGGCATAGTAATATAGCTGGTTCTGGGCATGGTAACATAGCTGGTTCTGGGTTCTGGGCATAGTAACATAGCTGGTTCTGGGCATAGTAATATAGCGGGTTCTGGGTTCTGGGCATAGTAACATAGCTGGTTCTGGGTATAGTAACATAGCTGGTTCTGGGTATAGTAACATAGCTGGTTCTGGGCATAGTAATATAGCTGGTTCTGGGCATAGTAATATAGATGGTTCTGAGCATAGTAATATAGCTGGTTCTGAGCATAGTAATATAGCTGGTTCTGGGCATAGTATTATAGCTGGTTCTGGGTTCTGGTCATAGTAATATAGCTGGTTCTGGGTTCTGGGCATAGTTATATAGCTGGTTCTGGGCATAGTAATATAGCTGGTTCTGGGCATAGTAATATAGATGGTTCTGGATATAGTAACATAGCTGGTTCTGGGTATAGTAACATAGCTGGTTCTGGGCATAGTAATATAGCTGGTTCTGGGTATAGTAACATAGCTGGTTCTGGGCATAGTAATATAGCTGGTTCTGGGCATAGTAATATAGCTGGTTCTGGGCATAGTTATATAGCTGGTTCTGGGTTCTGGGCATAGTTATATAGCTGGTTCTGGGCATAGTTATATAGCTGGTTCTGGGTTCTGGGCATAGTTATATAGCTGGTTCTGGGCATAGTAATATAGCTGGTTCTGGGTTCTGGGCATAGTTATATAGCTGGTTCTGGGCATAGTTATATAGCTGGTTCTGGGTTCTGGGCATAGTTATATAGCTGGTTCTGGGCATAGTTATATAGCTGGTTCTGGGCATAGTTATATAGCTGGTTCTGGGTTCTGGGCATAGTTATATAGCTGGTTCTGGGCATAGTAATATAGCTGGTTCTGGGTTCTGGGCATAGTTATATAGCTGGTTCTGGGCATAGTAATATAGCTGGTTCTGGGTTTTGGGCATAGTTATATAGCTGGTTCTGGGCATAGTTATATAGCTGGTTCTGGGTTCTGGGCATAGTAATATAGCTGGTTCTGGGCATAGTAATATAGCTGGTTCTGGGCATAGTAATATAGCTGGTTCTGGGCATAGTAATATAGCTGGTTCTGGGCATAGTAATATAGCTGGTTCTGGGCATAGTT
Source organism: Oncorhynchus gorbuscha (assembly GCF_021184085.1). NCBI lineage: Eukaryota > Metazoa > Chordata > Actinopteri > Salmoniformes > Salmonidae > Oncorhynchus > Oncorhynchus gorbuscha. Next base: position 5,947,242 of record NC_060185.1, on the reverse strand, counting down.
ATATAGCTGGTTCTGGGCATAGTAATATAGCTGGTTCTGGGCATAGTAATATAGCTGGTTCTGGGCATAGTATTATAGCTGGTTCTGGGTATAGTAACATAGCTGGTTCTGGGTATAGTAATATAGCTGGTTCTGGGCATAGTAATATAGCTGGTTCTGGGTATAGTAACATAGCTGGTTCTGGGCATAGTAATATAGCTGGTTCTGGGCATAGTAATATAGCTGGTTCTGGGCATAGTAATATAGCTGGTTCTGGGCATAGTATTATAGCTGGTTCTGGGTATAGTAACATAGCTGGTTCTGGGTATAGTAACATAGCTGGTTCTGGGCATAGTAATATAGATGGTTCTGGGCATAGTATTATAGCTGGTTCTGGGTTCTGGGCATAGTTATATAGCTGGTTCTGGGCATAGTAATATAGCTGGTTCTGGGTTCTGGGCATAGTTATATAGCTGGTTCTGGGCATAGTTATATAGCTGGTTCTGGGCATAGTTATATAGCTGGTTCTGGGCATAGTTATATAGCTGGTTCTGGGCATAGTTATATAGCTGGTTCTGGGTTCTGGGCATAGTTATATAGCTGGTTCTGGGCATAGTAATATAGCTGGTTCTGGGTTCTGGGCATAGTAATATAGCTGGTTCTGGGTTCTGGGCATAGTTATATAGCGGGTTCTGGGCATAGTTATATAGCGGGTTCTGGGCATAGTTATACAGCTGGTTCTGGGCATAGTTATATAGCTGGTTCTGGGCATAGTTATATAGCTGGTTCTGGGCATAGTAATATAGCTGGTTCTGGGCATAGTATTATAGCTGGTTCTGGGTATAGTAACATAGCTGGTTCTGGGTATAGTAACATAGCTGGTTCTGGGCATAGTAATATAGATGGTTCTGGGCATAGTATTATAGCTGGTTCTGGGTTCTGGGCATAGTTATATAGCTGGTTCTGGGCATAGTAATATAGCTGGTTCTGGGTTCTGGGCATAGTTATATAGCTGGTTCTGGGCATAGTTATATAGCTGGTTCTGGGTTCTGGGCATAGTTATATAGCTGGTTCTGGGCATAGTAATATAGCTGGTTCTGGGTTCTGGGCATAGTTATATAGCGGGTTCTGGGCATAGTTATATAGCGGGTTCTGGGCATAGTTATACAGCTGGTTCTGGGCATAGTTATATAGCTGGTTCTGGGCATAGTAATATAGCTGGTTCTGGGTTTTGGGCATAGTTATATAGCTGGGTTCTGGGCATAGTTATATAGCTGGTTCTGGGCATAGTAATATAGCTGGTTCTGGGTTCTGGGCATAGTTATATAGCGGGTTCTGGGCATAGTTATATAGCTGGTTCTGGGCATAGTTATACAGCTGGTTCTGGGCATAGTAATATAGCTGGTTCTGGGTATAGTTATATAGCTGGTTCTGGGCATAGTTATATAGCTGGTTCTGGGTTTTTGGCATAGTAATATAGCTGGTTCTGGGCATAGTAATATAGCTGGTTCTGGGTTTTTGGCATAGTAATATAGCTGGTTCTGGGCATAGTAATATAGCTGGTTCTGGGTTTTTGGCATAGTAATATAGCTGGTTCTGGGCATAGTAATATAGCTGGTTCTGGGCATAGTAATATAGCTGGTTCTGGGCATAGTAATATAGCTGGTTCTGGGCATAGTTATATAGCTGGTTCTGGGCATAGTAATATAGCTGGTTCTGGGCATAGTAATATAGCTGGTTCTGGGCATAGTAATATAGCTGGTTCTGGGCATAGTTATATAGCTGGTTCTGGGCATAGTAATATAGCTGGTTCTGGGTTTTGGGCATAGTTATATAGCTGGTTCTGGGCATAGTTATATAGCTGGTTCTGGGCATAGTTATATAGCTGGTTCTGGGTTTTTGGCATAGTAATATAGCTGGTTCTGGGCATAGTAATATAGCTGGTTCTGGGCATAGTAATATAGCTGGTTCTGGGCATAGTAATATAGCTGGTTCTGGGCATAGTAATATAGCTGGTTCTGGGCATAGTTATATAGCTGGTTCTGGGCATAGTAATATAGCTGGTTCTGGGTTTTGGGCATAGTTATATAGCTGGTTCTGGGCATAGTTATATAGCTGGTTCTGGGCATAGTTATATAGCTGGTTCTGGGTTTTTGGCATAGTAATATAGCTGGTTCTGGGCATAGTAATATAGCTGGTTCTGGGCATAGTAATATAGCTGGTTCTGGGTATAGTAATATAGCTGGTTCTGGGCATAGTAATATAGCTGGTTCTGAGCATAGTAATATAGCTGGTTCTGGGCATAGTAATATAGCTGGTTCTGGGCATAGTAATATAGCTGGTTCTGGGCATAGTAACATAGCTGGTTCTGGGTTCTGGGCATAGTAACATAGCTGGTTCTGGGCATAGTATTATAGCTGGTTCTGGGTATAGTAACAGCTGGTTCTGGGTATAGTAACATAGCTGGTTCTTAGAAATGTCCTTGTTTTTGAAAGAAACATATTTTTTATCCTTTAAAATAACATCAAATTTATCAGAAATACAGTGTAGACATTGTTAATGTTGTAAATTACTATTGTAGCTGGAAACGGCTTATAGAATATCTACATAGGCGTACAGAGGCCCATTATCAGCAACCATCACTCCTGTGTTCCAATGGCACATTGTGTTAGATAATCCAAGTTTATAATTTTAAAAGGATAATTGATCATTAGAAAACCCTTTTGCAATTATGTTGGCACAGCTGAAAACTGTAGTTCTGATTAAAGAAGCAATACAACTGGCCTTCTTTAGACTAGTTGAGTATCTGGAGCAACAGCATTTGTGGGTTCGATTACAGGCTCAAAACGTCCAGAAACAAAGACCTTCCTTCTGAAACTCATCAGTCTATTCTTGTTCTGAGAAAGGAAGGCAAATTGCCAGGAAACTGAAGATCTCGTACAAAGCTGTGTACAACTCCCTTCACAGAACAGCGCAAACTGGCCCTAACCAGAATAGAAAGAGGAGTGGGAGGCCCCGGTGCACTGAAAAAAAGAAACAGATGCCTCACAAGTCCTCAACTGACAGCTTCATAATACCCGCAAAACACCATTATCAATGTCAACAGTGAAGAGGTGTTGCCTACCCTCACCATCTGTTGTCGGCCCGTCAGGAATTCCAGGGTCCCGATTGCAAAGGGAGGTGTTCAGTCCCAGGGTCCAAAGCTTGGTGACAAACTTGGAGGGTACAATGGTGTCACTGACTACGCTGAACTGTAGCCAGTGAACAGCATTCTCACATTTTGATTGGGGAAGCAGCAAACCGTCTCTGTGAGGACAACATCGGCTATGCATTTCCTAATGAAGCCTAATGACGGAGGTGGTTAGCTCGTCGATGCTATCAGCTATATGTCCAGTCAGCGCTATCAAAATAGTCTTGATTAGCCTCCAATTTGGAGGACCATTTCTCAACAGAGTACGTCACGGGCACTTCCTGTTGTAGACAGGAAGCAGGAGTATAGAGTCATGATCTGATTTGCCGAAGGTGGTGGGGGTCGAGGGAGGGCCTTGTATGCTTACTTGTGGGTAGAGTAACAGTGGTCTAGGACTTTATCGCCCCCTAGTGTGGAAGGAGATGTGTTGATGGAAGTTGGGCATTATGTGCCTTAATGATGTGGAATTAAAATCACCGGCACAAGGAAAGCAGCCTCGGAGTACATGGTTTCCTGCTTATATATATATATATATCCTCCAACAGTTTGTTCATTGAAGTGACAGCTTGTTGTTTTTGTCTAGAGATGGAACTGCTGCCAACACACTGTCATTGACACTGACCCAACTCCAGCCATTTTAATAATGGGAATTGATGTAAATGATGTAAAT
>NC_060185.1:5865611-5943303 GCF_021184085.1 Oncorhynchus gorbuscha | reverse complement strand
TACTGTATGTCTCTCACCGCTAACTAAACTAGCCGTTTCACATCCGTTACACATACACATGCTACTCAAGAGCCAATACTGTATGTCTCTCACCGCTAACTAAACTAGCCGTTTCACATCCGTTACACATACATGCTACTCAAGAGCCAATACTGTATGTCTCTCACCGCTAACTAAACTAGCCGTTTCACATCCGTTACACATACATGCTACTCAAGAGCCAATACTGTATGTCTCTCACCGCTAACTAAACTAGCCGTTTCACATCCGTTACACATACATGCTACTCAAGAGCCAATACTGTATGTCTCTCACCGCTAACTAAACTAGCCGTTTCACATCCGTTACACATACATGCTAACTCAAGAGCCAATACTGTATGTCTCTCACCGCTAACTAAACTAGCCGTTTCACATCCGTTACACATACATGCTACTCAAGAGCCAATACTGTATGTCTCTCACCGCTAACTAAACTAGCCGTTTCACATCCGTTACACATACATGCTACTCAAGAGCCAATACTGTATGTCTCTCACCGCTAACTAAACTAGCCGTTTCACATCCGTTACACATACATGCTACTCAGAGCCAATACTGTATGTCTCTCACCGCTAACTAAACTAGCCGTTTCACATCCGTTACACATACATGCTACTCAAGAGCCAATACTGTACTCTAAACTAGTTTCACAGTTACACACATGCTACTCTGTACTGTCTCTCTCCGCTAACTAAACTAGCCGTTTCACATCCGTTACACATACATGCTACTCAAGAGCCAATACTGTATGTCTCTCACCGCTAACTAAACTGTTTCATCCGTTACACATACATGCTACTAGAGCCAATACTGTATGTCTCTCACCGCTAACTAAACTAGCCGTTTCACATCCGTTACACATACATGCTACTCACAATACTGTATGTCTCTCACCGCTAACTAAACTAGCCGTTTCACATCCGTTACACATACATGCTACTCAAGAGCCAATACTGTATGTCTCACCGCTAACTAAACTAGCCGTTTCACATCCGTTACACATACATGCTACTCAAGAGCCAATACTGTATGTCTCTCACCGCTAACTAAACTAGCCGTTTCACATCCGTTACACATACATGTTACACAATACTGTATGTCTCTCACCGCTAACTAAACTAGCCGTTTCACATCCGTTACACATACATGCTACTCAAGAGCCAATACTGTATGTCTCTCACCGCTAACTAAACTAGCCGTTTCACATCCGTTACAAGAGCCAATACTGTATGTCTCTCACTAACTAAACTAGCCGTTTCACATCCGCACAATACTCAAGAGCCAATATGTCTCTCACCGCTAACTAAACTAGCCGTTTCACATCCGTTACACATACATGCTACTCTAAAAGAGCCAATACTGTATGTCTCTCACCGCTAACTAAACTAGCCGTTTCACATCCGTTACACATACATGCTACTCAATACTGTATGTCTCTCCGCTAACTAAACTAGCCGTTTCACATCCGTTACTCAAGAGCCAATACTGTATGTCTCTAAACTAGCCGTTTCACATCCGTTACACATACAGCCTACTGTATGTCTCCGCTAACTAAACTAGCCGTTTCACATCCGTTACACATACATGCTACTCAAGAGCCAATACTGTATGTCTCTCACCGCTAACTAAACTAGCCGTTTCACATCCGTTACACATACATGCTACTCAAGAGCCAATACTGTATGTCTCTCACCGCTAACTAAACTAGCCGTTTCACATCCGTTACACATACATGCTACTCAAGAGCCAATACTGTATGTCTCTCACCGCTAACTAAACTAGTTTCACATCCGTTTCACATCCGTTACACAGCCGTTTCACATGCTACTACTCAAGAGCCAATACTGTATGTCTCTCACCGCTAACTAAACTAGCCGTTTCACATCCGTTACACACATGCTACTCAAGAGTACTGTATGTCTCTCACCGCTAACTAAACTAGCCGTTTCACATCCGTTACCCAATACTGTATGTCTCTCACCGCTAACTAAACTAGCCGTTTCACATCCGTTACACAATACTGTATGTCTCTCACCGCTAACTAAACTAGCCGTTTCACATCCGTTACACATACATGCTACTCAAGAGCCAATACTGTATGTCTCTCACCGCTAACTAAACTAGCCGTTTCACATCCGTTACACATACATGCTACTCAAGAGCCAATACTGTATGTCTCTCACCGCTAACTAAACTAGCCGTTTCACATCCGTTACACATACATGCTACTCAAGAGCCAATACTGTATGTCTCTCACCGCTAACTAAACTAGCCGTTTCACATCCGTTACACATACATGCTACTCAAGAGCCAATACTGTATGTCTCTCACCGCTAACTAAACTAGCCGTTTCACATCCGTTACACATACATACTCAAGAGCCAATACTGTATGTCTCTCACCGCTAACTAAACTAGCCGTTTCACATCCGTTACACATACATGCTACTCAAGAGCCAATACTGTATGTCTCTCACCGCTAACTAAACTAGCCGTTTCACATCCGTTACACATCCGTTACACCAATACATCACCGCTAACTCAACATCCGCACAATACTGTATGTCTCTCACCGCTAACTAAACTAGCCGTTTCACATCCGTTACACAATACTGTATGTCTCTCACCGCTAACTAAACTAGCCGTTTCACATCCGTTACACATACATTACTCAAGACAATACTGTATGTCTCTCACCGCTAACTAAACTAGCCGTTTCACATCCGTTACACAATACTGTATGTCTCTCACCGCTAACTAAACTAGCCGTTTCACATCCGTCAACACAATACTGTATGTCTCTCACCGCTAACTAAACTAGCGTTTCACATCCGTTACACATACATGCTACTCAAGAGCCAATACTGTATGTCTCTCACCGCTAACTAAACTAGCCGTTTCACATCCGTTACACATACATACTCAAGAGCCAATACTGTGTCTCACCGCTAACTAAACTAGCCGTTTCACATTTACACATACATGCTACTAGACAATACTGTATGTCTCTCACCGCTAACTAAACTAGCCGTTTCACATCCGTTACACATACATGCTACTCAAGACTGTATGTCTCTCACCGCTAACTAAACTAGCCGTTTCACATCCGTTACACATACATGCTACTCTAATACTGTATGTGTCTCACGCTAACTAAACTAGCCGTTTCACATCCGTTACACATAATACTGTACTGTCTCTCACCGCTAACTAAACTAAACAGCCGTTTCACATCCGTTACACAATACTGTATGTCTCTCACCGCTAACTAAACTAGCCGTTTCACATCCGTTACACAATACTGTATGTCTCTCACCGCTAACTAAACTAGCCGTTTCACATCCGTTACACAATACTGTATGTCTCTCACCGCTAACTAAACTAGCCGTTTCACATCCGTTACACAATACTGTATGTCTCTCACCGCTAACTAAACTAGCCGTTTCACATCCGTTACACAATACTGTATGTCTCTCACCGCTAACTAAACTAGCCGTTTCACATCCGTTACACAATACTGTATGTCTCTCACCGCTAACTAAACTAGCCGTTTAAACAGCCGTTTCACATCCGTTACACAATACTGTATGTCTCTCACCGCTAACTAAACTAGCCGTTTCACATCCGTTACACAATACTGTATGTCTCTCACCGCTAACTAAACTAGCCGTTTCACATCCGTTACACAATACTGTATGTCTCTCACCGCTAACTAAACTAGCCGTTTCACATCCGTTACACAATACTGTATGTCTCTCACCGCTAACTAAAACGTTTCACATCCGTTACACAATACTGTATGTCTCTCACCGCTAACTAAACTCACGTTTCACATCCGTTACACAATACTGTATGTCTCTCACCGCTAACTAAACTAGCCGTTTCACATCCGTTACACAATACTGTATGTCTCTCACCGCTAACTAAACTAGCCGTTTCACATCCGTTACACATGCTAATACTGTATGTCTCTCACCGCTAACTAAACTAGCCGTTTCACATCCGTTACACATACTGCTACTCAAGAGCCAATACTGTATGTCTCTCACCGCTAACTAAACTAGCCGTTTTCACATCCGTTACACAATACTGTATGTCTCTCACCGCTAACTAAACTAGCCGTTTCATCCGTTACACAATACTGTATGTCTCTCACCGCTAACTAAACTAGCCGTTTCACATCCGTTACACAATACTGTATGTCTCTACCGCTAACTAAACTAGCCGTTTCACATCCGTTACACAATACTGTATGTCTCTCACCGCTAACTAAACTAGCCGTTTCACATCCGTTACACATACATGCTAACTAAACTAGCCGTTTCACATCCGTTACACATACATGCTAACTAAACTAGCCGTTTCACATCCGTTACACAATACTGTATGTCTCTCACCGCTAACTAAACTAGCCGTTTCACATCCGTTACACAATACTGTATGTCTCTCACCGCTAACTAAACTAGCCGTTTCACATCCGTTACACAATACTGTATGTCTCTCACCGCTAACTAAACTAGCCGTTTCACATCCGTTACACATCATGCTACTCAACACAATACTGTATCCGCTAACTAAACTAGCCGTTTCACATCCGTTACACAATACTGTATGTCTCTCACCGCTAACTAAACTAGCCGTTTCACATCCGTTACACAATACTGTATGTCTCTCACCGCTAACTAAACTAGCCGTTTCACATCCGTTACACAATACTGTATGTCTCTCACCGCTAACTAAACTAGCCGTTTCACATCCGTTACACAATACTGTATGTCTCTCACCGCTAACTAAACTAGCCGTTTCACATCCGTTACACAATACTGTATGTCTCTCACCGCTAACTAAACTAGCCGTTTCACATCCGTTATACTGTATGTCTCTCACCGCTAACTAAACTAGCCGTTTCACATCCGTTACACAATACTGTATGTCTCTCACCGCGTTTAACTAAACTGTAGCCGCTAACTAAACAGCGTTTCACATTTCACATCCGTTACACAATACTGTATGTCTCACCGCTAACTAAACTACGTTTCACAAACAATACTGTATGCTAACTAAACTAGCCGCTTTCGCTAACTAAACTAGCCGTTTCACATCCGTTACACATACATGCTAACTAACATCCGTTACACATAGCTAAACTAGCCGTTTCCATCGTTACACATACATAACCGTTAACTAAACACATACATGCTAACTAAACTAGCCGTTTCACATCCGTTACACATACATGCTAACTAAACTAGCCGTAAACTACATGTAGAACTTTATGATCAGGATGGCCTCTACTTTGCACTCGTTAGCCTATATAGCTAGCAGCCTCCATGGAAATTCGCTATTACTTGTGCTAATTTTGTTAGCATTCTGGTAATACTGTAGACAGTCAATGTTTTGTACAAAACATTAGGAACACCTTGACAGACTGACCAGGTGAATTCAGGTGAAAGATATGATCCCTTATTAGATGTCACTTGTTAAATCCACTTCAATCAGTGTAGATGAAGGGGAGGATGACAGGTTAAAGAATGATTTTTAAAACTTTTTTTGGGGGGGGGGGGATTTGACCCTTTTTCTCCCCAATTTTGTGGTATCCAATTGTTTAGTAGCTACTATCTTGTCTCATCACTACAACTCCCGTACGGGCTCGGGAGAGACGAAGGTCGAAAGTCATGCTTCCTCCGAAACACAACCAAACCAAGCCGCACTGCTTCTTAACACAGCGCGCATCCAACCCGGAAGTCAAGTCGGAGGAAACACCGTGCACCTGGCAACCTTGGTTAGCGCGCACTGCGCCCGGCCCGCAACAGGAGTCGCTGGTGCGCAATGAGACAAGGATATCCCTACCGGCCGAACCCTCCCTAACCCGAAAGACGGCCAATTGTGCATCGCCCCACGGACCTCCCGGTCGCGGCCGGTTACGACAGAGCCTGGGTGCGAACCCAGAGTCTCTGGTGGCACAGCTGGCGATGTAGTACTTATGGGTTATGTAGTCAGTTAACGACTGGATCATGAAACTCATCGTGAAACACAGAAGAATCCTGCATACTGGATAACCACCATTTTGAAAGTTCTGACCCAGTTATTAGTCTCCTCTCCTCACAGTTAAGATCTGACCCAGTTATTAGTCTCTAGTCACTGGACAACACAGCTCAGATCTGACCCAGTTATTAGTCTCCTCTAATCACTGGACAACACAGTTAAGATCTGACCCAGTTATTAGTCTCTAGTCACTGGACATCACAGTTAAGATCTGACCCAGTTATTAGTCTCTAGTCACTGGACATCACAGTTAAGATCTGACCCAGTTATTAGTCTCTAGTCACTGGACAACACAGTTCAGATCTGACCCAGTTATTAGTCTCCTCTAATCACTGGACAACACAGTTAAGATCTGACCCAGTTATTAGTCTCTAGTCACTGGACATCACAGTTAAGATCTGACCCAGTTATTAGTCTCTAGTCACTGGACAACACAGTTAAGATCTGACCCAGTTATTAGTCTCTAGTCACTGGACATCACAGTTAAGATCTGACCCAGTTATTAGTCTCTAGTCACTGGACATCACAGTTAAGATCTGACCCAGTTATTAGTCTCTAGTCACTGGACAACACAGTTAAGATCTGACCCAGTTATTAGTCTCTAGTCACTGGACAACACAGTTCAGATCTGACCCAGTTATTAGTCTCTAGTCACTTCACAGTTCAATCACTGGACAACACAGTTAAGATCTGACCCAGTTATTAGTCTCTAGTCACTGGACATCACAGTTAAGATCTGACCCAGTTATTAGTCTCTAGTCACTGGACATCACAGTTCAGATCTGACCCAGTTATTAGTCTCTAATCACTGGTCACTGGACAACACAGTTCAGTTAAGATCTGACCCAGTTATTAGTCTCCTCTAATCACTGGACAACACAGTTAAGATCTGACCCAGTTATTAGTCTCTAGTCACTGGACATCACAGTTAAGATCTGACCCAGTTATTAGTCTCTAGTCACTGGACATCACAGTTAAGATCTGACCCAGTTATTAGTCTCCTCTAGTCACTGGACATCACAGTTAAGATCTGACCCAGTTATTAGTCTCTAGTCACTGGACATCACAGTTAAGATCTGACCCAGTTATTAGTCTCTAGTCACTGGACAACACAGTTCAGATCTGACCCAGGTATTAGTCTCCTCACAGTTAAGATCTGACCCAGTTATTAGTCTCTAGTCACTGGACATCACAGTTAAGATCTGACCCAGTTATTAGTCTCCTCACAGTTAAGATCAGACCCAGTTATTAGTCTCTAGTCACTGGACAACACAGTTCAGATCTGACCCAGTTATTAGTCTCCTCTAATCACTGGACAACACAGTTAAGATCTGACCCAGTTATTAGTCTCTAGTCACTGGACATCACAGTTAAGATCTGACCCAGTTATTAGTCTCCTCGCAGTTAAGATCAGACCCAGTTATTAGTCTCTAGTCACTGGACAACACAGTTCAGATCTGACCCAGTTATTAGTCTCCTCTAATCACTGGACAACACAGTTAAGATCTGACCCAGTTATTAGTCTCTAGTCACTGGACATCACAGTTAAAGATCTGACCCAGTTATTAGTCTCTAGTCACTGGACAACACAGTTCAGATCTGACCCAGGTATTAGTCTCCCAGTTAGGATCTGACCCAGTTAAGATCTGACCCAGTTATTAGTCTCTAGTCACTGGACAACACAGTTAAGATCTGACCCAGTTATTAGCCTCCTCTAATCACTGGACAACACAGTTAAGATCTGACCCAGTTATTAGTCTCTAGTCACTGGACATCACAGTTAAGATCTGACCCAGTTATTAGTCTCTAGTCACTGGACAACACAGTTAAGATCTGACCCAGTTATTAGGCTCTAGTCACTGGACATCACAGTTAAGATCTGACCCAGTTATTAGTCTCTAGTCACTGGACAACACAGTTCAGATCTGACCCAGTTATTAGTCTCCTCTAATCACTGGACAACACAGTTAAGATCTGACCCAGTTATTAGTCTCTAGTCACTGGACATCACAGTTAAGATCTGACCCAGTTATTAGTCTCTAGTCACTGGACATCACAGTTAAGATCTGACCCAGTTATTAGTCTCTAGTCACTGGACAACACAGTTAAGATCTGACCCAGTTATAGGCTCTAGTCACTGGACATCACAGTTAAGATCTGACCCAGTTATTAGTTTCTAGTCACTGGACAACACAGTTCAGATCAGACCCAGGTATTAGTCTCCTCAGTTAAGATTTGACCCAGGTATTAGTCTCCTCACAGTTAAGATTTGACCCAGTTATTAGTCTCTAGTCACTGGACAACACAGTTAAGATCTGACCCAGTTATTAGTCTCCTCACAGTTAAGATCTGACCCAGTTATTAGTCTCCTCTAGTCACTGGACATCACAGTTAAGATCTGACCCAGTTATTAGTCTCCTCTAGTCACTGGACAACACAGTTAAGATCTGACCCAGTTATTCGTCTCTAGTCACTGGACATCACGGTTAAGATCTGACCCAGTTATTAGTCTCTAGTCACTGGACAACACAGTTAAGATCTGACCCAGTTATTAGTCTCCTCACAGTTAAGATCTGACCCAGTTATTAGTCTCCTCACAGTTAAGATCTGACCCAGTTATTAGTCTCCTCACAGTTAAGATCTGACCCAGGTATTAGTCTCCTCACAGTTAAGATCTGACCCAGTTATTAGTCTCTAGTCACTGGACAACACAGTTAAGATCTGACCCAGTTATTAGTCTCATCACAGTTAAGATCAGACCCAACTTTGCTACTTTGCTGTTTTGTGAGTATTTTGTTTTGACTTTATTTTCACAATCTTACAACTACAGATCGGCAGTTATTTACACCAGATTCCCGGCTTCAACTTTGACTTCGACTCATCTGCCCTGGGCTCTCTCTGTAATTCAACCCGATTGAAAACACCGGCATTTCAGAGGCAATAGAGAAGGGGGGAGCCTGGTGAGATGGAGGCATACTCTTGCTTCTGATTCCTCAACCCAGAACCTTAGAGGCTGCTGTCCTTTGCAAATAGACATGAAATTACTGGTCACTTTAGTAATGGAGTTACTGTATTCTAGTCAATGCCATCCTATTCAACTATTGCTGTGTGTGTATATGTGTATGTATGTGTGTGTGTATATATATATATATACACTATTCTATCCTACGTATTGTACAGGTACAGTATACAATATATTTTATCCACATACTGTCTGTAATGTCTTATACGTCCCATCACAGATTCGGAAAGTATTCAGACCCCTTGACTTTTTCCACATTTTGGAACGTTACAACCTCATTCTACAATGGATTATATTCAATATTTTTATCATCAATCTACACACAATACTCCATAATGACAAAGTGAAAACAGGTTTTTTAGAAAATTTAGCACATTTATAAAACATAGAAACACATACCTTATATACATACGTTATCAGACCCTTTGCTATGATACTCGAAATTGAGCTCAGGTGCATCCTGTTTCCATTGATCATCCTTGAGATGTTTCTAAAACTTGATTGGAGGCCACCTGTGGTAAATTTAATTGATTGGACATGATTTGGAAAGGCACACACACACCTGTCTATATTAAGGTCCCACGGTTGACAGTGCATGTCAGAGCAAAAACCAAAACCATGAGGTCGAAAGAATTGTCCAGAGACGGGATTGTGTCGAGGCACAGATCTTGGGAGTGTTCAGAGGATTTAACAACTCTCAACTTGGTTATTTTCTTTCAACCCGGAAGTTTTGCTGAACAACACTCTGATCTAATCTAACCAGTCGTGGTTGAGTCTCTTTTAAATAGAGGATCAGTGGATGGATCTCACTGTGTGGTCGTAATCACTGGGTAAACGTAACGTCTTTACACTGGGAATCCATTACACATTCATGACAGTGGATGCACTTGGCTCTTTGTGTTTCGTCTCCAGGTGAAGTTGTGGGGGGGGTCCCAGTCCAGTCAGGCTGAAACCCCAGTCCCAGTCCAGTCAGGCTGAAACCCCAGTCCCAGTCCAGTCAGGCTGAAACCCCAGTCCCAGTCCAGTCAGGCTGAAACCCCAGTCCCAGTCCAGTCAGGCTGAAACCCCAGTCCCAGTCCAGTCAGGCTGAAACCCCAGTCCCAGTCCAGTCAGGCTGAAACCCCAGTCCCAGTCCAGTCAGGCTGAAACCCCAGTCCCAGTCCAGTCAGGCTGAAACCCCAGTCCCAGTCCAGTCAGGCTGAAACCCAATGTCCCAGTCCAACATCGAAACCCCAGTCCCAGTCCAGTTCAGGCTGAAACCCCAGTCCCAGTCAGTCAGGCTGAAACCATATCCCAGTCAGTCAGGCTGAAACCCCAGATCCAGTCAGGCTGAAACCCCAGTCCCAGTTCATGAAGGCTGAAACAGTCCCAGTCCAGTCAGGCTGAAACCCCAGTGGTCCAGTCAGGACAGAACCCAGGTCCCAGTCCAGTCAGGCTGAAACCCCAGTCCCAGTTGGTCCTCCTGATTCCAGTCAGGTTGACAAAGTCCCAGGCCAGTCAGGCTGTCCGTCAGTCCAGGAGCTGAAACCCCAGTCCCAGTCCAGTCGGCTGAAACCCCAATGATTGTGGGCTGAAACCCCAGTCCCAGTCCAGTCAGGCTGAAAAATCCAAAAAATGAAAAACTGTCCCAGTCCAGTCAGGCTGAAACAATGATATAACATCGACCAGTCTGTGTTTGCACTTCACACAGCTATGGTCAGGACTTCATAGGTCTCTGTTGTTTGTCTTCATGAAGGCCTTGGAAGTCTATGCATTCTTACAATGGTTGGGACAGACACCCTGCCATTGTTCTCCGTCTCTCTCTCAATTGTGGGGTTTGCTTCCCGCTAGAAGGCTGAACTCAAAGGGGAGGAGGGATGTTGACTATGGCTGCTTCTGAAATGGCACCGTATGTTATGATATAACATAGTGTTTTGCCTTCACCAGCTGTGGTCAGGACTTTAGGTCCAGTTTGTCTTCATGTCGGAAGTCTATTCTTTCAATCTAGACACCCTGCCATTGTTCTCTCTCTCTCAACTAGAACCAAAGGGGAGGAGGGATGTTGACTATGGCACACTATTTCCTATGTAGTGCACTACTTTAGACCAGGACACACTATTCCCTATGTAGTGCACTACTTTAGACCAGGACACACTATTCCCTATGTAGTGCACTACTTTAGACCAGGACACACTATTCCCTATGTAGTGCACTACTTTAGACCAGGACACACTATTCCCTATGTAGTGCACTACTTTAGACCAGGACACACTATTCCCTATGTAGTGCACTACTTTAGACCAGGACACACTATTCCCTATGTAGTGCACTACTTTAGATTGAGTTCACCTCACAGCAGCAGATTGAGTTCACCTCACACAGCAGATTGAGTTCACCTCACACAGCAGATTGAGTTCACCTCACACAGCAGATTGAGTTCACCTCACACAGCAGATTGACTTCACCTCACACAGCAGATTGAGTTCACCTCACACAGCAGATTGACTTCACCTCACACAGCAGATTGAGTTCACCTCACACAGCAGATTGACTTCACCTCACACAGCAGCAGATTGAGTTCACCTCACACAGCAGATTGAGTTCACCTCACAGCAGATTGAGTTCACCTCACACAGCAGATTGACTTCACCTCACACAGCAGATTGAGTTCACCTCACACAGCAGATTGAGTTCACCTCACACAGCAGATTGAGGTCACTTTACACAGCAGATTGCTTTTCTTTTGTCCTTCTATGTTTGGGATGACATAGGGGCTTTGGTTTTAGGTAGGGCACTAATAAGATGACATTTTGGATGCAGCATACTGTGTCAGAACAGCGTTGTGACTGTAAATTAGGGCAGTGTTTACCAACATTATCATGTAAATTAGACCAGTGTTTACCAACATTATCATGTAAATTAGGCCAGTGTTTACCAACATTATCCTGTAGATTAGGCCAGTGTTTACCAACATTATCATGTAAATTAGGCCAGTGTTTACCAACATTATCCTGTAAATTAGGCCAGTGTTTACCAACATTACCCTGTAAATTAGACCAGTGTTTACCAACATTATCATGTAAATTAGACCAGTGTTTACCAACATTACCCTGTAAATTAGACCAGTGTTTACCAACATTATCATGTAAATTAGGCCAGTGTTTACCAACATTATCCTGTAAATTAGGCCAGTGTTTACCAACATTATCATGTAAAGTAGGCCAGTGTTTATCAACAGTATCCTGTAAATTAGGCCAGTGTTTACCAACATTATCATGTAAATTAGGCCAGTGTTTACCAACATTATCATGTAAATTAGGCCAGTGTTTACCAACATTATCCTGTAAATTAGGCCAGTGTTTACCAACATTATCGTGTAAAGTAGGCCAGTGTTTACCAACATTATCATGTAAATTAGGCCAGTGTTTACTAACATTATCCTGTAAATTAGAGCAGTGTTTACCAACAATATCATGTAAATTAGGTCAGTGTTTACCAACATTATCATGTAAATTAGGCCAGTGTTTACCAACATGATCCTCTAAATTAGGCCAGTGTTTACCAACATTATCCTGTAAATTAGGCCAGTGTTTTACCAACATTATCATGTAAATTAGACCAGTGTTTACCAACATTATCATGTAAATTAGACCGGTGTTTACCCAACATTATCATGTAAATTGACCGGTGTTTACCCATCATTATCCTGTAAATTAGACCGGTGTTTACCAACATTATCCTGTAAATTAGGCCAGTGTTTACCAACATTATCCTGTAAATTAGGTCAGTGTTTTACCAACATTATCATGTAAATTAGACCTGGTGTTTACCAACATTATCATGTAAATTAGGCCGGTGTTTACCCAACATTATCCTGTAAATTAGGCCGGTGTTTACCAACATTATCCTGTAGATTAGACCAGTGTTTATCAACATTATCATGTAAATTAGACCAGTGTTTACCAACATTATCATGTAAATTAGACCAGTGTTTACCAACATTATCATGTAAATTAGGCCAGTGTTTACCAACATTATCATGTAAATTAGGCCAGTGTTTACCAACATTATCCTGTAAATCAGGCCAGTGTTTTACCAACATTATCATGTAAATTAGGCCGGTGTTTACCAACATTATAATGTAAATTAGGCCGGTGTTTACCCAACATTATCATGTAAATTGGGCCGGTGTTTACCCATCATTATCCTGTAAATTAAGACGGTGTTTACCCAACATTATCCTGTAAATTAGGCCGGTGTTTACCCATCATTATCCTGTAAATTAGGCCGGTGTTTACACAACATTATCCTGTAAATTAGGCCAGTGTTTACCAACATTATCCTGTAAATTAGGTCAGTGTTTTACCAACATTATCATGTAAATTAGGCTGGTGTTTACCAACATTATCATGTAAATTAGGCCGGTGTTTACCCAACATTATCCTGTAAATTAGGCCGGTGTTTACCAACATTATCCTGTAGATTAGACCAGTGTTTATCAACATTATCATGTAAATTAGACCAGTGTTTACCAACATTATCATGTAAATTAGACCAGTGTTTACCAACATTATCATGTAAATTAGACCCGTGTTTACCCAACATTATCATGTAAATTAGACCAGTGCTTACCAACATTATCATGTAAATTAGACCAGTGTTTACCCAACATTATCCTGTAAATTAGGCCAGTGTTTACCAACATTACCCTGTAAATTAGACCAGTGTTTACCAACATTATCATGTAAATTAGGCCAGTGTTTACCAACATTATCATGTAAATTAGGCCAGTGTTTACCAACATTATCCTGTAAATTAGAGCAGTGTTTACCAACAATATCATGTAAATTAGGTCAGTGTTTACCAACATTACCCTGTAAATTAGGTCAGTGTTTACCAACATTATCATGTAAATTAGGCCAGTGTTTACCAACATTATCATGTAAATTAGGCCAGTGTTTACCAACATTATCCTGTAAATTAGAGCAGTGTTTACCAACAATATCATGTAAATTAGGTCAGTGTTTACCAATCCTGTAAATTATCCAGTGTTTTACCAACATTAGGCCAGTGTTTACCAACATTATCATGTAAATTAGGCCAGTGTTTACCAACATTATCCTGTAAATTAGGCCAGTGTTTACCAACATTATCATTATCCTGTAAATTCCTGTAAATTAGTGTTTTTATCCAACATTATCAGTGTTTAAATTAGGCCGGTGTTTACCAACATTATCCTGTAAATTAGGTTTATCAACATTATCATGTAAATTAGGTGTTTACCAACATTATCATGTAAATTAGACCAGTGTTTATCAACATTATCATTATCATGTAAATTAGGCCAGTGTTTACCAACATTACCCTGTAAATTAGACCAGTGTTTACCAACATTATCATGTAAATTAGGCCAGTGTTTACCAACATTATCATGTAAATTAGGCCAGTGTTTACCAACATTATCCTGTAAATTAGAGCAGTGTTTACCAACAATATCATGTAAATTAGGTCAGTGTTTACCAACATTATCCTGTAAATCAGGCCAGTGTTTTACCAACATTATCATGTAAATTAGGCCGGTCTTTACCAACATTATAATGTAAATTAGGCCGATGTTTACCCAACATTATCATGTAAATTGGGCCGGTGTTTACCCATCATTATCCTGTAAATTAAGACGGTGTTTACCCAACATTATCCTGTAAATTAGGCCAGTGTTTACCAACATTATCCTGTAAATTAGGCCAGTGTTTTACCAACATCATCATGTAAATTAGGCTGGTGTTTACCAACATTATCATGTAAATTAGGCCGGTGTTTACCCAACATTATCCTGTAAATTAGGCCGGTGTTTACCAACATTATCCTGTAGATTAGACAGGTGTTTACCAACATTATCATGTAAATTAGACCAGTGTTTACCAACATTATCATGTAAATTAGACCAGTGTTTACCAACATTATCATGTAAATTAGACCCGTGTTTACCAACATTATCATGTAAATTAGACCAGTGTTTACCAACATTATCATGTAAATTAGACCAGTGTTTACCCAAAATTATCCTTATGTTCCCTGGGTTTGTTAGACGAAGAGCCATGATCGAAAAATGTCATGTTGAAAATCTGAAATCTCAATAAGAAATTCCAACCTGATGTGTTTATCTGATTGTCACATTTTATTTCCCCAGAGCCTTACATTTTATCAGCAGTGTCACAGCAGGGAGCGTTTATATTGTTCGCCAGAGCAGTTCAATTGAATTGAAGCTAAAATAATCTTATAGACTGTGTGAGTTATCAAACTCAACAACACAAAGCTATGTCTGAAATGGCACTTCAGCCACAGACTTGCCTTTCTCTCTCTGTTTGTTACCACAGCAAACTGCCGTGTTACCAAACCCTGCTCTGTTGCTGTGTCTGACTAGAGATGCTCTCAGGGACTTGATGCTGTGTGTCTGACTAAAGATGCTCTCAGGGGCTTGATGCTGTGTGTCTGACTAGAGATGCTCTCAGGGACTTGATGCTGTGTGTCTGACTAGAGATGCTCTCAGGGACTTGATGCCGTGTCTGACTAGAGATGCTCTCAGGGACTTGATGCTGTGTGTCTGACTAGAGATGCTCTCAGGGGCTTGATGCTGTGTGTCTGACTAGAGATGCTCTCAGGGACTTGATGCTGTGTGTCTGACTAGAGATGCTCTCGGGGACTTGATGCTGTGTGTCTGACTAGAGATGCTCTCAGGGGCTTGATGCTGTGTGTCTGACTAGAGATGCTCTCAGGGACTTGATTCTGTGTGTCTGACTAGAGATGCTCTCAGGGGCTTGATGCTGTATGTCTGACTAAAGATGCTCTCAGGGACTTGATGCTGTGTGTCTGACTAAAGATGCTCTCAGGGGCTTGATGCTGTGTCTGACTAAAGATGCTCTCAGGGGCTTGATGCTGTGTGTCTGACTAGAGATGCTCTCAGGGACTTGATGCTGTGTGTCTGACTAGAGATGCTCTCAGGGGCTTGATGCTGTGTGTCTGACTAAAGATGCTCTCAGGGGCTTGATGCTGTGTGTCTGACTAGAGATGCTCTCAGGGACTTGATGCTGTGTGTCTGACTAGAGATGCTCTCAGGGGCTTGATGCTGTGTGTCTGACTAGAGATGCTCTCAGGGACTTGATGCTGTGTGTCTGACTAGAGATGCTCTCAGGGACTTGATGCTGTGTGTCTGACTAGAGATGCTCTCAGGGGCTTGATGTGGTGTGTCTGACTAGAGATGCTCTCAGGGACTTGATGCTGTGTGTCTGACTAGAGATGCTCTCAGGGGCTTGATGCTGTGTGTCTGACTAGAGATGCTCTCAGGGACTTGATGCCGTGTCTGACTAGAGATGCTCTCAGGGACTTGATGCTGTGTGTCTGACTAGAGATGCTCTCAGGGACTTGATGCTGTGTGTCTGACTAGAGATGCTCTCAGGGGCTTGATGCTGTGTGTCTGACTAAAGATGCTCTCAGGGGCTTGATGCTGTGTGTCTGACTAGAGATGCTCTCAGGGACTTGATGCTGTGCGTCTGACTAGAGATGCTCTCAGGGGCTTGATGCTGTGTGTCTGACTAGAGATGCTCTCAGGGGCTTGATGCTGTGTGTCTGACTAGAGATGCTCTCAGGGACTTGATGCTGTGTGTCTGACTAGAGATGCTCTCAGGGACTTGATGCTGTGTGTCTGACTAGAGATGCTCTCAGGGGCTTGATGTGGTGTGTCTGACTAGAGATGCTCTCAGGGACTTGATGCTGTGTGTCTGACTAGAGATGCTCTCAGGGGCTTGATGCTGTGTGTCTGACTAAAGATGCTCTCAGGGACTTGATGCTGTGTGTCTGACTAGAGATGCTCTCAGGGGCTTGATGCTGTGTGTCTGACTAAAGATGCTCTCAGGGGCTTGATGCTGTGTGTCTGACTAGAGATGCTCTCAGGGACTTGATGCTGTGTGTCTGACTAGAGATGCTCTCAGGGACTTGATGCTGTGTGTCTGACTAGAGATGCTCTCAGGGGCTTGATGCTGTGTGTCTGACTAGAGATGCTCTCAGGGACTTGATGCTGTGTGTCTGACTAGAGATGCTCTCAGGGGCTTGATGCTGTGTGTCTGACTAAAGATGCTCTCAAGGACTTGATGCTGTGTGTCTGACTAGAGATGCTCTCAGGGACATGGAGGAGTGCTGAAAAGGACATGTCAATATATTTTGTGTGTCAGGCAGCAAAGTGGAGTGATGGCTCTCAAGGGGACTTCCCTTAATCTGTTATTCTATCAATATTAATAAGGGTTAGCCCGTAGCCCTGCTGGAAGGGACAGAGCTCGTTAGCGGCTGGCTAGTGCCGGGTATATGGATGTCACAGCCCTGCCTCTGACCTGACAGCTTATGAAGGCAGGGATAAGATGATAGTGACATGTCTCCATTTTGTTTTGATGTTTGTCTTAAAAGGCGGCCTCCAGCTGAGTGATGAAAAACAACATTTATTTATCCTTTTTTTTGATCTAAAGACTTATTTCATGTTTCCAATACAATCATCTGGGTGTTTTGATATATATACCAAACCAACTCTAACATACAGTCTACAGAGACTTCAGAAACTATTCAGACCTCTTCCCCTTTTTCCACATTTTGTTACGTTACAGCCTTATTCTAAAATGGATGAAATATTTTGTTTTCCTCATCAATCTGCACACAATACCCCGTAATGACATCACACTGCCCCGTAATGACATCACACTGCCCCGTAATGACATCACACTGCCCCGTAATGACATCACACTGCCCCGTAATGACATCACTCTGCCCCGTAATGACGTCACACTGCCCCGTAATGACGTCACACTGCCCCGTAATGACATCACACTGCCCCGTAGCTCAGTTGGTAGAGCATGACGCCAGGGTAGTGGGTTCACACCACCCATACGCAGAATGATGCATCACATGACTGTAAGTGCCCCTAAATGGCATATATTATTATTATTATTAATAATGACATCACACTGCCCCGTAATGACATCACACACTGCCCACTGTAATGACATCACACTGCCCCGTAATGACATCACACTGCCCCGTAATGACATCACACTGCCCCGTAATGACGTCACACTGCCCCGTAATGACATCACACTGCCCCGTAATGACATCACTCTGCCCCGTAATGACATCACACTGCCCCGTAATGACATCACACTGCCCCATAATTACATCACAATGCCCCAAAATGACAAAGCAAAAACGGGTTTTTAAAAATGTTTGCTAATTAAAAACTGAAATATCACATTTACATAAGTATTCAGACCCTTTACTCAGTACTTTGTTGAAGCACATTTGGCAGCGATTACAGCCTCAAGTCTTCTTGGATATGACGCTACAAGCTTGGCACACCTGTATTTAGGGAGTTTATCCCATTCTTCTCTGCAGATCCTCTTAAGCTCTGACAGGTTGGATGGGGAACTTTGCTGCACAGCTATTTTCAGGTCTTTTCACAGCTAATTCTGTTTGATCGGGTTTAAGTCCGGGCTCTGGCTGGGCCACTCAAGGACATTCAGAGACTTGTCCCGAAACTACTCCTCCATTGTCTTGGCTGTGTGCTTAGGGTCGTTGCTCTGATGGAAGGTGAACCTACGCACCAGTCTGAGGTCCTGAGCGCTCTGGAAAAGGTTTTCATCAAGGATCTCTCTATACTTTGCTCCGTTCATCTTTCCCTCGATCCTGTCTAGTCTCCCTGTCCCTACAGCTGAAAAACATCCTCACAGCATGATGCTGCCACCTCCATGCTTCACCGTAGGGATGGTGTCAGGTTTCCTCTAGACGTGGCACTTGGCATTCAGGCCAAAGAGTTCAATCTTGATTTCATCAGACCAGAGAATCTTTTTTTCTCATGGTCTGAGAGTCTTTAGGTGCCTTTTGGGAAACTCCAAGTGGGCTGTCATGTGCCTTTTACTGAGGAGTGGCTTCCGTCTGGCAACTTTACCATAAAGGCCTGATTGGTGGAGTGCTGCAGAGATGGTTGTCCATCAGGAAGATTCTCCAATCTCCACAGATGAACTCGGAGCCAGTGACCATCGGGTTCTTGGTCACCTCCCTGACCAAGGCCCTTATCCCCCGATTGCTCAGTTTGACCGGGCGGTCATCTCTTGGAAGTCTTGGTGGTTCCAAACTTCTTCCATTTAAGATTGACGGAGGCCGCTGAGTTCTTGGGGACCTTCAATGTGGCAGACATTTTTTGATACCCTTCCCCAGATCTGTGCCTCGACACAATCCTGTCTTTGCTCTGACATTCACTGTAAACTGTGAGACGTTTTATAGACAGGGTGTGTTATATATACAGGGTGTGTTATATAGACAGGGTGTGTTATATAGACAGGGTGTGTTATATAGACAGGGTGTGTTATATAGACAGGGTGTGTTATATAGACAGGGTGTGTTATATAGACAGGGTGTGTTATATAGACAGGGTGTGTTATATAGACAGGGTGTGTTATATAGACAGGGTGTGTTATATAGACAGGGTGTGTTATATAGACAGGGTGTGTTATATAGACAGGGTGTGTTATATAGACAGGGTGTGTTATATAGACAGGGTGTGTTATATAGACAGGGTGTGTTATATAGACAGGGTGTGTTTTATATAGACAGGGTGTGTTATATAGACAGGGTGTGTTTATATAGACAGGGTGTGTTATATAGACAGGGTGTGTTATATAGACAGGGTGTGTTATATAGACAGGGTGTGTTATATAGACAGGGTGTGTTATATAGACAGGGTGTGTTATATAGACAGGGTGTGTTATATAGACAGGGTGTGTTATATAGACAGGGTGTGTTATATAGACAGGGTGTGTTATATAGACAGGGTGTGTTATATAGACAGGGTGTGTTATATAGACAGGGTGTGTTATATAGACAGGGTGTGTTATATAGACAGGGTGTGTTATATAGACAGGGTGTGTTATATAGACAGGGTATGTTATATAGACAGGGTGTGTTATATAGACAGGGTGTGTTATATAGACAGGGTGTGTTATATAGACAGGGTGTGTTATATAGACAGGGTGTGTTATATAGTATAGACAGGGTGTGTTATATAGAC
The DNA here is from genome assembly GCF_021184085.1 of Oncorhynchus gorbuscha. Taxonomy (NCBI): domain Eukaryota; kingdom Metazoa; phylum Chordata; class Actinopteri; order Salmoniformes; family Salmonidae; genus Oncorhynchus; species Oncorhynchus gorbuscha. The sequence continues at coordinate 5,923,113 of NC_060185.1, read as the reverse complement.
AGGGTGTGTTATATAGACAGGGTGTGTTATATAGACAGGGTGTGTTATATAGACAGGGTGTGTTATATAGACAGGGTGTGTTATATAGACAGGGTGTGTTATATAGACAGGGTGTGTTATATAGACAGGGTGTGTTATATAGACAGGGTGTGTTATATAGACAGGGTGTGTTATATAGACAGGGTGTGTTATATAGACAGGGTGTGTTATATAGACAGGGTGTGTTATATGTTATATAGACAGGGTGTGTTATTAGACAGGGTGTGTTATATAGACAGGGTGTGTTATATAGACAGGGTGTGTTATATAGACAGGGTGTGTTATATAGACAGGGTGTGTTATATAGACAGGGTGTGTTATATAGGGTGTGTTATATAGACAGGGTGTGTTATATAGACAGGGTGTGTTATATAGACAGGGTGTGTTATATAGACAGGGTGTGTTATATAGACAGGGTGTGTTATATAGACAGGGTGTGTTATATAGACAGGGTGTGTTATATAGACAGGGTGTGTTATATAGACAGGGTGTGTTATATAGACAGGGGTTATATAGACAGGGTGTGTTATATAGACAGGGTGTGTTATATAGACAGGGTGTGTTATATAGACAGGGTGTGTTATATAGACAGGGTGTAGACAGGGTATTATATAGACAGGGTGTGTTATATAGACAGGGTGTGTTATATAGACAGGGTGTGTTATATAGACAGGGTGTGTTATATAGACAGGGTGTGTTATATAGACAGGGTGTGTTATATAGACAGGGTGTGTTATATAGACAGGGTGTGTTATATAGACAGGGTGTGTTATATAGACAGGGTTATATAGACAGGGTGTGTTATATAGACAGGGTGTGTTATATAGACAGGGTGTGTTATATAGACAGGTGTGTTATATAGACAGGGTGTGTTATATAGACAGGGTGTGTTATATAGACAGGGTGTGTTATATAGACAGGGTGTGTTATATAGACAGGTGTGTTATATAGACAGGGTGTGTTATATAGACAGGGTGGTTATGTGTGTTATATAGACAGGGTGTGTTATATAGACAGGGTGTGTTATATAGACAGGGTGTGTTATATAGACAGGGTGTGTTATATAGACAGGGTGTGTTATATAGACAGGGTGTGTTATATAGACAGGGTGTGTTATATAGACAGGGTGTGTTATATAGACAGGGTGTGTTATATAGACAGGGTGTGTTATTATATAGACAGGGTGTGTTATATAGACAGGGTGTGTTATATAGACAGGGTGTGTTATATAGACAGGGTGTGTTATATAGACAGGGTGTGTTATATAGACAGGGTGTGTTATATAGACAGGGTGTGTTATATAGACAGGGTGTGTTATATAGACAGGGTGTGTTATATAGACAGGGTGTGTTATATAGACAGGGGTGTAGACAGGGTGTGTTATATAGACAGGGTGTGTTATATAGACAGGGTGTGTTATATTATAGACAGGGTGTGTTATATAGACAGGGTGTGTTATATAGACAGGGTGTGTTATATAGACAGGGTGTGTTATATATATATAGACAGGGTGTGTTATATAGACAGGGTGTGTTATATAGACAGGGTGTGTTATATAGACAGGGTGTGTTATATAGACAGGGTGTGTTATATAGGGTGTGTTATATAGACAGGGTGTGTTATATAGACAGGGTGTGTTATATAGACAGGGTGTGTTATATAGACAGGGTGTGTTATATAGACAGGGTGTGTTATATAGACAGGGTGTGTTATATAGACAGGGTGTGTTATATAGACAGGGTGTGTTATATAGACAGGGTGTGTTATATAGACAGGGTGTGTTATATAGACAGGGTGTGTTATATATAGTTATATAGACAGGGTGTGTGTATATATAGACAGGGTGTGTTATATAGACAGGGTGTGTTATATAGACAGGGTGTGTTATATAGACAGGGTGTGTTATATAGACAGGGTGTGTTATATAGACAGGGTGTGTTATATAGACAGGGTGTGTTATATAGACAGGGTGTGTTATATAGACAGGGTGTGTTATATAGACAGGGTGTGTTATATAGACAGGGTGTGTTATATAGACAGGGTGTGTTATATAGACAGGGTGTGTTATATAGACAGGGTGTGTTATATAGACAGGGTGTGTTATATAGACAGGGTGTGTTATATAGACAGGGTGTGTTATATAGACAGGGTGTGTTATAGGGTGTTATATAGACAGGGTGTGTTATATAGACAGGGTGTGTTATATAGACAGGGTGTGTTATATAGACAGGGTGTTATATAGACAGGGTGTGTTATATAGACAGGGTGTGTTATATAGACAGGGTGTGTTATATAGACAGGGTGTGTTATATAGACAGGGTGTGTTATATAGACAGGGTGTGTTATATAGACAGGGTGTGTTATATAGACAGGGTGTGTTATATAGACAGGGTGTGTTATATAGACAGGGTGTGTTATATAGACAGGGTGTGTTATATAGACAGGGTGTGTTATATAGACAGGGTGTGTTATATAGACAGGGTGTGTTATATAGACAGGGTGTGTTATATAGACAGGGTGTGTTATATAGACAGGGTGTGTTATATAGACAGGGTGTGTTATATAGACAGGGTGTGTTATATAGACAGGGTGTGTTATATAGACAGGTGTGTTATATAAACAGGGTGTGTTATATAGACAGGGTGTGTTATATAAACAGGGTGTGTTATATAGACAGGGTGTGTTATATAGACAGGTGTGTTATATAAACAGGGTGTGTTATATAGACAGGGTGTGTTATATAGACAGGGTGTGTTATATAGACAGGGTGTGTTATATAGACAGGGTGTGTTATATAGACAGGGTGTGTTATATAGACAGGGTGTGTTATATAGACAGGGTGTGTTATATAGACAGGGTGTGTTATATAGACAGGGTGTGTGCCTTTCCAAATCATGTCCAATCAATTGAATTTACCACAGATGGACTCCAATCAAGTTGTAGAAACATCTCAAGGAGGATCAATGGAAACAGGAGGCACCTGAACTCAATTTAGAGTCTCATAACAAAGGGTCTGAATACTGATTTAATAAATAAGGTATTTCTGTTTTCTATTAAATCTACATTTGCAATAATATCTAAAAGCCTGTTTTTTTGCTTTGTCAATATGGGGTATTGTGTGTAGATTGCTGAGGAGTATTATTTTGTAAATCCATTTTAGAATAAGGCTGTAACGTAACAAAATGTGGGAAAAGTCAAGGGGTCTGAATACTTTCCTGTAAGTCACTGTATATCCCAAACTGTCTCTAACATGTGTAGTGTTAAACAACACTGTTCCAGGAATACATTATCTCTCAATATGTAATCCACTTGATCCACTATTTGAGATATTCTACGCTAATTTAATTAGCCAGAATGTAGGGCAATGTACTGAAATGTTATATTGCATTTCTGTTCTAGTGATCTGGTAAGATATCGGCCTGACCATGGAGGAGTATAAAAGAAACTCTGCTGAAGTTTTTAATGATATGAATGTGCTCTGGATCGCTTGGACTGTAAACAATACAAGTACTGTCGTGTTTAATAAGGCTCTTCTAATGAGCTGAATTGGGACACATTGTTTAGACAAGCTGTGTGTGTGTAGTGGGCCTGGATCGGACCGGGACTTTTAAAGAGAGAATCTTCTTTGGTTCTTCTCAAATGGCACCCTATTCCCTATATAGTGCACTACTTTAGACCAGAGCTCTATACACCCTATTCCCTATATAGTGCACTACTTTAGACCAGAGCTCTATACACCCTATTCCCTATATAGTGCAGTACTTTAGACCAGAGCTCTATACACCCTATTCCCTATATAGTGCACTACTTTTGACCAGAGCTCTATTCACCCTATTCCCTATATAGTGCACTACTTTTGACCAGAGCTCTATACACCCTATTCCCTATATAGTGCACTACTTTAGACCAGAGCTCTATACACCCTGTTCCCTATATAGTGCACTACTTTAGACCAGAGCTCTATACACCCTATTCCCTATATAGTGCACTACTTTAGACCAGAGCTCTATACACCCTGTTCCCTATATAGTGCACTACTTTTGACCAGAGCTCTGTACACCCTATTCCCTATATAGTGCACTACTTTAGACCAGAGCTCTATACACCCTGTTCCCTATATAGTGCACTACTTTAGACCAGAGCTCTGTACACCCTATTCCCTATATAGTGCACTACTTTAGACCAGAGCTCTATACACCCTGTTCCCTATATAGTGCACTACTTTTGACCAGAGCTCTATACACCCTATTTCCTATATAGTGCACTACTTTAGACCAGAGCTCTATACACCCTATTCCCTATATAGTGCACTACTTTAGACCAGAGCTCTATACACCCTATTCCCTATATAGTGCAGTACTTTAGACCAGAGCTCTATACACCCTATTCCCTATATAGTGCACTACTTTTGACCAGAGCTCTATACACCCTATTCCCTATATAGTGCACTACTTTTGACCAGAGCTCTATACACCCTATTCCCTATATAGTGCACTACTTTAGACCAGAGCTCTATACACCCTATTCCCTATATAGTGCACTACTTTAGACCAGAGCTCTATACACCCTATTCCCTATATAGTGCAGTACTTTAGACCAGAGCTCTATACACCCTATTCCCTATATAGTGCAGTACTTTAGACCAGAGCTCTATACACCCTATTCCCTATATAGTGCACTACTTTTGACCAGAGCTCTATTCACCCTATTCCCTATATAGTGCACTACTTTTGACCAGAGCTCTATACACCCTATTCCCTATATAGTGCACTACTTTAGACCAGAGCTCTATACACCCTGTTCTCTATATAGTGCACTACTTTAGACCAGAGCTCTATACACCCTATTCCCTATATAGTGCACTACTTTTGACCAGAGCTCTATACACCCTATTCCCTATAAAGTTCACTACTTTAGACCAGAGCTCTATACAGCCTATTCCCTATATAGTGCACTACTTTAGACCAGAGCTCTATACACCCTATTCCCTATATAGTGCACTACTTTTGACCAAAGCTCTATACACCCTATTCCCTATATAGTGCACTACTTTTGACCAGAGCTCTATACACCCTATTCCCTATATAGTGCACTACTTTTGACCAGAGCTCTATACACCCTATTCCCTATATAGTGCACTACTTTAGACCAGAGCTCTATACACCCTATTCCCTATATAGTGCACTACTTTAGACCAGAGCTCTGCAGCCTTTGGTTTGTTTGGAGAATAATCTTCTGTGTACCAAGCTGTTTTGGTATTGATGCAATGAGAGGAGACCTCCTTTAAGTTGTTTGTCCCATCAATGTGGCATCATTTATAATAAACAGTGAGACCTGAGTTTGAACTCTCGTTGTTGATTTGACATTTTTCAATAAAAGCTCTAAACTATGTAATTATTGAGACCAAACAGAAAAATCAATGCACACATGTTCTCATTATTAAGAGATTGTTGTACATATACAACATATCAGATATGTCTTGGTTCCAGAACACTGCATGGTACCAGAACACTGCATGGTACCAGAACACTGCATGGTTCCAGAACACTGCATGGTACCAGAACACTGCATGGTACCAGAACACTCCATGGTTCCAGAACACTGCATGGTACCAGAACACTCCATGGTTCCAGAACACTCCATGGTTCCAGAACACTGCATGGTTCCAGAACACTGCATGGTACCAGAACACTGCATGGTACCAGAACACTCCATGGTACCAGAACACTGCATGGTTCCAGAACACTGCATGGTACCAGAACACTGCATGATACCAGAACACTGCATGGTACCAGAACACTGCATGGTACCAGAACACTGCATGATACCAGAACACTGCATGGTACCAGAACACTCCATGGTTCCAGAACACTCCATGGTTCCAGACGTATTTAATGTTAGCCGAGGATCAAATGTCACCCCATAGGTTGTTGTGCACTCTGAAGGGAATATGGTGCGTAACCCGCCCTCAGGCCCTCCTAGTCCTCTACATATCTGATGTAGTTTGTCTATTAAGGGCCTTTTCCATCATCATTGAGACAGAGGGGAATTCCTGTGTGGGAACTAAGGTGTCAAATCTAGCAACTCTGATTTGATTTAAGAATCAAGATGAGTATTAATTATTTGACATATTTTAGTCAGTTTAAATATTTGTTTTCTCTCCTCCCCCTGAGATCACATTTAGCTACATAGTTATTTCCTCAATGGTGCCCTATTCCCTATATAGTGCACTACTTTTGTGAGTATGGTGCTACTATGGAATGACCCTCAGATGGGCCCCTTCCTCCTGTTGTCTATATCACCGGAGGGTTTCAACACAGAGCCCATTTAGGCTCAAAGGGATCCATGAGCAGGTCATCGTACAATCTGACTATAGCCATGGACAGAGAGGCTTTACTGGCACAATAATCACAGAGCCCAAGGTTTACAGGGTTGTCTGTCTTCTGTCCTCTGTCCGTCCATCTGTCCGTCCTGTGTATTGATGGAGTCGTATGCTAAGCAGAACTGAAAAACAAGACGCTATGCTTCTGTGACTCTGCTTGTCTAGCTAGACATGCTCTAAACTATAATATTATGTACTTATAGTTAGTGTATAGCTAGTATAATGCTGTCCCAGACAGTATCAGACAGTATAATGCAGTCCCAGACAGTGTCAGTTTGTAGAATACAGTCCCAGACAGTGTCAGTTTGTAGAATGCAGTCCCAGACAGTGTCAGTTTGTAGAATACAGTCCCAGATAGTATCAGACAGTAGAATGCAGTCCCTGACAGTGTCAGTTTGTAGAATACAGTCCCAGACAGTGTCAGTTTGTAGAATACAGTCCCAGATAGTGTCAGTTTGTAGAATGCAGTCCCAGACAGTGTCAGTTTATAGAATACAGTCCCAGACAGTGTCAGTTTGTAGAATACAGTCCCTGACAGTGTCAGTTTATAGAATACAGTCCCTGACAGTGTCAGTTTGTAGAATACAGTCCCTGACAGTGTCAGTTTATAGAATACAGTCCCAGACAGTGTCAGTTTGTAGAATACAGTCCCAGACAGTGTCAGTTTATAGAATACAGTCCCTGACAGTATCAGATAGTAGAATAGAGTCCCTGACAGTGTCAGTTTATAGAATACAGTCCCTGACAGTGTCAGTTTGTAGAATACAGTCCCTGACAGTGTCAGTTTATAGAATACAGTCCCAGACAGTGTCAGTTTGTAGAATACAGTCCCAGACAGTGTCAGTTTATAGAATACAGTCCCTGACAGTGTCAGTTTGTAGAATACAATCCCTGACAGTATCAGATAGTAGAATAGAGTCCCTGACAGTGTCAGTTTGTAGAATACAATCCCTGACAGTATCAGATAGTAGAATAGAGTCCCTGAAAGTGTCAGTTTGTAGAATAGAGTCCCTGACAGTGTCAGTTTGTAGAATACAGTCCCTGACAGTGTCAGTTTGTAGAATACAGTCCCTGACAGTGTCAGTTTGTATGAGCGTTTTGATTCTGATGAGTGAAATCAAAGAGTTTAGTGCATGCTGCAGCTTGGCCTAGTTGTTCACTGACTCTTCTCTTCTCCTTAGATAACAGATTATCTTGGTTTGCATCCCAAATGGCACCCTATTCCCTTCATAGTGTAATACTTTGTCCAGAGCCAAATGGCACCCTATTCCCTTTATAGTGCACTACTTTGACCAGAGCCAAATGGCACCCTATTCCCTTTATAGTGCACTACTTTGACCAGAGCCCTATGGACCCTATTCCCTTTATAGTGCACTACTTTGTCCAGAGACAAATGGCACCCTATTCCCTTCATAGTGCACTACTTTGTCCAGAGACAAATGGCACCCTATTCCCTTCATAGTGCACTACTTTGACCAGCTGAAGCTGTAAAATCACATTCTCCAAAATAGCCTTTCCCCCCTCTCTGTATAGTTCGACAATGATTTAGATTTCTCATATTCTGGTTTATATAACAGCAGCATGTCTTTTTCGTTACGTAAAACCATATTCTGGTTTATATAACATTTGATTTTTTAGGCTGCTCTTCTTGTTGAGCTTTGATCAGATTTTTGACAGAACTTTCATCCATAACAGGTCTGTGCTGTTTGACGTAATTACGTATTCACAACAAACTTTTTTTTTTATTACTTCCTGATTTGGAGTTACATATTAATGAGAGGGGCGGGGTTATTTCCATATTTGGAGTGTCAAGGTGATCAAATCAAAGTTTATTTGTCACGTGTGCCGAATACAACAGACCTTACAGTGAAATGCTTACTAACAGGCTCTAACCAATAGTGCAAAACAGGTATTAGGTGAACAACAGGTAAGTAAAGAAATAAAACAACAGTAAAAAGACAGACAACAGTGAAAAGGCAGCATGATGCCAGCATGATGTCAGTATGATGTCAGTATGATGTCAGTATGATGTCAGCATGATGTCAGTATGATGTCAGTATGATGTCAGTATGATGCCAGTATGATGTCAGTATGATGTCAGTATGATGTCAGTATGATGCCAGTATGATGTCAGTATGATGTCAGTATGATGTCAGTATGATGTCAGTATGATGTCAGTATGATGTCAGCATGATGTCAGTATGATGTCAGCATGATGTCAGTATGATGCCAGTATGATGTCAGTATGATGTCAGTATGATGTCAGTATGATGTCAGTATGATGTCAGCATGATGTCAGTATGATGTCAGCATGATGTCAGTATGATGCCAGTATGATGTCAGTATGATGTCAGTATGATGCCAGTATGATGTCAGTATGATGCCAGTATGATGTCAGTATGATGTCAGTATGATGTCAGTATGATGCCAGCATGATGTCAGCATGATGTCAGTATGATGTCAGTATGATGTCAGCATGATGCCAGTATGATGTCAGTATGATGTCAGCATGATGTCAGTATGATGTCAGTATGATGTGATGATCAAATCAAACTTTATTTGCCACATGCGCCAAGTACAACAGGTGTACCTTACCGTGAAATGTTGAATACAATAAGTGTAGACCTCACCGTAAAATGCTGAATACAATAAGTGTAGACCTTACCGTGAAATGCTGAATACAATAAGTGTAGACCTTACCGTAAAATGCTGAATACAACAAGTGTAGACCTTACCGTGAAATGCTGAATACAACAAGTGTAGACCTTACCGTGAAATGCTGAATACAACAAGTGTAGACCTTACCGTGAAATGCTGAATACAACAAGTGTAGACCTTACCGTGAAATGCTGAATACAACAAGTGTAGACCTTACCGTGAAATGCTGAATACAACAAGTGTAGACCTTACCGTGAAATGCTGAATACAACAAGTGTAGACCTTACCGTGAAATGCTGAATACAACAAGTGTAGACCTTACCGTGAAATGCTGAATAAAACAAGTGTAGACCTTACCGTGAAATGCTGAATACAACAAGTGTAGACCTTACCGTGAAATGCTGAATACAACAAGTGCAGTTCAAGAATAAGAAAGTAGACTAAAGTAAAAAGTACCACAATAAGAATAACAGTAACAAGACTATATACAGGGGGTACCATTACAGGGTCAATGTGGAGGCTATATACAGGGGGTACCATTACAGGGTCAATGTGGAGGCTATATACAGGGGGTACCAGTACAGAGTCAATGTGGAGGCTATATACAGGGGGTACCAGTACAGAGTCAATGTGGAGGCTATATACAGGGGGTACTGGTACAGAGTCAATGTGGAGGCTATATACAGGGGGTACCGGTACAGAGTCAATGTGGAGGCTAGATACAGGGGGTACCGGTACAGAGTCAATGTGGAGGCTATATACAGGGGGTACCGGTACAGAGTCAATGTGGAGGCTATATACAGGGGGTACCGGTACAGAGTCAATGTGGAGGCTATATACAGGGGGTACTGTTACAGAGTCAATGTGGAGGCTATATACAGGGGGTACCGGTACAGGGTCAATGTGGAGGCTATATACAGGGGGTACCGGTACCGAGTCAGTGTGGAGGCTATATACAGGGGGTACCAGTACCGAGTCAATGTGGAGGCTATATACAGGGGTGGGGGGTACTGGTACAGAGTCAATGTGGAAGCTATATACAGGGGGTACCGGTACAGAGTCAATGTGGAGACTATATACAGGGGGTACTGGTACAGAGTCAATGTGGAGGCTATATACAGGGGGTACCGGTACAGAGTCAATGTGGAGGCTATATACAGGGGGTACTGGTACAGAGTCAATGTGGAGACTATATACAGGGGTACCGGTACAGAGTCAATGTGGAGGCTATATACAGGGGGTACCGGTACAGAGTCAATGTGGAGGCTATATACAGGGGGTACCGGTACAGAGTCAATGTGGAGGCTATATACAGGGGGTACCGGTACAGAGTCAATGTGGAGACTATATACAGGGGGTACCGGTACAGAGTCAATGTGGAGGCTATATACAGGGGGTACTGGTACAGAGTCAATGTGGAGGCTATATACAGGGGGTACTGTTACAGAGTCAATGTGGAGGCTATATACAGGGTATTACGGTACAGAGTCAATGTGGAGGCTATATACAGGGGGTACCGGTACAGAGTCAATGTGGAGGCTATATACAGGGGGTACCGGTACAGAGTCAATGTGGAGGCTATATACAGGGGGTACCGGTACAGAGTCAATGTGGAGGCTATATACAGGGGGTACCGGTACAGAGTCAATGTGGAGGCTATATACAGGGGGTACTGTTACAGAGTCAATGTGGAGGCTATATACAGGGGGTACCGGTACAGGGTCAATGTGGAGGCTATATACAGGGGGTACCGGTACAGAGTCAATGTGGAGGCTATATACAGGGGGGTACCGGTACAGAGTCAGTGTGGAGGCTATATACAGGGGGTACCAGTACAGAGTCAATGTGGAGGCTATATACAGGGGGTACCGGTACAGAGTCAATGTGGAGGCTATATACAGGGGGTACCAGTACAGAGTCAATGTGGAGGCTATATACAGGGGGTACCGGTACAGAGTCAATGTGGAGGCTATATACAGGGGGTACCCATACAGAGTCAATGTGGAGGCTATATACAGGGGGTACCGGTACAGAGTCAATGTGGAGGCTATATACAGGGGGTACCGGTACAGAGTCAATGTGGAGGCTATATACAGGGGGTACCGGTACAGAGTCAATGTGGAGGCTATATACAGGGGGTACCGGTACAGAGTCAATGTGGAGGCTATATACAGGGGGTACCGGTACAGAGTCAATGTGGAGGCTATATACAGGGGGTACTGTTACAGAGTCAATGTGGAGGCTATATACAGGGGGTACCGGTACAGAGTCAATGTGGAGGCTATATACAGCGGGTACCGGTACAGAGTCAATGTGGAGGCTATATACAGAGAGTACCGGTACAGAGTCAATGTGGAGGCTATATACAGGGTGTTACGGTACAGAGTCAATGTGGAGGCTATATACAGGGGGTACCGGTACAGAGTCAATGTGGAGGCTATATACAGGGGGTACCGGTACAGAGTCAATGTGGAGGCTATATACAGGGGGTACCGGTACAGAGTCAATGTGGAGGCTATATACAGGGGGTACTGTTACAGAGTCAATGTGGAGGCTATATACAGGGTATTACGGTACAGAGTCAATGTGGAGGCTATATACAGGGGGTACCGGTACAGAGTCAATGTGGAGGCTATATACAGGGGGTACCGGTACAGAGTCAATGTGGAGGCTATATACAGGGGGTACCAGTACAGAGTCAATGTGGAGGCTATATACAGGGTGTTACGGTACAGAGTCAATGTGGAGGCTATATACAGGGGGTACCGGTACAGAGTCAATGTGGAGGCTATATACAGGGGGTACCGGTACAGAGTCAATGTGGAGGCTATATACAGGGGGTACCGGTACAGAGTCAATGTGGAGGCTATATACAGGGGTACCGGTACAGAGTCAATGTGGAGGCTATATACAGGGGGTACCGGTACAGGGTCAATGTGGAGGCTATATACAGGGGGTACCAGTACAGAGTCAATGTGGAGGCTATATACAGGGGGTACCGGTACAGAGTCAATGTGGAGGCTATATACAGGGGGTACCAGTACAGAGTCAATGTGGAGGCTATATACAGGGGTTACCAGTACAGAGTCAATGTGGAGGCTATATACAGGGTGTTACGGTACAGAGTCAATGTGGAGGCTATATACAGGGGGTACCAGTACAGAGTCAATGTGGAGGCTATATACAGGGGGTACCGGTACAGAGTCAATGTGGAGGCTATATACAGGGGGTACCAGTACAGAGTCAATGTGGAGGTTATATACAGGGGGTACCAGTACAGAGTCAATGTGGAGGTTATATACAGGGGATACCGGTACCGAGTCAGTGTGCGGGGGTACAGACTAGTTGAGGTAATCTGTACATGTAGGTGGAGGCGAAGTGACTATACATAGGTAATAAACAGCGAGTAGCAGCAGTGTACAAGGGGGGAGGGGGGGGGTTATGAATTGTTCAGCAGTATTTTGGCTTGGGGGTAGAAGCTGTTGAGGAGCCTTTTGGTCGTAGACTTGGCGCTCCGGGTGCTTGTCATGCGGTAGCAGAGACAACAGTCTATAACTTGGGTGACTGGAGTCTCTGACAATTTTATGGGCTTTTCTCTGACACAGCCTATTATTTAGGTCCTGGAATGAAGGAATCTTGGCCCCAGTGATGTACTGGGCAGTTTGCACTACCCTCAGTAGCTCCTAACGGTCAGATGCCGAGCAGTTGCCATACCAGGCGGTGATGCAATCGGTCAGGATGCTCTCGATGGTGCAGCTGTAGAACCTTTTGAGGATTTGGGGACCCATACCAAATCTTTTCCATCTCCTAAGGGGTAAAAGGTTTTGTCGTGCCCTCTTCACGACTGTCTTGGTATGTTTGGACCATGATAGTTTGTTGGTAATGTGGACGCCAAGGAACTTGAAACTCTCAACCCGTTCCACTACAGCTCCTTCAATGTTAACCTCTTGCTCCTACCTGACACGCAGGCGTCCCATCTAGACATCTGGAAATGCAAATGCGCTACGCTAAATGCTAATAGTACTAGTTAAAACTCAAAGGTTCATTAAAATACACATGCAGGGTATTACATTAAAGCTACACTCGTTGTGAATCCAGGCAACAAGTCAGATTTTTAAAATGCTTTTCGGTGAATGAGAAGCTATTATCTGATAGCATGTAACACCCCAAAAGACCCGCAGGGGACGTAAACGAAATAATTAGCATAGTCGTCGCTACATAAACCGCACAAATAAAATGTAAAACATTCATTACCTTTGACCATCTTCTTTGTTGGCACTCCTAGATGTCCCATAATCACTATTGGGTCTTTTTTTCGATTAAAATGGTCCATATATAGCCTAGATATCGATCTATGAAGACTGTGTGATAAACTAAAAACAAATAGCATCTTTTAATGGGGGCCTGTTCGGCCTGTCTTTTCCTGTAGTCCACGATCAGCTCTTTAGTCTTGATCACATTGAGGGAGAGGTTGTTGTCCTGGCACCGCACTGCCAGTTCTCTGACCTCCTCCCTATAGGCTGTCTCATTGTTGTCAGTGATCAGGCCTACCACTGTTGTGCTGTCAGCAAACTAAATGATGGTGTTGGATTCGTGTTTGGCCATGCAGTTTTGGGTGAACAGGGAATACAGGAGGGGACTAAGTACACACCCCTGAGGTGTCCCTGTGTTAAGGATCAGCGTGGCACACGTGTTGTTGCCTTCTCTTACCATCTGGTAGCGGCCCGTCAGGAAGTCCAGGATCCAGTTGCAGAGGGGGGTGTTTAGTCCCAGAGTTCCTTAGCTTAGTGATGAGCTTCGTGGGCACTATGGTGTTGAACACTGAGCTGTAGTCAATGAACAGTATTCTCATATAGGTGTTCCTTTTGTCCAGGTGGGAAAGGGCAGTGTGGAGTGCGATTGAGATTGTGTCATCTGTAGATCTTTTGGGGCGGTATGCGAATTGGAGTGGGTCTAGGGTGACCGGGAGGATGCTGTTGATGTGGGCCATGACCAGCCTTTCAAAGCACTTCATGGCTATCAACGTGAGTACTACGGGGTGGTAATCAGTTAAGCAGGTTACCTTCGCTTTCCTGGGCACAGGAACTATGGAAATAGAGGATGAAAATGTCAGTGAAGACACTTGCCAGTTGGTCCGCTCATGCTATGAGTACACGTCCTGGTAAACTGTCTGGCCCCGCAGCCTTGTGTATGTTGTTTGTGTTTAAACACAGACCTGTTTAAAGGTTTTGTTCACATCGGCTACCGAGAGCGTTATCACACAGTCATCCAGAACAGCTGGTGCTCTCGTGCATGCTTCAGTGTTGCTTGCCTCAAAGCCAGCATTATAGACATTTAGCTCGTCTGGTAGGCTCGCGTCACTGGGCAGCTTGCGTCTGGGTTTCCCTTTGCGGTCCGTAATAGTTTCCAAGCCCTGCCACATCCAACGGGCATCAGAGTCGTTGTAGTAGGATTCAACCTTAATCCTGTAACTAATGTCATCCGGGTGAGTCCCTTTGGCACCCTATTCCCTATTTATACCATGGCATTGTTAAATACTTGTTTCTTATTGGCTTGAATGGAATTCTAGAGCGTTCATTATGTCCCTTTTATAAACTGGGTGGTTTGAGCCCTGAATGCTGATTGACTGAAAGCCGTGGTATATCAGGCTGTATACCACAGGTATGACAAAACATGTATTTTTACTGCTCTGATTACGTTGGTAACCAGTTTATAACGGCAATAAGGCATCTCAGGGGGATTGTGGTATATAGCCAATATACCATGACTAAGGGCTGTATTCAGAACAGCCCTGAGCCGTGGTATATTGGTCATATACCACAAACCCCGATGTGCCTTAAATAACACACGGTAGAACTTTAATAGCTATAGTTGCATTGTTACGTGGTCTGTGTTTGAGCTGCTTTTGAAAACAAAAGTCTAATAAGAAAACATTATTGGCATGGTTGAATTATTATATTTTCACAATAACAAACGAGGACGGATGGTTTGGTTAGATGAAAGAGCAAGTCTGTTTGGTTACCACGGCAACTACCGTAGCGGTCGAGTAAACTTGCTTCCTTCTTCAATGGTGGAACACATTTCTACCGGCAAATGTGTTAAATTATAGCCAGGGTATAGAAAGGATAATCAACTCGGGGTTCTATGCGTTCTCTGGAAAATAACACACCTTCTCCTGCTGTTCATTCTTTTTCATAGAATGCATAGTCACTCGATTATCCCTCAGTGCACAACTTTTGACCCGAGGCCTATGGGCCTTTACAATACAACAAACTACTACAATATGTGACACAGTAGCAACTTCATGTAAAGAGTAGTGACTTCATGTAAAGAGTAGTGACTTCATGTAAAGAGTAGTGACTTCATGTAAAGAGTAGTGACTTCATGTAAAGAGTAGTGACTTCATGTAAAGAGTAGTGACTTCATGTAAAGAGTAGTGACTTCATGTAATTACTGCTAGATTGGACTCTTTAAAAATCATCCGTTATGTATTTCTGTGCTTGTGTCTGAAATGGCACCCTATTCCGTATATAGTGCACTTCTTTTTTACCAGAATCCTATGGGCCCGGATCAAAAGTGCACTATATAGGGAATAGGGTGCCATCGCACGAGTCAGTAGGTGGAGCAGGAGACAGAGATTCATATTGACGCTGTGCCTTTCAGCACGACCACAGTGGGATGATTCATTTCAACAGGGGGTTTCTGCCTTCCTTCTCGCCAGGTGTCAGCTCTGAAAGCAACAATTTCTGTGACCCAAATGGCACCCTGTTCCCTATATAGTGCACTACCTTTGATCGGAGCTACCTTTGATAACAACTCAATGTTACTGTATTATATATTACACTATCAACTCAATGTTACTGTATTATATATTACACTATCAACTCAATATTACTGTATTATATATTACACTATCAACTCAATGTTACTGTATTATATTACACTATCAACTCAATGTTACTGTATTATATATTACACTATCAACTCAATGTTACTGTATTATATTACACTATCAACTCTATTACTGTATTATATATTACACTATCAACTCAATATTACTGTATTATATTACACTATCAACTCAATGTTACTGTATTATATATTACACTATCAACTCTATTACTGTATTATATTACACTATCAACTCTATTACTGTATTATATATTATACTATCAACTCAATGTTACTGTATTATATTACACTATCAACTCTATTACTGTATTATATATTACACTATCAACTCAATGTTACTGTATTATATTACACTATCAACTCTATTACTGTATTATATTACACTATCAACTCAATGTTACTGTATTATATATTACACTATCAACTCTATTACTGTATTATATTACACTATCAACTCTATTACTGTATTATATATTACACTATCAACTCTATTACTGTATTATATTACACTATCAACTCTATTACTGTATTATATATTACACTATCAACTCAATGTTACTGTATTATATTACACTATCAACTCAATGTTACTGTATTATATATTACACTATCAACTCAATGTTACTGTATTATATATTACACTATCAACTCAATGTTACTGTATTATATTACACTATCAACTCAATGTTACTGTATTACTACACTACACACAGTAGACGGCTGTGTGTAGGAGGGCTGTGTGTAGGAGGGCTGCTCTTTCTCTCTCTGTCTCTCCATTTCTCTCTCTCTCTCTCTCTCTCTCTCTCTCTCTCTCTCTCTCTCTCTCTCTCTCTCTCTCTCTCTCTCTCTCTCTCTCTCTCTCTCTCTCTCACTCTCCCTCTATTTATCTCTGTCTCTCCATCTCTCCCTCCCTGTCTCTCTCTCTCTGTCTCTCTCTCTCTCTCCCTCCCCTTCTCTTTCTCAGGCTGTTACCGTAGGCCTGCTGTGTGCTGTGTTACCGTAGGCCTGCTGTGTGCTGCGTTAACGTAGGCCTGCTGTGTTCTGTGTTACTGTAGGCCTGCTGTGTTACTGTAGGCCTGCTGTGTTACCGTAGGCCTGCTGTGTTCTGTGTTACTGTAGGTCTACTGTGTTACTGTAGGTCTGCTGTGTTACTGTAGGTCTGCTGTGTTACTGTAGGTCTGCTGTGGGCTGTGTTACTGTAGGTCTGCTGTGTTACTGTAGGCCTGTACCGTAGGCCTGCTGTGTTCTGTGTTACTGTAGGTCTACTGTGTTACTGTGTTACTGTAGGCCTGCTGTGTTACTGTAGGCCTGCTGTGTTACTGTAGGTCTGCTGTGTTACCGTAGGCCTGCTGTGTTACTGTAGGTCTGCTGTGTTACCGTAGGCCTGCTGTGTTACCGTAGGCCTGCTGTGGGCTGTGTTACCGTAGGTCTGCTGTGTTACTGTAGGTCTGCTGTGTTACTGTAGGTCTGCTGTGTGCTGTGTTACTGTAGGCCTGCTGTGTTACCGTAGGTCTGCTGTGTTACTGTAGGCCTGCTGTGTTACTGTAGGTCTGCTGTGTTACCATAGGTCTGCTGTGTTACTGTAGGCCTGCTGTGTTACTGTAGGTCTGCTGTGTTACCGTAGGTCTGCTGTGTTACCGTAGGTCTGCTGTGTTACTGTAGGCCTGCTGTGTTACTGTAGGTCTGCTGTGTTACCGTAGGTCTGCTGTGTTACTGTAGGCCTGCTGTGTTACTGTAGGCCTGCTGTGTTACTGTAGGTCTGCTGTGTTACCGTAGGTCTGCTGTGTTACTGTAGGTCTGCTGTGTTACTGTAGGTCTGCTGTGTTACTGTAGGTCTGCTGTGTTACCACCCTGTCCCCTTACCCTGTCCCCCCACCCTGTCCCCTTACCCCTTACCCTGTCCCCCCACCCTTTTTCCCTGTCCCTGTCCCCCACCCTGTCCCCTTACCCTGTCCCCTTACCCTGTCCCCCCACCCTGTTCCTTTACCCCTTACCCTGTCCCCCCACCCTTTCCCCTGTCCCTGTCCCCTTACCCTGTCCCCCTACCCTGTCCCCTTACCCTGTCCCCTTACCCTGTCCCCCTTACCCTGTCCCCTTACCCTGTCCCCTTACCCTGTCCCCCTTACCCTGTCCCCTTACCCTGTCCCCTTACCCTGTCCCCTGTCCCCTTACCCTGTCCCCTTACCCTGTCCCCCTACCCTGTCCCCTGTACCCTGTCCCCTTACCCTGTCCCCTTACCCTGTCCCCCTACCCTGTCCCCCCACCCTGTCCCCCCACCCTGTCCCCCACCCTGTCCTTGTACCTTTCTTGTTTTGAATCTGCGAGAGAAGCGCTACACCTGGTGGAGAGAGGCTGTACGACACAGAATGAGTTGCATTATGGGTGCTGTACGACACAGAATGAGTTGCATTATGGGTGCTGTACGACACAGAATGAGTTGCATTATGGGTGCTGTACGACACAGAATGAGTTGCATTATGGGTGCTGTACGACACAGAATGAGTTGCATTATGGGTGCTGTACGACACAGAATGAGTTGCATTATGGGTGCCGTACGATACGTCATGACACGTCACAATTCAACGTACAGCGTCAGAGGGCTCTGTTTTTTTCAACATTTCTTCAATACTATTGGTCGATTACCATGTCAATCAACGCTTGAGTAGAGACGTGGTTCACACCCTGGATGTTGATGTCAACACAGTCACTACAGTCACTACAGTCACTACAACACAGTCACTACAACACAGTCACTACAGTCACTACAACACAGTCACTACAACACAGTCACTACAGTCACTACAACACAGTCACTACAGCACAGTCACTACAGTCACTACAACACAGTCACTACAACACAGTCACTACAGTCACTACAACACAGTCACTACAACACAGTCACTACAGTCACTACAACACAGTCACTACAGTCACTACAGTCACTACAGTCACTACAACACAGTCACTACAGCACAGTCACTACAGTCACTACAACACAGTCACTACAACACAGTCACTACAGTCACTACAACACAGTCACTACAGTCACTACAGTCAATACAACACAGTCACTACAGTCACTACAGTCACTACAACACAGTCACTACAGTCACTACAGTCACTACAACACAGTCACTACAGTCACTACAACACAGTCACTACAGTCACTACAGTCCCATTAACAGAATGGGGTTAGTCAACAGTAACTCTTAAGCGTAAAATCATTTTTGTACTAATTCAGGAAGTGTGTGTGTGTGTGTGTGTGTGTGTGTGTGTGTGTGTGTGTGTGTGTGTGTGTGTGTGTGTGTGTGTGTGTGTGTGTGTGTGTGTGTGTGTATAGTTCAGGACATTCGGATGAATCGTTTGGACATCGGAGTCCTGTAATGCAGAAACACACACACACACACACACACACACACACATACAACCACAAACACACACACACACACACACATACAACCACACACACACACACACACACACACACACACACACACACACACACACACACACACACACACACACACACACACACACACACACACACACACACACACACACACACACACACACACACACACACACACACACACACTATACAACAGCTGCAAAACACTTGAACCTGCAAAGAGGACATTGCTGACTGAGACCACTGGAAAGGAAAGAGTGCAGGGTGTGAAATGATGACTGTGATGATCAGTGATTGGTGGCCACAGTGTTACACTCCTTTAAAGGTCATGCTGAAGAGGCGGCCTAGTGGTTACAGTGTAGAGGAGGTAGGTAGCCTAATGGTTAGAGTGTAGAGGAGGTAGGTAGCCTAGTGGTTAGAGGAGATAGGTAGCCTAGTGGTTAGAGGAGGCAGGTAGCCTAGTGGTTAGAGTGTAGAGGAGGCAGGTAGCCTAGTGGTTAGAGGAGGCAGGTAGCCTAGTGGTTAGAGGAGGCAGGTAGCCTAGTGGTTAGAGTGTAGGGGAGGCAGGTAGCCTAGTGGTTAGAGGAGGCAGGTAGCCTAGTGGTTAGAGTGTGGAGGAGGCAGGTAGCCTAGTGGTTAGAGTGAGATGAGGTAGGTAGCCTAGTGGTTAGAGGAGGCAGGTAGCCTAGTGGTTAGAGTGTGGAGGAGGCAGGTAGCCTAGTGGTTAGAGTGTAGAGGAGGTAGGTAGCCTAATGGTTAGAGTGAGATGAGGTTGGTAGCCTAATGGTTAGAGTGAGATGAGGTAGGTAGCCTAGTGGTTAGAGTGTGGAGGAGGCAGGTAGTCTAGTGGTTAGAGTGTAGAGGAGGTAGGTAGCCTAGTGGTTAGAGTGTAGAGGAGGCAGGTAGTCTAGTGGTTAGAGTGTAGAGGAGGTAGGTAGCCTAATGGTTAGAGTGTAGATGAGGTAGGTAGCCTAGTGGTTAGATGAGATAGGTAGCCTAATGGTTAGAGTGAGATGAGATAGGTAGCCTAGCGGTTAGAGGAGGCAGGTAGCCTGGTGGTTAGAGGAGGCAGGTAGCCTAGTGGTTAGAGGAGGCAGGTAGCCTTGTGGTTGGAGGAGGCAGGTAGCCTCGTGGTTAGAGGAGGCAGGTAGCCTAGTGGTTAGAGGAGGCAGGTAGCCTAGTGGTTAGAGCAGGCAGGTAGCCTAGTGGTTAGAGGAGACAGGTAGCCTAGTGGTTAGAGGAGGCAGGTAGCCTAGTGGTTAGAGGAGGCAGGTAGCCTAGTGGTTAGAGCAGGCAGGTAGCCTAGTGGTTAGAGGAGACAGGTAGCCTAGTGGTTAGAGGAGACAGGTAGCCTAGTGGTTAGAGCAGGCAGGTAGCCTAGTGGTTAGAGTGTAGAGGAGGCAGGTAGCCTAGTGGTTAGAGTGTAGAGGAGACAGGTAGCCTAGTGGTTAGAGGAGGCAGGTAGCCTAGTGGTTAGAGGAGGCAGGTAGCCTAGTGGTTAGAGCAGGCAGGTAGCCTAGTGGTTAGAGGAGGCAGGTAGCCTAGTGGTTAGAGCAGGTAGGTAGCCTAGTGGTTAGAGGAGGCAGGTAGCCTAGTGGTTAGAGGAGGCAGGTAGCCTAGTGGTTAGAGGAGACAGGTAGCCTAGTGGTTAGAGGAGACAGGTAGCCTAGTGGTTAGAGGAGACAGGTAGCCTAGTGGTTAGAGGAGGCAGGTAGCCTAGTGGTTAGAGGAGACAGGTAGCCTAGTGGTTAGAGGAGACAGGTAGCCTAGTGGTTAGAGGAGACAGGTAGCCTAGTGGTTAGAGGAGACAGGTAGCCTAGTGGTTAGAGGAGACAGGTAGCCTAGTGGTTAGAACATTGGGCCAGTAACCAAAAGGTGGCCAGATCAAATCCCCGAGCTGACAGGGTAAAAACCTGTCGTTCTGCCCCTGAACTAGGCAGTTAACCCCACTGTTCCCCGGTAGGCCGTCATTCTAAATAAGAGTGTGTTCTTTAACTGACTGGCCAAGTGCAATAAAGGTTAAGCAATAAAATGAAAGATGGAGGAAAGTTCAGAGAGATCCTTGATGAAAACCTGAGAGTACTCAGGACCACTGCTATGGTGATCAGTGGTAACAGTACTCAGGACCACTGCTATGATGATCAGTGGTAACAGTACTCAGGACCACTGCTATGGTGATCAGTGGTAACAGTACTCAGGACCACTGCTATGGTGATCAGTGGTAACAGTACTCAGGACCACTGCTATGATGATCAGTGGTAACAGTACTCAGGACCACTGCTATGGTGATCAGTGGTAACAGTACTCAGGACCACTGCTATGGTGATCAGTGGTAACAGTACTCAGGACCACTGCTATGATGATCAGTGGTAACAGTACTCAGGACCACTGCTATGGTGATCAGTGGTAACAGTACTCAGGACCACTGCTATGGTGATCAGTGGTAACAGTACTCAGGACCACTGCTATGGTGATCAGTGGTAACAGTACTCAGGACCACTGCTATGGTGATCAGTGGTAACAGTATAACAGTACTCAGGACCACTGCTATGGTGATCAGTGGTAACAGTATAACAGTACTCAGGGCCACTGCTATGGTGATCAGTGGTAACAGTACTCAGGACCACTGCTATGGTGATCAGTGGTAACAGTATAACAGTACTCAGGACCACTGCTATGATGATCAGTGGTAACAGTACTCAGGACCACTGCTATGATGATCAGTGGTAACAGTACTCAGGACCACTGCTATGGTGATCAGTGGTAACAGTACTCAGGACCACTGCTATGATGATCAGTGGTAACAGTACTCAGGACCACTGCTATGGTGATCAGTGGTAACAGTACTCAGGACCACTGCTATGGTGATCAGTGGTAACAGTATAACAGTACTCAGGACCACTGCTATGGTGATCAGTGGTAACAGTATATCAGTACTCAGGACCACTGCTATGGTGATCAGTGGTAACAGTACTCAGGACCACTGCTATGATGATCAGTAGCCACAGTGTAACAGTACTCAGGACCACTGCTATGATGATCAGTGGTAACAGTACTCAGGACCACTGCTATGGTGATCAGTGGTAACAGTACTCAGGACCACTGCTATGGTGATCAGTGGTAACAGTACTCAGGACCACTGCTATGATGATCAGTGGTAACAGTACTCAGGACCACTGCTATGGTGATCAGTGGTAACAGTACTCAGGACCACTGCTATGGTGATCAGTGGTAACAGTACTCAGGACCACTGCTATGGTGATCAGTGGTAACAGTACTCAGGACCACTGCTATGGTGATCAGTGGTAACAGTATAACAGTACTCAGGACCACTGCTATGGTGATCAGTGGTAACAGTATAACAGTACTCAGGGCCACTGCTATGGTGATCAGTGGTAACAGTACTCAGGACCACTGCTATGGTGATCAGTGGTAACAGTATAACAGTACTCAGGACCACTGCTATGATGATCAGTGGTAACAGTACTCAGGACCACTGCTATGATGATCAGTGGTAACAGTACTCAGGACCACTGCTATGGTGATCAGTGGTAACAGTACTCAGGACCACTGCTATGATGATCAGTGGTAACAGTACTCAGGACCACTGCTATGGTGATCAGTGGTAACAGTACTCAGGACCACTGCTATGGTGATCAGTGGTAACAGTATAACAGTACTCAGGACCACTGCTATGGTGATCAGTGGTAACAGTATATCAGTACTCAGGACCACTGCTATGGTGATCAGTGGTAACAGTACTCAGGACCACTGCTATGATGATCAGTGGTAACAGTACTCAGGACCACTGCTATGATGATCAGTAGCCACAGTGTAACAGTACTCAGGACCACTGCTATGATGATCAGTAGCCACAGTGTAACAGTACTCAGGACCACTGCTATGATGATCAGTGGTAACAGTATAACAGTACTCAGGACCACTGCTATGATGATCAGTAGCCACAGTGTAACAGTACTCAGGACCACTGCTATGATGATCAGTAGCCACAGTGTAACAGTACTCAGGACCACTGCTATGGTGATCAGTGGTAACAGTATAACAGTACTCAGGACCACTGCTATGATGATCAGTAGCCACAGTGTAACAGTACTCAGGACCACTGCTATGATGATCAGTAGCCACAGTGTAACAGTACTCAGGACCACTGCTATGGTGATCAGTGGTAACAGTATAACAGTACTCAGGACCACTGCTATGGTGATCAGTAGCCACAGTGTAACAGTACTCAGGACCACTGCTATGATGATCAGTGGTAACAGTATAACAGTACTCAGGACCACTGCTATGGTGATCAGTAGCCACAGTGTAACAGTACTCAGGACCACTGCTATGGTGATCAGTGGTAACAGTACTCAGGACCACTGCTATGATGATCAGTAGCCACAGTGTAACAGTACTCAGGACCACTGCTATGGTGATCAGTGGTAACAGTACTCAGGACCACTGCTATGGTGATCAGTGGTAACAGTACTCAGGACCACTGCTATGGTGATCAGTGGTAACAGTACTCAGGACCACTGCTATGGTGATCAGTGGTAACAGTACTCAGGACCACTGCTATGGTGATCAGTGGTAACAGTGTAACAGTACTCAGGACCACTGCTATGATGATCAGTGGTAACAGTGTAACAGTACTCAGGACCACTGCTATGGTGATCAGTGGTAACAGTATAACAGTAATCAGGACCACTGCTATGGTGATCAGTGGTAACAGTGTAACAGTACTCAGGACCACTGCTATGGTGATCAGTGGTAACAGTGTAACAGTACTCAGGACCACTGCTATGGTGATCAGTGGTAACAGTATAACAGTACTCAGGACCACTGCTATGATGATCAGTGGTAACAGTACTCAGGACCACTGCTATGATGATCAGTGGTAACAGTACTCAGGACCACTGCTATGGTGATCAGTGGTAACAGTACTCAGGACCACTGCTATGGTGATCAGTGGTAACAGTACTCAGGACCACTGCTATGATGATCAGTGGTAACAGTACTCAGGGCCACTGCTATGGTGATCAGTGGTAACAGTACTCAGGACCACTGCTATGGTGATCAGTGGTAACAGTACTCAGGACCACTGCTATGATGATCAGTGGTAACAGTACTCAGGACCACTGCTATGATGATCAGTAGCCACAGTGTAACAGTACTCAGGACCACTGCTATGGTGATCAGTGGTAACAGTACTCAGGACCACTGCTATGGTGATCAGTGGTAACAGTACTCAGGACCACTGCTATGATGATCAGTGGTAACAGTACTCAGGACCACTGCTATGGTGATCAGTGGTAACAGTACTCAGGACCACTGCTATGATGATCAGTGGTAACAGTATAACAGTACTCAGGACCACTGCTATGGTGATCAGTGGTAACAGTACTCAGGACCACTGCTATGGTGATCAGTGGTAACAGTACTCAGGACCACTGCTATGATGATCAGTGGTAACAGTACTCAGGACCACTGCTATGATGATCAGTAGCCACAGTGTAACAGTACTCAGGACCACTGCTATGGTGATCAGTGGTAACAGTACTCAGGACCACTGCTATGGTGATCAGTGGTAACAGTACTCAGGACCACTGCTATGATGATCAGTGGTAACAGTACTCAGGACCACTGCTATGGTGATCAGTGGTAACAGTACTCAGGACCACTGCTATGATGATCAGTGGTAACAGTATAACAGTACTCAGGACCACTGCTATGGTGATCAGTGGTAACAGTACTCAGGACCACTGCTATGATGATCAGTGGT
This sequence comes from Oncorhynchus gorbuscha, assembly GCF_021184085.1. Lineage (NCBI taxonomy): Eukaryota > Metazoa > Chordata > Actinopteri > Salmoniformes > Salmonidae > Oncorhynchus > Oncorhynchus gorbuscha. The sequence continues at coordinate 5,897,925 of NC_060185.1, read as the reverse complement.
AACAGTACTCAGGACCACTGCTATGATGATCAGTGGTAACAGTATAACAGTACTCAGGACCACTGCTATGATGATCAGTAGCCACAGTGTAACAGTACTCAGGACCACTGCTATGATGATCAGTAGCCACAGTGTAACAGTACTCAGGACCACTGCTATGATGATCAGTAGCCACAGTGTAACAGTACTCAGGACCACTGCTATGATGATCAGTAGCCACAGTGTAACAGTACTCAGGACCACTGCTATGATGATCAGTGGTAACAGTATAACAGTACTCAGTACCACTGCTATGATGATCAGTAGCCACAGTGTAACAGTACTCAGGACCACTGCTATGATGATCAGTAGCCACAGTGTAACAGTACTCAGGACCACTGCTATGATGATCAGTAGCCACAGTGTAACAGCACTCAGTACCACTGCTATGATGATCAGTAGCCACAGTGTAACAGTACTCAGGACCACTGCTATGATGATCAGTAGCCACAGTGTAACAGTACTCAGGACCACTGCTATGATGATCAGTAGCCACAGTGTAACAGTACTCAGGACCACTGCTATGGTGATCAGTGGTAACAGTACTCAGGACCACTGCTATGATGATCAGTGGTAACAGTGTAACAGTACTCAGGACCACTGCTATGATGATCAGTAGCCACAGTGTAACAGTACTCAGTACCACTGCTATGATGATCAGTAGCCACAGTGTAACAGTACTCAGGGCCACTGCTATGGTGATCAGTGGTAACAGTACTCAGGACCACTGCTATGATGATCAGTGGTAACAGTATAACAGTACTCAGGACCACTGCTATGATGATCAGTAGCCACAGTGTAACAGTACTCAGGACCACTGCTATGATGATCAGTAGCCACAGTGTAACAGTACTCAGGACCACTGCTATGATGATCAGTAGCCACAGTGTAACAGTACTCAGGACCACTGCTATGATGATCAGTGGTAACAGTATAACAGTACTCAGTACCACTGCTATGATGATCAGTAGCCACAGTGTAACAGTACTCAGGACCACTGCTATGATGATCAGTAGCCACAGTGTAACAGTACTCAGGACCACTGCTATGATGATCAGTAGCCACAGTGTAACAGTACTCAGTACCACTGCTATGATGATCAGTAGCCACAGTGTAACAGTACTCAGGACCACTGCTATGATGATCAGTAGCCACAGTGTAACAGTACTCAGGACCACTGCTATGATGATCAGTAGCCACAGTGTAACAGTACTCAGGACCACTGCTATGATGATCAGTGTAACAGTACTCAGGACCACTGCTATGGTGATCAGTAGCCACAGTGTAACAGTACTCAGGACCACTGCTATGATGATCAGTAGCCACAGTGTAACAGTACTCAGGACCACTGCTATGATGATCAGTGGTAACAGTACTCAGGACCACTGCTATGATGATCAGTAGCCACAGTGTAACAGTACTCAGGACCACTGCTATGATGATCAGTGGTAACAGTACTCAGGACCACTGCTATGATGATCAGTAGCCACAGTGTAACAGTACTCAGGACCACTGCTATGATGATCAGTAGCCACAGTGTAACAGTACTCAGGACCACTGCTATGATGATCAGTGGTAACAGTACTCAGGACCACTGCTATGATGATCAGTGGTAACAGTGTAACAGTACTCAGGACCACTGCTATGATGATCAGTGGTAACAGTACTCAGGACCACTGCTATGATGATCAGTGGTAACAGTGTAACAGTACTCAGGACCACTGCTATGATGATCAGTGGTAACAGTACTCAGGACCACTGCTATGATGATCAGTAGCCACAGTGTAACAGTACTCAGGACCACTGCTATGATGATCAGTAGCCACAGTGTAACAGTACTCAGGACCACTGCTATGATGATCAGTAGCCACAGTGTAACAGTACTCAGGACCACTGCTATGATGATCAGTGGTAACAGTACTCAGGACCACTGCTATGATGATCAGTGGTAACAGTGTAACAGTACTCAGGACCACTGCTATGATGATCAGTGGTAACAGTACTCAGGACCACTGCTATGATGATCAGTAGCCACAGTGTAACAGTACTCAGGCCCTCTGCTATGATGATCAGTGGTAACAGTACTCAGGACCACTGCTATGATGATCAGTGGTAACAGTGTAACAGTACTCAGGACCACTGCTATGATGATCAGTGGTAACAGTACTCAGGACCACTGCTATGATGATCAGTGGTAACAGTACTCAGGACCACTGCTATGGTGATCAGTGGCCACAGTGTAACAGTACTCAGGACCACTGCTATGATGATCAGTGGTAACAGTACTCAGGACCACTGCTATGGTGATCAGTAGCCACAGTGTAACAGTACTCAGGACCACTGCTATGGTGATCAGTAGCCACAGTGTAACAGTACTCAGGACCACTGCTATGATGATCAGTAGCCACAGTGTAACAGTACTCAGGACCACTGCTATGATGATCAGTGGTAACAGTGTAACAGTACTCAGGACCACTGCTATGGTGATCAGTAGCCACAGTGTAACAGTACTCAGGACCACTGCTATGATGATCAGTAGCCACAGTGTAACAGTACTCAGGACCACTGCTATGGTGATCAGTAGCCACAGTGTAACAGTACTCAGTACCACTGCTATGATGATCAGTAGCCACAGTGTAACAGTACTCAGGACCACTGCTATGATGATCAGTGGTAACAGTACTCAGGACCACTGCTATGATGATCAGTGGTAACAGTACTCAGGACCACTGCTATGATGATCAGTAGCCACAGTGTAACAGTACTCAGGACCACTGCTATGATGATCAGTGGTAACAGTACTCAGGACCACTGCTATGGTGATCAGTGGTAACAGTACTCAGGACCACTGCTATGGTGATCAGTAGCCACAGTGTAACAGTACTCAGGACCACTGCTATGATGATCAGTGGTAACAGTACTCAGGACCACTGCTATGATGATCAGTGGTAACAGAGTAACAGTACTCAGGACCACTGCTATGATGATCAGTGGTAACAGTACTCAGGACCACTGCTATGATGATCAGTGGTAACAGTACTCAGGACCACTGCTATGATGATCAGTGGTAACAGTACTCAGTACCACTACTATGATGATCAGTGGTAACAGTATAACAGTACTCAGTACCACTGCTATGATGATCAGTGGTAACAGTACTCAGGACCACTGCTATGGTGATCAGTAGCCACAGTGTAACAGTACTCAGGACCACTGCTATGATGATCAGTGGTAACAGTACTCAGGACCACTGCTATGATGATCAGTGGTAACAGTGTAACAGTACTCAGGACCACTGCTATGATGATCAGTGGTAACAGTACTCAGGACCACTGCTATGGTGATCAGTGGTAACAGTACTCAGGACCACTGCTATGATGATCAGTGGTAACAGTACTCAGGACCACTGCTATGATGATCAGTGGTAACAGTACTCAGGGCCACTGCTATGGTGATCAGTGGTAACAGTATAACAGTACTCAGGACCACTGCTATGATGATCAGTAGCCACAGTGTAACAGTACTCAGGACCACTGCTAGGATGATCAGTAGCCACAGTGTAACAGTACTCAGGACCACTGCTATGGTGATCAGTGGTAACAGTATAACAGTACTCAGGACCACTGCTATGGTGATCAGTGGTAACAGTATAACAGTACTCAGGACCACTGCTATGATGATCAGTGGTAACAGTATAACAGTACTCAGGACCACTGCTATGGTGATCAGTGGTAACAGTACTCAGGACCACTGCTATGATGATCAGTAGCCACAGTGTAACAGTACTCAGGACCACTGCTATGGTGATCAGTGGTAACAGTACTCAGGACCACTGCTATGGTGATCAGTGGTAACAGTACTCAGGACCACTGCTATGGTGATCAGTGGTAACAGTACTCAGGACCACTGCTATGGTGATCAGTGGTAACAGTACTCAGGACCACTGCTATGGTGATCAGTGGTAACAGTACTCAGGACCACTGCTATGGTGATCAGTGGTAACAGTGTAACAGTACTCAGGACCACTGCTATGATGATCAGTGGTAACAGTACTCAGGACCACTGCTATGGTGATCAGTGGTAACAGTACTCAGGACCACTGCTATGATGATCAGTAGCCACAGTGTAACAGTACTCAGGACCACTGCTATGGTGATCAGTGGTAACAGTACTCAGGACCACTGCTATGGTGATCAGTGGTAACAGTACTCAGGACCACTGCTATGATGATCAGTGGTAACAGTACTCAGGACCACTGCTATGGTGATCAGTGGTAACAGTACTCAGGACCACTGCTATGATGATCAGTGGTAACAGTATAACAGTACTCAGGACCACTGCTATGGTGATCAGTGGTAACAGTACTCAGGACCACTGCTATGATGATCAGTGGTAACAGTACTCAGGACCACTGCTATGATGATCAGTGGTAACAGTATAACAGTACTCAGGACCACTGCTATGATGATCAGTAGCCACAGTGTAACAGTACTCAGGACCACTGCTATGATGATCAGTAGCCACAGTGTAACAGTACTCAGGACCACTGCTATGATGATCAGTAGCCACAGTGTAACAGTACTCAGGACCACTGCTATGATGATCAGTAGCCACAGTGTAACAGTACTCAGGACCACTGCTATGATGATCAGTGGTAACAGTATAACAGTACTCAGTACCACTGCTATGATGATCAGTAGCCACAGTGTAACAGTACTCAGGACCACTGCTATGATGATCAGTAGCCACAGTGTAACAGTACTCAGGACCACTGCTATGATGATCAGTAGCCACAGTGTAACAGTACTCAGTACCACTGCTATGATGATCAGTAGCCACAGTGTAACAGTACTCAGGACCACTGCTATGATGATCAGTAGCCACAGTGTAACAGTACTCAGGACCACTGCTATGATGATCAGTAGCCACAGTGTAACAGTACTCAGGACCACTGCTATGGTGATCAGTGGTAACAGTACTCAGGACCACTGCTATGATGATCAGTGGTAACAGTGTAACAGTACTCAGGACCACTGCTATGATGATCAGTAGCCACAGTGTAACAGTACTCAGTACCACTGCTATGATGATCAGTAGCCACAGTGTAACAGTACTCAGGGCCACTGCTATGGTGATCAGTGGTAACAGTACTCAGGACCACTGCTATGATGATCAGTGGTAACAGTATAACAGTACTCAGGACCACTGCTATGATGATCAGTAGCCACAGTGTAACAGTACTCAGGACCACTGCTATGATGATCAGTAGCCACAGTGTAACAGTACTCAGGACCACTGCTATGATGATCAGTAGCCACAGTGTAACAGTACTCAGGACCACTGCTATGATGATCAGTGGTAACAGTATAACAGTACTCAGTACCACTGCTATGATGATCAGTAGCCACAGTGTAACAGTACTCAGGACCACTGCTATGATGATCAGTAGCCACAGTGTAACAGTACTCAGGACCACTGCTATGATGATCAGTAGCCACAGTGTAACAGTACTCAGTACCACTGCTATGATGATCAGTAGCCACAGTGTAACAGTACTCAGGACCACTGCTATGATGATCAGTAGCCACAGTGTAACAGTACTCAGGACCACTGCTATGATGATCAGTAGCCACAGTGTAACAGTACTCAGGACCACTGCTATGATGATCAGTGTAACAGTACTCAGGACCACTGCTATGGTGATCAGTAGCCACAGTGTAACAGTACTCAGGACCACTGCTATGATGATCAGTAGCCACAGTGTAACAGTACTCAGGACCACTGCTATGATGATCAGTGGTAACAGTACTCAGGACCACTGCTATGATGATCAGTAGCCACAGTGTAACAGTACTCAGGACCACTGCTATGATGATCAGTGGTAACAGTACTCAGGACCACTGCTATGATGATCAGTAGCCACAGTGTAACAGTACTCAGGACCACTGCTATGATGATCAGTAGCCACAGTGTAACAGTACTCAGGACCACTGCTATGATGATCAGTGGTAACAGTACTCAGGACCACTGCTATGATGATCAGTGGTAACAGTGTAACAGTACTCAGGACCACTGCTATGATGATCAGTGGTAACAGTACTCAGGACCACTGCTATGATGATCAGTGGTAACAGTGTAACAGTACTCAGGACCACTGCTATGATGATCAGTGGTAACAGTACTCAGGACCACTGCTATGATGATCAGTAGCCACAGTGTAACAGTACTCAGGACCACTGCTATGATGATCAGTAGCCACAGTGTAACAGTACTCAGGACCACTGCTATGATGATCAGTAGCCACAGTGTAACAGTACTCAGGACCACTGCTATGATGATCAGTGGTAACAGTACTCAGGACCACTGCTATGATGATCAGTGGTAACAGTGTAACAGTACTCAGGACCACTGCTATGATGATCAGTGGTAACAGTACTCAGGATCACTGCTATGATGATCAGTAGCCACAGTGTAACAGTACTCAGGACCACTGCTATGGTGATCAGTGGTAACAGTACTCAGGACCACTGCTATGATGATCAGTGGTAACAGTGTAACAGTACTCAGGACCACTGCTATGATGATCAGTGGTAACAGTGTAACAGTACTCAGGACCACTGCTATGATGATCAGTGGTAACAGTACTCAGGACCACTGCTATGGTGATCAGTGGCCACAGTGTAACAGTACTCAGGACCACTGCTATGATGATCAGTGGTAACAGTACTCAGGACCACTGCTATGGTGATCAGTAGCCACAGTGTAACAGTACTCAGGACCACTGCTATGGTGATCAGTAGCCACAGTGTAACAGTACTCAGGACCACTGCTATGATGATCAGTAGCCACAGTGTAACAGTACTCAGGACCACTGCTATGATGATCAGTGGTAACAGTGTAACAGTACTCAGGACCACTGCTATGGTGATCAGTAGCCACAGTGTAACAGTACTCAGGACCACTGCTATGATGATCAGTAGCCACAGTGTAACAGTACTCAGGACCACTGCTATGGTGATCAGTAGCCACAGTGTAACAGTACTCAGTACCACTGCTATGATGATCAGTAGCCACAGTGTAACAGTACTCAGGACCACTGCTATGATGATCAGTGGTAACAGTATAACAGTACTCAGGACCACTGCTATGATGATCAGTGGTAACAGTACTCAGGACCACTGCTATGATGATCAGTAGCCACAGTGTAACAGTACTCAGGACCACTGCTATGATGATCAGTGGTAACAGTACTCAGGACCACTGCTATGGTGATCAGTGGTAACAGTACTCAGGACCACTGCTATGGTGATCAGTAGCCACAGTGTAACAGTACTCAGGACCACTGCTATGATGATCAGTGGTAACAGTACTCAGGACCACTGCTATGATGATCAGTGGTAACAGTGTAACAGTACTCAGGACCACTGCTATGATGATCAGTGGTAACAGTACTCAGGACCACTGCTATGATGATCAGTGGTAACAGTACTCAGTACCACTGCTATGATGATCAGTGGTAACAGTATAACAGTACTCAGTACCACTGCTATGATGATCAGTGGTAACAGTACTCAGGACCACTGCTATGGTGATCAGTGGTAACAGTACTCAGGACCACTGCTATGGTGATCAGTAGCCACAGTGTAACAGTACTCAGGACCACTGCTATGATGATCAGTGGTAACAGTACTCAGGACCACTGCTATGATGATCAGTGGTAACAGTGTAACAGTACTCAGGACCACTGCTATGATGATCAGTGGTAACAGTACTCAGGACCACTGCTATGGTGATCAGTGGTAACAGTACTCAGGACCACTGCTATGATGATCAGTGGTAACAGTACTCAGGACCACTGCTATGATGATCAGTGGTAACAGTACTCAGGACCACTGCTATGATGATCAGTGGTAACAGTACTCAGGACCACTGCTATGGTGATCAGTGGTAACAGTACTCAGGACCACTGCTATGATGATCAGTGGTAACAGTACTCAGGACCACTGCTATGATGATCAGTGGTAACAGTACTCAGGACCACTGCTATGGTGATCAGTGGTAACAGTACTCAGGACCACTGCTATGGTGATCAGTGGTAACAGTACTCAGGACCACTGCTATGGTGATCAGTGGTAACAGTACTCAGGACCACTGCTATGGTGATCAGTGGTAACAGTACTCAGGACCACTGCTATGATGATCAGTGGTAACAGTACTCAGGACCACTGCTATGATGATCAGTGGTAACAGTACTCAGGACCACTGCTATGATGATCAGTGGTAACAGTACTCAGGACCACTGCTATGATGATCAGTGGTAACAGTACTCAGGACCACTGCTATGATGATCAGTGGTAACAGTACTCAGGACCACTGCTATGATGATCAGTGGTAACAGTGTAACAGTACTCAGGACCACTGCTATGGTGATCAGTGGTAACAGTACTCAGGACCACTGCTATGATGATCAGTGGTAACAGTACTCAGGACCACTGCTATGGTGATCAGTAGCCACAGTGTAACAGTACTCAGGACCACTGCTATGATGATCAGTGGTAACAGTACTCAGGACCACTGCTATGGTGATCAGTAGCCACAGTGTAACAGTACTCAGGACCACTGCTATGATGATCAGTGGTAACAGTGTAACACAGCTTTAAAGGTCATGTCGACTCCATAGGAAACATGTCTCTATGGATGGCTCCCAAATGACCTCCTCTTCCCTACAGAGTTAACGACATTTGACCAGAGCCTTCGGCACAATACCTTCCCTGTATCGGAGACCATTAGTGACAGCACTACCTGCCCACTCAAAGGTCATTATCTAGGCTCCAGGGTTACTGGGTTACTATTTAAATACACTGAAGACAACTCATTTATGGTCATTTTAGATTATTTCATTTCATGACGGAGTAAGTTGGCATTTTTCAGTTGTAGTTTAAACAGGTGTGCATCATTTAAATGGTACCCTATTCTAAATGTAGTGCACTATATAGGGTCTAAAGTAGTGCACTATATAGGGTCTAAAGTAGTGCACTATATAGGGTCTAAAGTAGTGCACTATATAGGGGAAAAGTAGTGCACTATATAGGGTCTAAAGTAGTGCACTATATAGGGTCTAAAGTAGTGCACTATATAGGGTCTAAAGTAGTGTACTATATAGGGTCTAAAGTAGTGTACTATATAGGGGGAAAAGTACTGCACTATATAGGGAATAGGATGCCATTTGGTCCAATAGTGCAGCACTACTTTCTGTAGGCAACGTTAAGTGGATAAAAGTTGTGTTGGTTGGTGTACTATTCTACTGGGAAATGGAGCAGCCAAGTCGCTGTGTGTTATTTAAGTACTGAGGTGCGATATTACCACGACTAAGGGCTGATCTTAGGCCCACATTATTTTAGCCGTGCGTGTCCCATTTTGTTTTAGTATTATGTGACCACGGGGGAGAAATAATGGTGCCTGTAAGTGTGACATAGCCTATTTGATTAGAATTATTCATTATTTTTTTTGTTTTAGGCCTAATCAATAATGAATTTAATTTTACTTATTGACAATGGGCTAACCCTGTCTGTCTTATGGTTAGGGTTAGGGTTAGCCCTGTCTGTTCGGGTTAGGGTTAGGGCTAACCCTGTCTGTTAGGGTTAGGGTTAGGGGTTAGGGGTTAGAGTTAGGGCTAACCGTAACCCTGTCTGTTTTAGGGTTAGGGGTTAGGGGTTAGAGTTAGGGCTAATCCTGTCTGTTAGGGTTAAGGTTAGGGGTTAGAGTTAGGGCTAACCCTGTCTGTTAGGGTTAGGGTTAGGGGTTATGGTTAAGGGTTAAGGGTTAAGGATTATGGTTAGGATTAGGATTAGGGTTAGGGTTAAGGTTTAGGGTTGGGTTAGGGTTAGGGGTTAGAGTTAGGGTTAGGGTTAGGTTAGGGTTAGGGGTTAGAGTTAGGGTTAAGGGTTAGGGTTAGGGTTAGGGTTAGGGTTAGGATTAGGGTTAGGGGTTAGGGTTAGGGGTTAGAGTTAGGGGTTAGAGTTAGGGTTAGGGGTTAGAGTTAGGGGTTAGAGTTAGGGTTAGGGGTTAGAGTTAGGGTTAGGGGTTAGAGTTAGGGTTAGGGGTTAGAGTTAGGGTTAGGGGTTAGAGTTAGGGGTTAGGGGTTAGGGTTAGGGTTGGGTTAGGGTTAGGGGTTAGAGTTAGGGTTAGGGGTTAGAGTTAAGGTTAGGGGTTAGAGTTAGGGTTAGGGTTAGAGTTAGGGGTTAGGGTTAGGGGTTAGGGTTAGGGGTTATGGGTTAGGGGTTAGGGTTAGGGTTAGGGTTAGGGTTAGGGTTAGGGTTAGGGTTAGAGTTAGGGTTAGAGTTAGGGTTAGGGTTAGGGTTAGAGTTAGGGGTTAGGGTTAGGGGTTAGGGGTTAGGGTTAGGGTTAGGGGTTAGAGTTAGTGGTTAGTGGTTAGGGTTAGGGTTAGAGTTAGGGGTTAGGGGTTAGGGTTAGGGGTTAGGGGTTAGGGTTAGGGTTAGGGGTTAGGGTTAGGGTTAGCTAGCAACTTTTCCCCCAGTGGAGCATTCTTCAGTTTTGGATTGTGCGTTTGAAAGACATGAGGTTGGGGGACATTAAAACAATTTTCCTGCAATTGGTTTCTTAACAGGGGGAAACAATATTAAACATAACCATTTTTCTTAGGTTTTACCACAATAAATTATATTAAAGTGTTTTAAATGACTAGATTACTAAACGACCCCCTTCGCTGAAAAAACACACCCTCAATAATTCATTGACAGGTCTGAAAGCCAACCAACTCTAACTCTCACAAACATCCCGCCCCCTTCCCTGACAATCCCATCCATAGTGATCTATTGACAGGTCTGAAGCCCAACCAACTCTAACTCTCACAAACGTCCCGCCTCCTTCCCTGACAATCCCATCCATAGTGATCTATTGACAGGTCTGAAAGCCAACCAACTCTAAATCTCACAAACGTCCCGCCTCCTTCCCTGACAATCCCATCCATAGTGATCTATTGACAGGTCTGAAAGCCAACCAACTCTAACTCTCACAAACGTCCCGCCTCCTTCCCTGACAATCCCATCCATAGTGATCTATTGACAGGTCTGAAAGCCAACCAACTCTAAATCTCACAAACGTCCCGCCTCCTTCCCTGACAATCCCATCCATAGTGATCTATTGGCAGGTCTGAAAGCCAACCAACTCTAAATCTCACAAACGTCCCGCCTCCTTCCCTGACAATCCCATCCATAGTGATCTATTGACAGGTCTGAAAGCCAACCAACTCTAAATCTCACAAACGTCCCGCCTCCTTCCCTGACAATCCCATCCATAGTGATCTATTGACAGGTCTGAAGCCCAACCAACTCTAACTCTCACAAACGTCCCACCTCCTTCCCTGACAATCCCATCCATAGTGATCTATTGACAGGTCTGAAAGCCAACCAACTCTAAATCTCACAAACGTCCCGCCTCCTTCCCTGACAATCCCATCCATAGTGATCTATTGACAGGTCTGAAAGCCAACCAACTCTAACTCACAAACGTCCCGCCTCCTTCCCTGACAATCCCATCCATAGTGATCTATTGACAGGTCTGAAAGCCAACCAACTCTAACTCTCACAAACGTCCCGCCTCCTTCCCTGAAAATCCCATCCATAGTGATCTATTGACAGGTCTGAAAGCCAACCAACTCTAACTCTCACAAACGTCCCGCCTCCTTCCCTGACAATCCCATCCATAGTGATCTATTGACAGGTCTGAAAGCCAACCAACTCTAACTCTCACAAACATCCCGCCCCCTTCCCTGACAATCCCATCCATAGTGATCTATTGACAGGTCTGAAAGCCAACCAACTCTAACTCTCACAAACGTCCCGCCTCCTTCCCTGACAATCCCATCCATAGTGATCTATTGACAGGTCTGAAAGCCAACCAACTCTAACTCTCACAAACATCCCGTCCCCTTCCCTGACAATCCCATTCATAGTTATCTATTGACAGGTCTGAAAGCCAACCAACTCTAAATCTCACAAACGTCCCGCCTCCTTCCCTGACAATCCCATCCATAGTGATCTATTGACAGGTCTGAAGCCCAACCAACTCTAACTCTCACAAACGTCCCGCCTCCTTCCCTGACAATCCCATCCATAGTGATCTATTGACAGGTCTGAAAGCCAACCAACTCTAACTCTCACAAACGTCCCGCCTCCTTCCCTGACAATCCCATCCATAGTGATCTATTGACAGGTCTGAAAGCCAACCAACTCTAACTCTCACAAACGTCCCGCCTCCTTCCCTGAAAATCCCATCCATAGTGATCTATTGACAGGTCTGAAAGCCAACCAACTCTAACTCTCACAAACGTCCCGCCTCCTTCCCTGACAATCCCATCCATAGTGATCTATTGACAGGTCTGAAAGCCAACCAACTCTAACTCTCACAAACATCCCGCCCCCTTCCCTGACAATCCCATCCATAGTGATCTATTGACAGGTCTGAAAGCCAACCAACTCTAACTCTCACAAACGTCCCGCCTCCTTCCCTGACAATCCCATCCATAGTGATCTATTGACAGGTCTGAAAGCCAACCAACTCTAACTCTCACAAACATCCCGCCCCCTTCCCTGACAATCCCATTCATAGTTATCTATTGACAGGTCTGAAAGCCAACCAACTCTAAATCTCACAAACGTCCCGCCTCCTTCCCTGACAATCCCATCCATAGTGATCTATTGACAGGTCTGAAAGCCAACCAACTCTAACTCTCACAAACATCCCGCCCCCTTCCCTGACAATCCCATTCATAGTTATCTATTGACAGGTCTGAAGCCCAACCAACTCTAACTCTCACAAACGTCCCGCCTCCTTCCCTGACAATCCCATCCATAGTGATCTATTGACAGGTCTGAAGCCCAACCAACTCTAACTCTCACAAACGTCCCGCCTCCTTCCCTGACAATCCCATCCATAGTGATCTATTGACAGGTCTGAAGCCCAACCAACTCTAACTCTCACAAACGTCCCGCCTCCTTCCCTGACAATCCCATCCATAGTGATCTATTGACAGGTCTGAAAGCCAACCAACTCTAAATCTCACAAACGTCCCGCCTCCTTCCCTGACAATCCCATCCATAGTGATCTATTGACAGGTCTGAAGCCCAACCAACTCTAACTCTCACAAACGTCCCGCCTCCTTCCCTGACAATCCCATCCATAGTGATCTATTGACAGGTCTGAAGCCCAACCAACTCTAAATCTCACAAACGTCCCGCCTCCTTCCCTGACAACCCCATCCATAGTGATCTATTGACAGGTCTGAAAGCCAACCAACTCTAACTCTCACAAACATCCCGCCCCCTTCCCTGACAATCCCATCCATAGTGATCTATTGACAGGTCTGAAAGCCAACCAACTCTAACTCTCACAAACGTCCCGCCTCCTTCCCTGACAATCCCATCCATAGTGATCTATTGACAGGTCTGAAGCCCAACCAACTCTAACTCTCACAAACGTCCCGCCTCCTTCCCTGACAATCCCATCCATAGTGATCTATTGACAGGTCTGAAGCCCAACCAACTCTAAATCTCACAAACGTCCCGCCTCCTTCCCTGACAACCCCATCCATAGTGATCTATTGACAGGTCTGAAAGCCAACCAACTCTAAATCTCACAAACGTCCCGCCTCCTTCCCTGACAATCCCATCCATAGTGATCTATTGACAGGTCTGAAAGCCAACCAACTCTAACTCTCACAAACATCCCGCCCCCTTCCCTGACAATCCCATTCATAGTTATCTATTGACAGGTCTGAAGCCCAACCAACTCTAACTCTCACAAACGTCCCGCCTCCTTCCCTGACAATCCCATCCATAGTGATCTATTGACAGGTCTGAAGCCCAACCAACTCTAACTCTCACAAACGTCCCGCCTCCTTCCTGACAATCCCATCCATAGTGATCTATTGACAGGTCTGAAGCCCAACCAACTCTAACTCTCACAAACGTCCCGCCTCCTTCCCTGACAATCCCATCCATAGTGATCTATTGACAGGTCTGAAAGCCAACCAACTCTAAATCTCACAAACGTCCCGCCTCCTTCCCTGACAATCCCATCCATAGTGATCAATTGACAGGTCTGAAGCCCAACCAACTCTAACTCTCACAAACGTCCCGCCTCCTTCCCTGACAATCCCATCCATAGTGATCTATTGACAGGTCTGAAGCCCAACCAACTCTAAATCTCACAAACGTCCCGCCTCCTTCCCTGACAACCCCATCCATAGTGATCTATTGACAGGTCTGAAAGCCAACCAACTCTAACTCTCACAAACATCCCGCCCCTTCCCTGACAATCCCATCCATAGTGATCTATTGACAGGTCTGAAAGCCAACCAACTCTAACTCTCACAAACGTCCCGCCTCCTTCCCTGACAATCCCATCCATAGTGATCTATTGACAGGTCTGAAGCCCAACCAACTCTAACTCTCACAAACGTCCCGCCTCCTTCCCTGACAATCCCATCCATAGTGATCTATTGACAGGTCTGAAGCCCAACCAACTCTAAATCTCACAAACGTCCCGCCTCCTTCCCTGACAACCCCATCCATAGTGATCTATTGACAGGTCTGAAAGCCAACCAACTCTAACTCTCACAAACATCCCGCCCCCTTCCCTGACAATCCCATCCATAGTGATCTATTGACAGGTCTGAAAGCCAACCAACTCTAACTCTCACAAACGTCCCGCCTCCTTCCCTGACAATCCCATCCATAGTGATCTATTGACAGGTCTGAAAGCCAACCAACTCTAACTCTCACAAACATCCCGCCCCTTCCCTGACAATCCCATTCATAGTGATCTATTGACAGGTCTGAAAGCCAACCAACTCTAAATCTCACAAACGTCCCGCCTCCTTCCCTGACAATCCCATCCATAGTGATCTATTGACAGGTCTGAAGCCCAACCAACTCTAACTCTCACAAACATCCCGCCTCCTTCCCTGACAATCCCATCCATAGTGATCTATTGACAGGTCTGAAGCCCAACCAACTCTAAATCTCACTAATAACTCGATTGTCAGGTCAAAACTGTTAAGAATGTGGCCAGGATAACGCATGACAATTAGGAAATTAAATGAGAGCAATAATATTATTTGAATTTTGTACTTGGTAGGTTAAGAAAAAGCTGTTTAAATCTCAGATTAATTTGTATTTTATTTTCACAGTAATGTTGTACAATTGCAATGGATTTTTATGAATCTTTTAATACATTTCTTTGTCAATGTGTCAGTGTTACGGTACGTCATTGAAGAAGATTGTTAATTTGAGATTACAAACTGGAGTTTTTCATTTAAATGTAGTCATTGATTATATTCACAAGAATAATATTGCAAACATAGTATTAATTTAGAATGATCAAATGTGAATTATTTGGGCAAGCTATATATAGATTCGGGGGTCACTATTTATGAATATATATATATATATGGATGATTCTATTTATATATATATATATATATATATATATATATATATATATATATATATATATATATATATATATATATATATATATATGCGTAAATAGCGACCCTGATCTGCAACAGAAATAGTCAAATCTAGCTCCAGTAATACAGTATGGGTTATATATGAATAGTCTGGGCTAGAGCAGGGGTCTTCAATCTTTTCTTTTCTAAGAGCTACTTCATACTGAAACATAGTTTTCACCACCTACTCATATACAGCCTGTTGTGTTATTGTGTGGGCCTGATATTTGATCAATAGAAACAAATGGAACCATTGCACACATCATAGCAATGTGTTTTGGTTCTTAATAGAATCATTAAGAACATTTAGAACCAAAAAGAACTCATTCTGCTGTCGCCCATCTTGAGAATCTTTCCATTTTGGAAGATGGGAGACAAATACAACTATTTTTTTTTCTCCATTTGAATAAAGGATAAGGATACTATTAATTTAAATTGTCCTTCTGTTTAATGAAGAAACAGAATAGTCATAAACTATGAGGAATAACAAAATTGTATTCTCAGCAAGCACACTAATTGACCGTTCCACCTTCAACATCGACTTTTTATGGTACCATTTGTTTGAAACGTTGTCCCCCCTGAACATGTTTAATTAGTTTGAAACGTTGTCACCATGAACATGTTTAATTAGTTTGAAACGTTGTCACCATGAACATGGTTAATTAGTTTGAAATGTTGTCCCCCCTGAACATGTTTAATTAGTTTGAAACGTTGTCCCCCCTGAACATGTTTAATTAGTTTGAAACGTTGTCCCCCCTGAACATGTTTAATTAGTTAGAAACGTTGTCCCCCCTGAACATGTTTAAAGTTAACTTGTCTCAGCAGCATACATATTCAATGCAAATAGGGCTAAAATGGCTTATTTGGTCGATATTACCAAGCAAAGCTGTTTTATCCTGACACAGGTGTCCTGTCCTGTTTTATCCTGACACAGGTGTCCTGTCCTGTTTTATCCTGACACAGGTGTCCTGTCCTGTTTTATCCTGACACAGGTGTCCTGTCCTGTTTTATCCTGACACAGGTGTCCTGTCCTGTTTTAATTTGGCACATAGGTTCACACAGACACTGTAAACTTCGAAGCTTCGAAGCGGCCATAGGGCTCAGCCACGACTGTTACTTTTGTAACTGAACGAAAACATTTTAACGATGTGATTTTAACCGATTTGATGTTGTGGGGGGGATAGATGTCAACATGCTGAATGTTGTTAAATGGCTGTTAGCAGCTTGGGGAGAATACAGGTAATCATGTAGTATTAGGCCAGCTACTCATTGACAGCCCGCCAACTACCAGACATGTAGTTTCCTGCTAAGGAGACAAATTTGGTAGGCTGATGAAGTCTACTCAGAATCAGAGTCTGGAAGCCTAATCAAGCTCGTCATGGTTCTGACCGGGAACGGGAAATGATAAAATAGAACCAATACCCATCGGACATAATATAATAATAATATATGCCATTTAGCAGACGCTTTTATCCAAAGCGACTTACAGTCATGTGTGCATACATTCTACGTATGGGTGGTCCCGGGAATTGAACCCACTACCCTGGCGTTACAAGCGCCATGCTCTACCAACTGAGCTACAGAAGGACAAGAAGCAACGATATGAATGTAACAACACCATAGAACCAACACCCATCGGACCCATTTCTGACTGCACTGAACCAACACCCATCGGACCCATTTCTGACTGCACTGAACCAACACCCATCGGACCCATTTCTGACTGCACTGAACCAACACCCATCGGACCCATTTCTGACTGCACTGAACCAACACCCATCGGACCCATTTCTGACTGCACTGAACCAACACAGGGGCACGTGGAGAAAGGCAAATCTTTAAAATGGGCAAAACCATTCATCTCCATACGACTGGGTGTGAAATACTATCTATTAATGATCTTTAAAATGGACATGTACATTTTTTTTCCCCTCAATTTCGTGACATCCAATTGTCTCGTCGCTTCAACTCCTCAACGGGCGACGGTCGAGTCATGCGTCCTCTGAAACATGACCCGCCAGGCCGCACTTCTTAACACCCGCCCGGACTAATGTGTTCGGAGGAAACACCGTTCAACTGACTAGCGGGGTCAGCCTGCAGGTGCCTGGCCCGCCACAAGGAGTCACTAGAGCACGATGAGCTCACCCGGTAAAACCCTCCCCTGTCAAACTGTGCACCATCTCATGGGACTCTCGGTCACGGACGGTTGTGACACAGCCTGGGATTGAACCCAGGTTTGCATTGGTGCCTCAAGCACTGCAATGCAGTGTCTTAGACCGCTGTGTCACTCAGGAGGCCAAACATATCTATTTTAATACAGACTAGCTCAAAACATTACTAATCATTGAATATGCCAAATTACCCAAATGGATCATGAAAAACAAAACATGTTTTCCCCCCTATTTTGAAAGTGGGGGTGTAGCTGCTCAATGTCTCCATGGGAGGAGACTCTGTGCTCCATGGGAGGAAACTCTGTGCTCCATGGGAGGAGACTCTGTGCTCCATGGGAGGAGACTCTGTGCTCCATGGGAGGAGACTCTGTGCTTCATGGGAGGAGACTGTGCTCCATGGGAGGAGACTCTATGCTCCATGGGAGGAGACTCTGTGCTCCATGGGAGGAGACTCTGTGCTCCATGGGAGGAGACTCTGTGCTCCATGGGAGGAGACTCTGTGCTCCATGGGAGGAGAGTCTGTGCTCCATGGGAGGAGAGTCTGTGCTTCATGGGAGGAGAGTCTGTGCTCCATGGGAGGAGACTCTGTGCTCCATGGGAGGAGAGTCTGTGCTCCATGGGAGGAGAGTCTGTGCTCCATGGGAGGAGAGTCTGTGCTCCATGGGAGGAGAGTCTGTGCTCCATGGGAGGAGAGTCTGTGCTTCATGGGAGGAGAGTCTGTGCTCCATGGGAGGAGAGTCTGTGCTCCATGGGAGGAGACTCTGTGCTCCATGGGAGGAGAGTCTGTGCACCATGGGAGGAGAGTCTGTGCTCCATGGAAGGAGACTCAATGCTTCATGGGAGGAGAGTCTGTGCTCCATGGGAGGAGACTCTGTGCTCCATGGGAGGAGAGTCTGTGCTCCATGGGAGGAGAGTCTGTGCTCCATGGGAGGAGAGTCTGTGCTCCATGGGAGGAGAGTCTGTGCTCCATGGGAGGAGAGTCTGTGCTCCATGGGAGGAGACTCTGTGCTTGTTTCCTCACTTGTTAAATACAGATTTGGTGTTAACATGTCTTGTTCCACCTCTGCAGTCTCTCTCTCACACACTCACACACAGCGTTAGCAGGGTATAGTGAAATAACAGCCATGCCATCTGGAAGCCCTCCTCCTCCTCAGTCGTAGCCTTGCAGAGACCAATCATCCTCACCTCAATTAAGTCCTAATTGTTCACTGTTTTTATTCCCTTCTATACTATACCTCCTACCTTCCTTCCTTTCAGCTCTCTTTATTTTCAATGTCTTAATGACTCTCCTGAATACACACACACACACACACACACACACACACACACACACACACACACACACACACACACACACACACACACACACACACACACACACACACACACACACACACACACACACACACACACACACACACACACACACACACACACACCGTCTGTGCCTGTTTAGAAAGCCTTCAGCTAGAATTCATTAAAGGTGCTGTAGCTCCTATCACACACACACACACACACACACACACACACACACACACACACACACACACACACACACACACACACACACACACACACACACACACACACACACACACACACACACACACACACACACACACACACACACACCGTCTGTGCCTGTTTAGAAAGCCTTCAGCTAGAATTCATTAAAGGTGCTGTAGCTCCTATCACACACACACACACACACCGTCTGTGCCTGTTTAGAAAGCCTTTATTCGTTCTATTCCGGGTGCTGTGTAAAGGTCATCATTAAATTATTATTATTATTATTAATTTAACTCATTCAACCTCGGAAGAGGTTTGGGATGGAGAGAGGAGAGAGTATTAAAGTGTTTGGGAGATGAAACATCCTCTTTGTCTCTGTAGAGAGGCAGGGTGGTGTGGTAGTGGTTCTGTAGAGAGGCAGGGTGGTGTGGTAGTGGTTCTGTAGAGAGGCAGGGTGGTGTGGTACTGGTTCTGTAGAGAGGCAGGGTGGTGTGGTAGTGGTTCTGTAGAGAGGCAGGGTGGTGTGGTAGTGGTTCTGTAGAGAGGCAGGGTGGTGTGGTACTGGTTCTGTAGAGAGGCAGGATGGTGTGGTAGTGGTTCTGTAGAGAGGCAGGGTGGTGTGGTACTGGTTCTGTAGAGAGGCAGGATGGTGTGGTAGTGGTTCTGTAGAGAGGCAGGGTGGTGTGGTACTGGTTCTGTAGAGAGGCAGGGTGGTGTGGTAGTGGTTCTGTAGAGAGGCAGGGTGGTGTGGTAGTGGTTCTGTAGAGAGGCAGGGTGGTGTGGTACTGGTTCTGTAGAGAGGCAGGGTGGTGTGGTAGTGGTTCTGTAGAGAGGCAGGGTGGTGTGGTAGTGGTTCTGTAGAGAGGCAGGATGGTGTGGTAGTGGTTCTGTAGAGAGGCAGGGTGGTGTGGTAGTGGTTCTGTAGAGAGGCAGGGTGGTGTGGTAGTGGTTCTGTAGAGAGGCAGGGTGGTGTGGTAGTGGTTCTGTAGAGAGGCAGGATGGTGTGGTAGTGGTTCTGTAGAGAGGCAGGGTGGTGTGGTAGTGGTTCTGTAGAGAGGCAGGATGGTGTGGTAGTGGTTCTGTAGAGAGGCAGGGTGGTGTGGTAGTGGTTCTGTAGAGAAGCAGGGTGGTGTGGTAGTGGTTCTGTAGAGAGGCAGGGTGGTGTGGTAGTGGTTCTGTAGAGAGGCAGGATGGTGTGGTAGTGGTTCTGTAGAGAGGCAGGGTGGTGTGGTAGTGGTTCTGTAGAGAGGCAGGGTGGTGTGGTAGTGGTTCTGTAGAGAGGCAGGGTGGTGTGGTAGTGGTTCTGTAGAGAGGCAGGGTGGTGTGGTGTGGTAGTGGTTCTGTAGGGAGGCAGGGTGGTGTGGTAGTGGTAGTGGTTCTGTAGAGAGGCAGGGTGGTGTGGTAGTGGTTCTGTAGAGAGGCAGGGTGGTGTGGTAGTGGTTCTGTAGAGAGGCAGGGTGGTGTGGTAGTGGTTCTGTAGAGAGGCAGGATGGTGTGGTAGTGGTTCTGTAGAGAGGCAGGGTGGTGTGGTAGTGGTTCTGTAGAGAGGCAGGGTGGTGTGGTAGTGGTTCTGTAGAGAGGCAGGGTGGTGTGGTAGTGGTTCTGTAGAGAGGCAGGGTGGTGTGGTAGTGGTTCTGTAGAGAGGCAGGGTGGTGTGGTAGTGGTTCTGTAGAGAGGCAGGGTGGTGTGGTAGTGGTTCTGTAGAGAGGCAGGGTGGTGTGGTAGTGGTTCTGTAGAGAGGCAGGATGGTGTGGTAGTGGTTCTGTAGAGAGGCAGGGTGGTGTGGTAGTGGTTCTGTAGAGAGGCAGGGTGGTGTGGTAGTGGTTCTGTAGAGAGGCAGGGTGGTGTGGTAGTGGTTCTGTAGAGAGGCAGGGTGGTGTGGTAGTGGTTCTGTAGAGAGGCAGGGTGGTGTGGTAGTGGTTCTGTAGAGATGCAGGGTGGTATGGTAGTGGTTCTATAGAGAGGCAGGATGGTGTGGTAGTGGTTCTGTAGAGAGGCTGGTTGGCTGGCTGGCTGGCTGGCTGGTTGGCTGGTTGGCTGGCTGGTTGGCTGGCTGGCTGGCTGGCTGGGTGGGCGGCTGGCTGGCTGGCTGGTTGGCTGGCTGGGTGGGTGGCTCCTGCTGCTTGCTCTCAGCTCACAGCGATCTTCCTTGATCCCACTTTCATAGGAGTCAATGAATGCACTTGAAATGCCCTTTCTCTCTTTCTTTCAGCCACCTTACCTTAGTGCTAGTAGGGGCTTACCTTAGTGCTAGTAGGGGCTTACCTTAGTGCTTCCCTGTCTCCTACTGTAGTAGGGGCTTACCTTAGTGCTTCCCTGTCTCCTACTGTAGTAGGGGCTTACCTTAGTGCTTCCCTGTCTCCTACTGTAGTAGGGGTTTACCTTAGTGCCTCCCTGTCTCCTACTGTAGTAGGGGCTGACCTTAGTGCTTCCCTGTCTCCTGCTGTAGTAGGGGTTTACCTTAGTGCCTCCCTGTCTCCTACTGTAGTAGGGGCTTACCTTAGTGCTTCCCTGTCTCCTACTGTAGTAGGGGCTTACCTTAGTGCTAGTAGGGGCTTACCTTAGTGCCTCCCTGTCTTGTGCCTCATAACTCATCTCTTATGTCAGAGTTGAACACACTGAAAGGTATTGTGTTTTTACCCCAGTACATATGTTTGCTCAGCTAGCTATTGACTAGTACTGCCAGCTAGCTAATGACTAGTACTGCCAGCTAGCTAATATAATATAATATATGCCATTTAGCAGACGCTTTTATCCAAAGCGACTTACAGTCATGTGTGCATACATTCTACGTATGGGTGGTCCGGGGGAACGAACCCACTACCCTGGCGTTACAAGCGCCATGCTCTACCAACTGAGCTACCCTGACCACCAGCTAATGACTAGTACTGCCAGCTAGCTAATGAGTAGTACTGCCAGCTAGCTAATGACTAGTACTGCCAGCTAGCTAATGACTAGTACTGCCAGCTAGCTAATGACTAGTACTGCCAGCTAGCTAATGAGTAGTACTGCCAGCTAGCTAATGACTAGTACTGCCAGCTAGCTAATGACTAGTACTGCCAGCTAGCCAATGACTAGTACTGCCAGCTAGCCAATGACTAGTGTTGCCAGCTAGCTAATGACTAGTACTGCCAGCTAGCTAATGACTAGTACTGCCAGGTAGCTAATGACTAGTACTGCCAGCCAGCCAAGTGTTGCTTTGTTCGGTTCAACAAATTGAAGTCAGAGAATCAGAGGGGCACTTTCTGAGGGTCTAGGCTTTATCTGTGTTCCCTCTAGACCCTGAGCGGGCGACTCCGGTCGAGAGTTAATAAGCTGTCTAGGTCTCTTTGTGCCCTGCTGTCAGAATAACACAGATATTTTCACTAGGGTCCATAGGGCACTGGTCAATAGTAGCTCACTGTATAGGGAATAGGGTGCCATTTGGGACAGATACACCAATCTGTCCAGGTTGCTTTGTGCCCTGCTGTCAGATTACCAGAGAGGCATGGGGAATGCCAGGAGATGCCAGAGCAGATAGGAGGGCTGCAGGGCCATCCCAAGGTGTACCCTATTCCCTATTTAGTGCACTACTTTTGATCAGACCCATAGAGTCGTGGTCTAAAGTAGTGCACTAAATAGGGCATAGTGTGCACTTTGTGACTGAGGCCAGTACTGGCAATCTGAACTGTCCTCTAAACACCCCCCCCCCCCCATGCTATCAGTTACAACCATCGACTGACGAGCTCTCTGACTGATTCTTTTGAGAGGAAAGGCGGTCAGTCTGTGTGGCTTTTTCTAATCGCTGCAGAGTGAGACCGGTCTCGGAGGAAATCACAACAGAGGTGGCAGTGTCACAGATCCATCCTCCCCACTCACCTTCTCTACCTCACCCCTCAACTGTCCAATCTCTCAGACCTGCAGGCAGCCCCCCCTCCTTACTCCTCCACCCTCCAATCTCTTAGGCATCCAAGCCACATACCTCCCCCCTCCCTCTTCCCTCCAATCTCTTAGGCATCCAAGCCACATGCCCCCCCCTCCCTCCTCCCTCAACCCTCCAATCTCTTAGGCATCCAAGCCACATACCCTCCCCCTCCCTCTACCCTCCAATCTCTTAGGCATCCAAGCCACATACCCTCCCCCTCCTCACTCCTCTACCCTCCAATCTCTTAGGCATCCAAGCCACATACCCCCTCCCTCTACCCTCCAATCTCTTAGGCATCCAAGCCACATACCCTCCCCCTCCCTCTACCCTCCAATCTCTTAGGCATCCAAGCCACATAACCTCCCCCTCCTCACTCCTCTACCCTCCAATCTCTTAGGCATCCAAGCCACATACCCCCCCCCCCCCCCCTCCCTCCAATCTCTTAGGCATCCAAGCCACATACCCCCCCCCTCCCCCTCCCTCCAATCTCTTAGGCATCCAAGCCACATATCCCCCCTCCTCAACCCTCCAATCTCTTAGGCATCCAAGCCACACATTTCCCCCCCCTCAACCCTCCAATCTCTTAGGCATCCAAGCCACATACCCCCTCCCTCTACCCTCCAATCTCTTAGGCATCCAAGCCACATACCCTCCCCCTCCCTCTACCCTCCAATCTCTTAGGCATCCAAGCCACATAACCTCCCCCTCCTCACTCCTCTACCCTCCAATCTCTTAGGCATCCAAGCCACATACCCCCCCCCTCCCCCTCCCTCCAATCTCTTAGGCATCCAAGCCACATACCCCCCCCCTCCCCCTCCCTCCAATCTCTTAGGCATCCAAGCCACATATCCCCCTCCCTCAACCCTCCAATCTCTTAGGCATCCAAGCCACACATTCCCCCCCTCAACCCTCCAATCTCTTAGGCATCCAAGCCACATACCCCCCTCCCTCTACCCTCCAATCTCTTAGGCATCCAAGCCACATATCCCCCCCTCCCTCAACCCTCCAATCTCTCAGACCCCTAGACATCAAAGCATCTACAGGGCCTCCAGATAGTATTCATACCCCTGGACTTATTCCACAGTTTGTTGTATTACAGCCTGAATTCAAAATGGATTCAATATATCTTTGATTTTTATCACCTATCTACACACAATACTCCATAATGATATCACAATACTCCATAATGACATCACAATACTCCACAATGACATTACAATACTCCATAATGACATCACACTACTCCACAATGACATCACAATACTCCATAATGACATCACAATACTGCACAATGACATCACAATACTCCATAATGACATCACAATACTCCACAATGACATCACAATACTCCATAATGACATCACAATACTCCACAATGACATCACAATACTCCACAATGACATCACAATACTCCATAATGACATCACAATACTCCACAATGACATCACAATACTCCACAATGACATCACAATACTCCACAATGACATCACAATACTCCACAATGACATCACACTACTCCACAATGACATCACAATACTCCACAATGACATCACAATACTCCATAATGACATCACACTACTCCACAATGACATCACAATACTCCACAATGACATCACAATACTCCACAATGACATCACAATACTCCTCAGAGAGAATTGTATGTGTGGGGTACAGAGATGAGGTAGTCATGACAAAAATCATGTTAAACACTATTATTGCACACAGAGTGAGTCCATGCAACTTGTTATATGACTTGGTAAGCAAACTCTCTCTGAATTTAGTTAAGCTTGCCATAACAAAAACATTTGAGCTTTTCTTATTAATTTGTAAACATTTGTGAAAACATGATTCCACTTTTGTCGGCCAGTGACACACAATGTCATTTGAATCCATTGATAACCCTTAACAGCAGTCGACACTTTCTGAAGGCACTATAACCAACCAGGTGTTGCTCTAGCAGCTTTATCTCTCATTTTATGCTGGTGTTTGTGGAGATAGACCCCCCCCATCCCTGTGGTCTGCTGAGACATCACTACTGCAGGATGTGAGGGACATTTAGTGGTAATTACCATGGTTACCTTTACCTTGTGATAACCCTTAACAGCAGCAGGTTTGGGATTACCGTCATTTATGTTAATCAAACCTGGCACATACCTTAGCTAAATCATGCCTTGTTCACTTAGTAGTTTCTATTATCATGAACCAGGAAGTGTAGCAGTCTGTGTATCTGTCCTCCTCTCCCTCTTTCCTTACAATCTTAGAATGCTACGGGTTCCTAAAAGGTTCTGTGGCTATCCCCATAGGAGAACCCTTTTTGGTTCCGTGTATAACTGTTTTTGGTCCCACGTAGAACCTTATGTGGAAAGGGTTCTACGTGGAACCAAAAGGGTTCTACCTGGAACCAAAATGGTTCTACCTGGAACCTAAAGGGGTTCTACAAATGGTTCTCCTATGGGGACAGCTAAAAAAACCTTTTAGGTTCTAGACAGAGATTTTTGATGGTAATTTCCATTTCCTGTCATTTTGCCAGTACATTAGCTTTCAGTCAGACATAAACACAACAGCAAATAGTGCAGTCAGCACATCTCCTATACCCTCCCTCCTTTCCTCCTCCTCTCTCTTTTCCTCTATCCCTCCCTCCTCTCCTTCTCCATTTTCCTCCCTCCATCCTCCCATCCCTCCCTCCTCTCCCTTTATTCCTCCTTCCCTCCCTCCTCTCCCTCTGTCCCTCTCTCTCCCTCCTCTCCTTCTCCCTTTTCCTCTATCCCTCCCTCCTCTCCTTCTCCCTTTTCCTCTCTCCATCCTCCCATCCCTCCCTCCTCTCCCTTTATTCCTCCTTCCCTCCCTCCTCTCCCTCTGTCCCTCTCTCTCCCACCTCTCCTTCTCCCTTTTCCTCTATCCCTCCCTCCTCTCCTTCTCCCTTTTCCTCTCTCCATCCTCCCATCCCTCCCTCCTCTCCCTTTATTCCTCCTTCCCTCCCTCCTCTCCCTCTATCCCTCTATCTCTCCCTCCTCTGCTTCTCCCTCTATCCCTCCCTCCCTCCCTCCTCTGCTTCTCCCTCTATCCCTCCATCCCTCCCTCCCTCCTCTGCTTCTCCCTCTATCGCTCCATCCCTCCCTCCCTCCTCTGCGTCTCCCTCTATTCCTCTATCCCTCCCTCCCTCCCTCCCTCATCTCCTTCTCCCTTTTCCTCCCTCCATCCTCCCATTCCTCCCTCCCTTCCGTACAGTTTTAGCAAACGGGAATTTTAGCTCTGAGAGCAGTTTACCCCTGAATCCATTTGGTTAATAGGCCCATTAAGCGGCATGGGGAGAGAGAACAAGAGAGGAGAGAGGATAGAGAGAGAGTGAAAGAGAGAGCGAGACAGACAGAGAGAAGGGAGAGAGAGAATGGAGAGAGAGAGGAAGAGAGAAAGATTGAGAGAGAGAGAGAGAGAGAGAGAGAGAGAGAGAGAGAGAGAGAGAGAGTTGTGGCTGAGCATGACGTTAATTCTGGGTAATTTATTACCCTGGCTGGGTGGCGGACAGGGCGGGACAGGGGGAGGGAGGGAGCCCCTGACAGATCTGTCTCATAGGGATCACACACACACACACAGCCAGCCTTGTGTGGTCACCACCATCGCCTGGCTACCTTAGTGGTAACGGTGACCACACAGCCAGCCTTGTGTGGTCACCACCATCGCCTGGCTACCTTAGTGGTAACGGTGACCACACAGCCAGCCTTGTGTGGTCACCACCATCGCCTGGCTACCTTAGTGGTAACGGTGACCACACAGCCAGCCTTGTGTGGTCACCACCATCGCCTGGCTACCTTAGTGGTAACGGTGACGCCGCAGCTCCTGCCACGGTTCTGCTCACGGTGGCTGATACAAGTGTGATGTAAAGCCCCCGGGTACTGCAGGAAAACAATGGTGAGGACAGGACACACATACACAGACTGACAGCTTCAACAGGCAGGAGACTGAAAGCACACCTGTGGAGAGTGAGAACCTAATCACATCTCCCCCTGTGTTATGGCCACTAGCTAGCTGCCTAATCACATCTCCCCCTGTGTTATGGCCACTAGCTAGCTGCCTAATCACATCTCCCCCTGTGTTATGGCCACTAGCTAGCTGCCTAATCACATCTCCCCCTGTGTTATGGCCACTAGCTAGCTGCCTAATCACATCTCCCCCTGTGTTATGGCCACTAGCTAGCTGCCTAATCACATCTCCCCCTGTGTTATGGCCACTAGCTAGCTGCCTAATCACATCTCCCCCTGTGTTATGGCCACTAGCTAGCTGCCTAATCACATCTCCCCCTGTGTTATGGCCACTAGCTGCCTAATCACATCTCCCCCCTGTGTTATGGCCACTAGCTAGCTGCCTAATCACATCTCCCCTGTGTTATGGCCACTAGCTAGCTGCCTAATCACATCTCCCTGTGTTATGGCCACTAGCTAGCTGCCTAATCACATCTCCCCTGTGTTATGGCCACTAGCTAGCTGCCTAATCACATCTCCCCTGTGTTATGGCCACTAGCTAGCTGCCTAATCACATCTCCCCTGTGTTATGGCCACTAGCTAGCTGCCTAATCACATCTCCCCTGTTTTATGGCCACTAGCTAGCTGCCTAATCACATCTCCCCTGTGTTATGGCCACTAGCTAGCTGCCTAATCACATCTCCCCCTGTGTTATGGCCACTAGCTAGCTGCCTAATCACATCTCCCCTGTGTTATGGCCACTAGCTAGCTGCCTAATCACATCTCCCCCTGTGTTATGGCCACAAGCCAGCTGCCTAATCACATCTCCCCTGTGTTATGGCCACTAGCTAGCTGCCTAATCACATCTCCCCTGTGTTATGGCCACTAGCTAGCTGCCTAATCACATCTCCCCTGTGTTATGGCCACTAGCTAGCTGCCTAATCACATCTCCCTGTGTTATGGCCACTAGCTAGCTGCCTAATCACATCTCCCCTGTGTTATGGCCACTAGCTAGCTGCCTAATCACATCTCCCCTGTGTTATGGCCACTAGCCAGCTGCCTAATCACATCTCCCCTGTGTTATGGCCACTAGCCAGCTGCCTAATCACATCTCCCCTGTGTTATGGCCACTAGCTAGCTGCCTAATCACATCTCCCCTGTGTTATGGCCACTAGCTGCCTAATCACATCTCCCCTGTGTTATGGCCACTAGCTAGCTGCCTAATCACATCTCCCCTGTGTTATGGCCACTAGCTAGCTGCCTAATCACATCTCCCCTGTGTTATGGCCACTAGCTAGCTGCCTAATCACATCTCCCCTGTGTTATGGCCACTAGCCAGCTGCCTAATCACATCTCCCCTGTGTTATGGCCACTAGCTAGCTGCCTAATCACATCTCCCTGTGTTATGGCCACTAGCTAGCTGCCTAATCACATCTCCCCCTGTGTTATGGCCACTAGCTAGCTGCCTAATCACATCTCCCCCTGTTTTATGGCCACTAGCTAGCTGCCTAATCACATCTCCCCCTGTGTTATGGCCACTAGCTAGCTGCCTAATCACATCTCCCCCTGTGTTATGGCCACTAGCTAGCTGCCTAATCACATCTCCCCCTGTGTTATGGCCACTAGCTAGCTGCCTAATCACATCTCCCCTGTGTTATGGCCACAAGCTAGCTGCCTAATCACATCTCCCCTGTGTTATGGCCACTAGCTAGCTGCCTAATCACATCTCCCCTGTGTTATGGCCACTAGCTAGCTGCCTAATCACATCTCCCTGTGTTATGGCCACTAGCTAGCTGCCTAATCACATCTCCCCTGTGTTATGGCCACTAGCTAGCTGCCTAATCACATCTCCCCCTGTGTTATGGCCACTAGCTAGCTGCCTAATCACATCTCCCCTGTTTTATGGCCACAAGCTAGCTGCCTAATCACATCTCCCCTGTGTTATGGCCACTAGCTAGCTGCCTAATCACATCTCCCCTGTGTTATGGCCACTAGCTAGCTGCCTAATCACATCTGTGTTATGGCCACTAGCTAGCTGCCTAATCACATCTCCCCTGTGTTATGGCCACTAGCTAGCTGCCTAATCACATCTCCCCTGTGTTATGGCCACTAGCTAGCTGCCTAATCACATCTCCCCTGTGTTATGGCCACTAGCTAGCTGCCTAATCACATCTCCCCTGTGTTATGGCCACTAGCTAGCTGCCTAATCACATCTCCCCTGTGTTATGGCCACTAGCTAGCTGCCTAATCACATCTCCCCTGTGTTATGGCCACTAGCTAGCTGCCTAATCACATCTCCCCTGTGTTATGGCCACTAGCTAGCTGCCTAATCACATCTCCCCTGTGTTATGGCCACTAGCTAGCTGCCTAATCACATCTCCCCTGTGTTATGGCCACTAGCTAGCTGCCTAATCACATCTCCCCTGTGTTATGGCCACTAGCTAGCTGCCCTAATCACATCTCCCTGTGTTATGGCCACTAGCCACTAGCTAGCTGCCTAATCACATCTCCCCTGTGTTATGTGTGTTATGGCTATGTGTTTAACTGACTTGTTAAATAAAGATTAAATAAACTTGTAAAAAAAATTGATGTATAAAAAAATAGAAGAATTGGCCAAATCGGTGTCCAAAAATACCGATTTCCAACTGTTGTTGAAAACATGAAATCGGCCCTAATTAATCGGCCATTCCGATTAATCGGTCGACCTCTAGTCCAGAGTAGTGATGCTAGTCAGCGGGCGGGTGCGGGCAGCGAACATTTAGTTTTAGCATTTAGTTTTACTAGCGTTTAAGAGCAGTTGAGGCCACGGATAGAGAGTTGTATGGCATTGAAGCTCGTTTGGAGGTTTGTTAACACAGTGTCCAAAGAAGGGCCAGAAGTATACAGAATGGTGTCGTCTGCGAGAGGTGGATCAGAGACTCACCAGCAGCAAGAGCAACATCATTGATATATACAGAGAAAAGAGTTGGCCCGAGAATCGAACCCTGTGGTACCCCATAAGAGACTGCCCGAGGTCTGGACAACAGGCCCTCCGATTTGACACACTGAACTCTGTCTGAGAGGTAGTTGGTGAACCAGGCATTTGAGAAACCAAGGCTGTTGAGTCTGCCAATAAGAATACGGTGATTGACAAGAGTTTTAACTCCAATCCTGTTCCCGGAGAGCTACCCTCCTGTAGAAGGTAACAGGGTTGGAGGGAATTAGATGACTTCATAAAAGATGCACCGGGTTGACCTGACAGCTGAGAGGACCATATTCACGATCAGCACCAGGCATTCTCACTTTTCTATCCATTTTATGAGCCAACAGGAAGAGAGGTCGTCTCTCTGAGGATAGCGTCAGACTGATAGGGAAAATATCTTGGGCAGAGAGGTGGAGGCTGTAGTTCTCTCTCTCATGTTTCGCCAGTGGGATCAGAGTGCACCATGGGATGCCTTGGGGGTTGGATGGAGCTCAAAGAAGACCTGTCAAGCCTCCCGTGGACGTCCATACCATTATCAGTTCAGGACATCAGTATAGCCCACACTAGCTAAGCGAATATACTGTGTAACATTACATAAGCCTTATACCAGAAATACTACTAGCCAGTAGAATGATGTTATTACCATGTACCAAGTGTTACTGATTTATAATAGTAAAATCAACATCAAGGATTTCAAATAAATAATGATGCAGACACACGCACATCTTTCTTAACAGAACAGACTATCTGAATAATGAATAATGAATAATGAACTGAGCTTCCACCAGAACATTAAGGTGTGGTTCTGGTGGACCTGGAGCAGTCCTCCTGCAGAGCTGTGGTTCTGGTGGACCTGAGCAGTCCTCTCTGCAGAGGTGTGGTTCTGGTGGACCTGAGCAGTCCTCTCTGCAGAGGTGTGGTTCTGGTGGACCTGAGCAGTCCTCTCTGCAGAGGTGTGGTTCTGGTGGACAGAGCTGTGGAGCAGTCCTCCCTGCAGAGCTGTGGTTCTGGTGGACCTGAGCAGTCCTCCTGCAGAGCTGTGGTTCTGGTGGACCTGAGCAGTCCTCCTGCAGAGGTGTGGTTCTTGACCTGCAGTCCTCTGGACCTGAGCAGTCCTCTCTGCAGAGGTGTGGTCTGGTGGACCTGAGCAGTCCCTCTGCAGAGGTGTGGTTCTGGTGGACCTGGAGCAGTCCTCTCTGCAGAGTGTGGTTCTGGTGGACCTGAGCAGTCCTACCTGCAGAGCTGTGGTTCTGGTGGACCTGAGCAGTCCTCTGCAGATCTGTGGTTCTGTGGACCTGAGCAGTCCCCCCTGCAGAGCTGTGGTTCTGGTGGACCTGAGCAGTCCTCCCTGCAGAGGTGTGGTTCTGGTGGACCTGAGCAGTCCTCTCTGCAGAGGTGTGGTTCTGGTGGACCTGAGCAGTCCTCTCTGCAGAGGTGTGGTTCTGGTGGACCTGAGCAGTCCTCTCTGCAGAGGTGTGGTTCTGGTGGACCTGAGCAGTCCTCTCTGCAGAGGTGTGGTTCTGGTGGACCTGAGCAGTCCTACCTGCAGAGCTGTGGTTCTGGTGGACCTGAGCAGTCCTCTCTGCAGAGCTGTGGTTCTGGTGGACCTGAGCAGTCCCCCCTGCAGAGCTGTGGTTCTGGTGGACCTGAGCAGTCCTCCCTGCAGAGGTGTGGTTCTGGTGGACCTGTGTACTGATTGTCTAATTGTCTCTATAAACACCATGTTTTAAATCGAAAACATCTTGCCGTGGTACGTTTATCTTGGCAAGCCAAATCCTATTCCCAAATATATATGGGGAATGTAATGCCATTTGGGACTTAGCCGAGCAGATGTGTTCTTGAGCTGTTTTACTGTGGCAGTAAACAATGTGTAGAAAGCACTGACTGTATGTTCAGTACATCCTGTGTACAGTACAGTCAAATGTACGGTACCATGCAGACATGCAGTATCTATGGAACCATCGCTCGCTGTGCTGTCAGGATTCTCTACCAGAACACATCTGAGGCTGCTGCTGTGTCCACATGGAACACTATTCCCTACGTTAGGATGCTCGTCAAGATGGAGTTGAGAAGTTCTAGAAAACAACACCAGAACTCCAGGAGCCTTTGGAGCTGCTAGATAACTGTGAGGGACAGGAATTGGTGTCCACATACCTTGACATCCAGCTGTAGTTCTCTCTCTCCTCTCTCTCTCTCTCTCTCTCTCTCTCTCTCTCTCTCTCTCTCTCTCTCTCTCTC
>NC_060185.1:5854072-5865511 GCF_021184085.1 Oncorhynchus gorbuscha | reverse complement strand
GCCAATCACAGCAGTAGCATGAAGGGGGTGCAAATCAATATTAGGAAAGTGTTCCTAATGTTTTGTTCACTCAGTGTATATATTCATTCTGTTAAATGACTTAAATGTAATGTGTAAATGTTCCTAATGTTTTGTTCACTCAGTGTATATATTCATTCTGTTTCCAATCACAGCAGTAGCATGAAGGGGGTGCAAATCAATATTAGGAAAGTGTTCCTAATGTTTTGTTCACTCAGTGTATATATTCATTCTGTTGCCAATCACATCAGTAGCATGAAGGGGGTGCAAATCAATATTAGGAAAGTGTTTCTAATGTTTTGTTCACTCAGTGTGCATTATACATGTAGTGAAGGATTAAGGCCTGCACAGTATGTGAAGCTGAAGGGAGGATTTGTGCTCGAAGGTCAGACCAAATAAAATAAAATTGTATTGGTCACATACGCATGGTTAGCAGATGTTATTGCGAGTGTGGCGAAATGCTTGTCAGTGTAGGTCAGTGTAGGACCTGAGGGTCAAAGACATATGTAATTTTCCTGGGCTGGAAATTAAAGAGTCAGACCATTAGGTCAGTGTGGGACCCTGAGGGTGAAAGGTCGAGACCATTAGGTCAGGTCAGTGTAGGACTTCGAGGGTCAAAGGTCAGACCGATGAGGTCAGGTCAGTGTAGGACCTGAGGGTCAAAGACATAATTTTCCTGGGCTGGAAATTAAAGGTCAGACCATTAGGTCAGTGTGGGACCTGAGGGTGAAAGGTCAGACTATTAGGTCAGTGTGGGACCTGAGGGTGAAAGGTCAGACTATTAGGTCAGTGTGAGACCTGAGGGTCAAAGGTCAAACCATTAGGTCAGTGTAGGACCTGAGGGTCAAAGACATAATTTTCCTGGGCTGGAAATTAAAGGTCAGACCATTAGGTCAGTGTGGGACCTGAGGGTGAAAGGTCAGACTATTAGGTCAGTGTGGGACCTGAGGGTCAAAGGTCAGACCATTAGGTCAGTGTGGGACCTGGGGGTCAAAGGTCAGACCATTAGGTCAGTGTGGGACCTGAGGGTCAAAGGTCAGACCATTAGGTCAGTGTGGGACCTGGGGGTCAAAGGTCAGACCATTAGGTCAGTGTGGGACCTGAGGGTCAAAGGTCAGACCATTAGGTCAGTGTGGGACCTGAGGGTCAAAGATCAGACCATTAGGTCAGTGTGGGACCTGAGAGTCAAAGGTCAGACCATTAGGTCAGTGTGGGACCTGAGGATCAAAGGTCAGACCATTAGGTCAGTGTGGGACCTGAGGATCAAAGGTCAGACCATTAGGTCAGTGTGGGACCTGAGGGTGAAAGGTCAGACCATTAGGTCAGTGTGGAACCTGAGGGTCAAAGGTCAGACCATTAGGTCAGTGTGGGACCTGAGGGTGAAAGTTCAGACCATTAGGTCAGTGTGGGACCTGAGGGTGAAAGGTCAGACCATTAGGTCAGTGTGGGACCTGAGGGTCAAAGGTCAGACCATTAGGTCAGTGTGGGACCTGAGGGTCAAAGGTCAGACCATTAGGTCAGTGTGGGACCTGAGGATCAAAGAAACAAAAACACAAGGACTGCAGAGAGAACAATAAAAGACATCTGCTGCACTATGTCTTCTCCTCTTCATCCCAAATGGAACCCTATTCCCTATATAGTGCACTACTTTAGACCAGAGCCCTATGGAACCCTATTCCCTATATAGTACACTACTTATGACCAGCCCTATTTCCTATATAGTGCACTACTTTAGACCAGAGCCCTATGGAACCCTATTCCCTATATAGTGCACTACTTATGACCAGGACCCTATGGCACCCTATTCCCTACATAGTGCACTACTTTAGACCAGAGCCCTATGGAACCCTATTCCCTATATAGTGCACTACTTATGACCAGGACCCTATGGCACCCTATTCCCTACATAGTGCACTACTTATGACCAGGACCCTATGGCACCCTATTCCCTACATAGTGCACTACTTTAGGCCAGAGCCCTATGGAACCCTAATCCCTATATAGTGCACTATTTATGACCAGGACCCTATGGCACCCTATTCCCTACATAGTGCACTACTTTAGACCAGAGCCCTATGGAACCCTATTCCCTATATAGTGCACTACTTATGACCAGGACCCTATGGCACCCTATTCCCTACATA
This sequence comes from Oncorhynchus gorbuscha, assembly GCF_021184085.1. Lineage (NCBI taxonomy): Eukaryota > Metazoa > Chordata > Actinopteri > Salmoniformes > Salmonidae > Oncorhynchus > Oncorhynchus gorbuscha. The sequence continues at coordinate 5,863,349 of NC_060185.1, read as the reverse complement.
GTGCACTACTTATGACCAGGACCCTATGGCACCCTATTCCCTACATAGTGCACTACTTTAGACCAGAGCCCTATGGAACCCTATTCCCTATATAGTGCACTACTTTAGACCAGAGCCCTATGGAATCCTATTCCCTATATAGTGCACTACTTTTGACCAGGGCCTATTGGAACCCTATTCCCTATATAGTGCACTACTTTAGACCAGAACCCTATGGAACCCTATTCCCTATATAGTGCACTACTTTAGACCAGAACCCTATGGAACCCTATTCCCTATATAGTGCACTACTTTAGACCAGGGCCCTATTCCCTATATAGTGCACTACTTTAGACCAGAGCCCTATGGAACCCTATTCCCTATATAGTGCACTACTTTAGACCAGGGCCTATTGGAACCCTATTCCCTATATAGTGCACTACTTTTGACCAGGGCCTATTGGTCTCACCATTTCTGGCTGCTATACCCCTTGGCTACTTTATCTTCTTTGACATTTTAGTGTACTTGCCAACAGTGACCTCCTAATGATGTTGTGGTAATGATAAGCGCCAGTGCTTAAGGGGTATACTATCAATGTATTCATTCAGAGGGAGATTGTTTAAGCTGCCTAATTGTTATTTTCTTTGAGGATCTAAAAGAGAACAGATTTCTTTCATTTTTTTCTCCATAGCTTTCATTCTGACCCAGTAACACTAGGACTTTAGCTTCCAGTAATTCTCTGAGCTTTCATTCTGACCCAGTAACACTAGGACTTTAGCTTCCAGTAATTCTCAGAGCTTTCATTCTGACCCAGTAACACTAGGACTTTAGCTTCCAGTAATTCTCAGAGCTTTCTTTCTGACCCAGTAACACGAGGACTTTAGCTTCCAGTAACTCTCAGAGCTTTCATTCTGACCCAGTAACACTTGGACTTTAGCTTCCAGTAACTCTCAGAGCTTTCATTCTGACCCAGTAACACGAGGACTTTAGCTTCCAGTAACTCTCAGAGCTTTCATTGTGACCCAGTAACACTAGGACTTTAGCTTCCAGTAACTTTCAGAGCTTTCATTCTGACCCAGTAACACTAGGACTTCAGCTTCCAGTAACTCTCAGAGCTTTCATTCTGACCCAGTAACACGAGGACTTTAGCTTCCAGTAATTCTCATATAAAGCAACAACTCTGAATTTAGGCAGTGGGTAGAGACAGAGGTTTTACAGTAGAACTAAAGCTTCAGCCAGCTGGGTACATTCCAAAAATAATTATACTATACTATACTATATTATATACTATACTATATTATACTATATACTATATTATATATTATACAGTATTATACTATATACTATTTTATATACTATACTATTTAATATACTATACTATATACTATACTATATTATACTATATACTATATTATATACTACATTATATACTATGCTATATACTATATTATATACCTGGCTATATTATACTATATACTATATTATATACTATATGATATACTATATTATACTTTATGCTATATTATATACTATACTATATTTTATCTCATGCATTTCACAACTACCCATACAGGACATACAGTCCCTGTCCCAGCTCCCTCCCTCCCCAGTCTCCCTGGCCCCTGCCCCAGCTCCCACCCTCCCCAGTCTCCCTGTCCCCTCTCCCAGCTCCCTCCCTCCCCAGTCTCCCTGTCCCCTGTCCCAGCTCCCTCCCTCCCCAGTCTCCCTGGCCCCTGCCCCAGCTCCCACCCTCCCCAGTCTCCCTGGCCCCTGCCCCAGCTCCCTCCCTCCCCAGTCTCCCTGGCCCCTGCCCCAGCTCCCTCTATCCCCAGTCTCCGTGACCCTTGTCCCCTGCCCCAGCTGCCTCCATCCCCAGTCTCCCTGTCCCCTGCCCCAGCTCCCTCCCTCCCCAGTCTCCCTGTCCCCTGCCCCAGCTCCCTCCATCCCCAGTCTCCCTGTCCCCTCTCCCAGCTCCCTCCATCCCCAGTCTCCCTGGCCCCTGCCCCAGCTCCCTCCCTCCCCAGTCTCCCTGGCCCCTGCCCCAGCTCCCTCCCTCCCCAGTCTCCCTGTCCCCTGCCCCAGCTCCCTCCCTCCCCAGTCTCCCTGTCCCCTGCCCCAGCTCCCTCCCTCCCCAGTCTCCCTGTCCCCTGCCCCAGCTCCCTCCATCACCAGTCTCCCTGTCCCCTGCCCCCAGCTCCCTCCCTCCCCAGTCTCCCTGTCCCCTGCCCCAGCTCCCTCTATCCCCAGTCTCCCTGTCCCCTGCCCCAGCTCCCTCCCTCCCCAGTCTCCCTGTCCCCTGCCCCAGCTCCCTCCCTCCCCAGTCTCCTGTCCCCTGCCCCAGCTCCCTCCCTCCCCAGTCTCCCTGTCCCCTGCCCCAGCTCCCTCCCTCCCCAGTCTCCCTGTCCCCTGCCCCAGCTCCCTCCCTCCCCAGTCTCCCTGTCCCCTGCCCCAGCTCCCTCCCTCCCCAGTCTCCCTGTCCCCTGCCCCAGCTCCCTCCCTCCCCAGTCTCCCTGTCCCCTGCCCCAGCTCCTCCCTCCCCAGTCTCCCTGTCCCCTGCCCCAGCTCCCTCCATCACCAGTCTCCCTGTCCCCTGCCCCAGCTCCCTCCATCCCCAGTCTCCCTGGCCCTACCTGCCCCAGCTCCCTCCATCCCCAGTCTCCCTGGCCCTACCTGCCCCAGCTCCCCTCCATCCCCAGTCTCCCTGGCCCTACCTGCCCCAGCTCCTCCATCCCCAGTCTCCTGGCCCTGCCCCAGCTCCCTCCATCCCCAGTCTCCCTGGCCCCTGCCCCAGCTCCCTCCATCCCCAGTCTCCCTGGCCCTACCTGCCCTCCAGCTCAGAGAAAGGCAGCTCATAGACATGGTAGTGTGAAGCAGGTTGCATTTAGATGAAGGTCTACAAAGAAAGGTTTCTCCCTCTCTGATTGCAAAAGCGCATGTTGCAATAGAATAAGATGACAGGATTGGATGATTGATGATCAAATTGAGCAGTAAAATTACTGGCTCAGGGGTGAAACCAGGGAAGTGGATCTACTGGCTCAGGGGTGAAACCAGGGAAGTGGATCTACTGGCTCAGGGGTGAAACCAGGGAAGTGGATCTACTGGCTCAGTGGTGAAACCAGGGAAGTGGATCTACTGGCTCAGTGGTAAAACCAGGGAAGTGGACCTACTGGCTCAGGGGTGAAACCAGGGAAGTGGATCTACTGGCTCAGGGGTGAAACCAGGGAAGTGGATCTACTGGCTCAGGGGTGAAACCAGGGAAGTGGACCTACTGGCTCAAGGGTGAAACCAGGGAAGTGGATCTACTGGCTCAGTGGTAAAACCAGGGAAGTGGATCTACTGGCTCAAGGGTGAAACCAGGGAAGTGGATCTACTGGCTCAGTGGTGAAACCAGGGAAGTGGATCTACTGGCTCAGGAGTGAAACCAGGGAAGTGGATCTACAGGCTCAGGGGTGAAACCAGGGAAGTGGATCTACTGGCTCAGGGGTGAAACCAGGGAAGTGGATCTACTGGCTCAGGGGTGAAACCAGGGAAGTGGATCTACTGGCTCAGTGACTATTGTTTCTGGCTTCACCCCTGTAATTGACAGGGGAGAGATATGTGTGTCCCAAATGACACAGTATCCCTTTATAGTGCAGATAACAGCAGAGGTCAGACAACCAGCTAGTGTCCAGTACTCTGTGTGTAACCCCAGAGTGTCCAGTACTCTGTGTGTAACCCTAGAGTGTCCAGTACTCTGTGTGTAACCCCAGAGTGTCCAGTACTCTGTGTGTAACCCTAGAGTGTCCAGTACTCTGTGTGTAACCCCAGAGTGTCCAGTACTCTGTGTGTAACCCCAGAGTGTCCAGTACTCTGTGTGTAACCCCAGAGTGTCCAGTACTCTGTGTGTAACCCCAGAGTGTTCAGTACTCTGTGTGTAACCCTAGAGTGTCCAGTACTCTGTGTGTAACCCTAGAGTGTCCAGTACTCTGTGTGTAACCCCAGAGTGTTCAGTGCTCTGTGTGTAACCCCAGAGTGTTCAGTACTCTATGTGTAACCCTAGTGTTCAGTACTCTGTGTGTAACCCTAGTGTCCAGTACTCTGTGTATAACCCTAGAGTGTCCAGTACTCTGTGTGTAACCCCAGAGTGTTCAGTGCTCTGTGTGTAACCCCAGAGTGTCCAGTACTCTGTGTGTAACCCTAGAGTGTCCAGTACTCTGTGTGTAACCCTAGAGTTCAGTACTCTGTGTGTAACCCCAGAGTGTCCAGTACTCTGTGTGTAACCCTAGAGTGTCCAGTACTCTGTGTGTAACCCTAGAGTGTCCAGTACTCTGTGTGTAACCCTAGAGTGTCCAGTACTCTGTGTGTAACCCCAGAGTGTCCAGTACTCTGTGTGTAACCCCAGAGTGTTCAGTACTCTGTGTATAACCCTAGAGTGTTCAGTACTCTGTGTATAACCCTAGAGTGTCCAGTACTCTGTGTGTAACCCCAGAGTGTTCAGTGCTCTGTGTGTAACCCCAGTGTTCAGTGCTCTGTGTGTAACCCCAGAGTGTCCAGTACTCTGTGTGTAACCCCAGAGTGTCCAGTACTCTGTGTGTAACCCTAGTGTTCAGTACAAGTGAAGATAATCATTATCACCCCAGAACCTCAATCTCCACCAGTCTTTATTTATCTGAAGGATATGATTTCTCTCCCACTCTCCTTTTCCACGTGGGATATTTGATATCAGCTGAGGAAGTGCTGAGGGAACTATAGAAACTGTCCCCTGTTAATCTCATTTATTAACCTGTTAGTTATTACAGCAGGCAACAAAATCTGTTCCCAAACGGTACCCTATTCTCTAAATAGTGCACTACTTTTGATCAGAGCTCTACTGGCCCTGGTGAAAAGTATGGAATAGGGTGCTATTTAGGACACAAAATGTCCTCAACACCAGGTAGTACTCTGCCCCTCCATCTGTATTCACAGCCACAGATAAACGATAAACGTCCTCATCTCCTGTCTCCCATCTGCATTCACAGCCACAGATAAACGTCCTCATCTCCTGTCTCCCATCTGCATTCACAGCCACAGATAAACGTCCTCATCTCCTCGTCTCCCATCTGCATTCACAGCCACAGATAAACGTCCTCATCTCCTCGTCTCCCATCTGCATTCACAGCCACAGATAAACGTCCTCATCTCCTCGTCTCCCATCTGCATTCACAGCCACAGATAAACGTCCTCATTCTAAGTAATGTTCCATCCACTCAATCATTGTGGAGGACTGACTGACAGACAAGCTGAGGGATGTTTTAATTATTCCATGCTGATGTGCTCCAATCTGCTACTCGGGGACCAAGGAGGTTGCAGACCACTCCTGTTCTCTCTGTACCTGACGAAACCACTGATTTGCAAAGCGGGGAAACTAACGTGGTGTGTGTGTGTGTGTGTGTGTGTGTGTGTGTGTGTGTGTGTGTGTGTGTGTGTGTGTGTGTGTGTGTGTGTGTGTGTGTGTGTGTGTGTGTGTGTGTGTGTGTGTGTGTGTGTGTGTGTGTGTGTGTGTGTGTGTGTGTGTGTGTGTGTGTGTGTGTGTGCGCGCACTGTGTATGCGTGCGTGTGTGTGAATCACTCAGCGCTCATATTTCATAGACTGTGTAATGTGATGAGATTACATTTATATCACTAATCTTTTAAGATAATAAACTCCTGTCTAGAAGTGGAGAAAAAGGTGGAGAAAAAGGTGTGTGATTTCTCACCTTGCTGCAGTGAGTATTATATTACACTCACCCTGCTTGTTTCCTTTTTTGGTGTTTTCAGAAACACCACTGTTATATAAAGGACTGTCGATCATACCACTGTTATATAGAGGACTGTCTATCCTACCACTGTTATATAGAGGACTGTCAATCATACCACTGTTATATAGAGGACTGTCTATCCTACCACTGTTATATAGAGGACTGTCTATCCTACCACTGTTATATAGAGGACTGTCTATCCTACCACTGTTATATAGAGGACTGTCTATCCTACCACTGTTATATAGAGGACTGTCTATCCTACCACTGTTATATAGAGGACTGTCTATCCTACCACTGTTATATAGAGGACTGTCTATCCTACCACTGTTATATAGAGGACTGTCTATCCTACCACTGTTATATAGAGGACTGTCTATCCTACCACTGTTATATAGAGGACTGTCGATCATACCACTGTTATATAGAGTACTGTCGATCATACCACTGTTATGTAGAGGACTGTCTATCCTACTACTGTTATACAGAGGACTGTCGATCATACCACTGTTATGTAGAGGACTGTCTATCCTACTACTGTTATACAGAGGACTGTCGATCCTACCACTGCTATGTAGAGGACTGTCGATCATACCACTGTTATATAGAGGACTGTCGATCATACCACTGTTATACAGAGGACTGTCGATCATACCACTGCTATATAGAGAGGACTGTGTATCCTACTACTGTTATATAGAGGACTGTCGATCCTGCCACTGTTATATAGAGGACTGTCGATCCTACTACTGTTATATAGAGGACTGTCTATCCTACTACTGTTATATAGAGGACTGTCTATCCTACTACTGTTATATAGAGGACTGTTTATCCTACTACTGTTATAGAGAGGACTGTGTATCCTACTACTGTTATATAGAGGACTGTCTATCCTACCACTGTTATATAGAGCACTGTCTATCCTACCACTGTTACGTAGAGAGGACTGTCTATCCTACCACTGTCATGTAGAGAGGACTGGCTATCCTACTACTGTTATATAGAGGACTGTCTATCCTACCACTGTTATATAGAGGACTGTCGATCATACCACTGCTATGTAGAGAGGACTGTCTATCCTACTACTGTTATATAGAGGACTGTCTATCCTACCACTGTTATATAGAGGACTGTCGATCCTACAACTGTGGTGTAGAGAGGACTGTCGATCCTACCACTGTTATATAGAGGACTGTCTACCCTACCACTGTTATATAGAGGACTGTCAATCCTACAACTGTGGTGTAGAGAGGACTGTCGATCCTACCACTGTTATATAGAGGACTGTCTATCCTACCACTGTTATATAGAGCACTGTCTATCCTACCACTGTTACGTAGAGAGGACTGTCTATCCTACCACTGTCATGTAGAGAGGACTGGCTATCCTACTACTGTTATATAGAGGACTGTCTATCCAACCACTGTTATATAGAGGACTGTCGATCATACCACTGCTATGTAGAGAGGACTGTCTATCCTACTACTGTTATATAGAGGACTGTCTATCCTACCACTGTTATATAGAGGACTGTCGATCCTACAACTGTGGTGTAGAGAGGACTGTCGATCCTACCACTGTTATATAGAGGACTGTCTACCCTACCACTGTTATATAGAGGACTGTCAATCCTACAACTGTTATGTAGAGAGGACTGTCGATCCTACCACTGTTATATAGAGGACTGTCGATCCTGCCACTGTTATGTAGAGAGGACTGTCGATCATACCACTGTTATGTAGAGGACTATCGATCCTACAACTGTTATATAGAGGACTGTCCGATCTGTTATGTAGAGACTGTCGATCTACAACTGTTATGTAGAGGACTGTCGATCCTACCACTGTTATATAGAGGACTGTCGATCCTACCACTGTTATATAGAGGACTGTCAGCCTACCACTGTCATGAAGAGAACTGTCAATCCTACCACTTTTATATTGAGGACTATCGATCATGCCACTGTTATGGAGGAGGACTGTCTATCCTACTACTGTTATATAGAGGACTGTCTATCCTACTACTGTTTATAGGGAGGACTGTGTATCCTACTACTGTTATATAGAGGACTGTGTATCCTACTACTGTTATATAGAGGACTGTCTATCCTACTACTGTTATATAGAGGACTGTCGATCATACCACTGCTATGTAGAGAAGGACTGTCTATCCTACCACTGTTACGTAGAGGACTGTCTATCCTACCACTGTCATGTAGAGGGACTGTCTATCCTACTACTGTTATAGAGAGGACTGTGTATCCTACTACTGTTATATAGAGGACTGTTTATCCTACTACTGTTATAGAGAGGACTGTGTATCCTACTGTTATATAGAGGACTGTCTATCCTACCACTGTTATATAGAGGACTGTCTATCCTACCACTGTTACGTAGAGAGGACTGTCTATCCTACCACTGTCATGTAGAGAGGACTGGCTATCCTACTACTGTTATATAGAGGACTGTCTATCCTACCACTGTTATATAGAGGACTGTCGATCATACACCACTGCTATGTAGAGAGGACTGTCTATCCTCTACTGTTATATAGAGGACTGTCTATCCTACCACTGTTATATAGAGGACTGTCGATCCTACAACTGTGGTGTAGAGAGGACTGTCGATCTACCACTGTTATATAGAGGACTGTCTACCCTACCACTGTTATATAAGAGGACTGTCAATCCTACAACTGTTATGTAGAGGACTGTCGATCCTACCACTGTTATATAGAGGACTGTCGATCCTGCCACTGTTATGTAGAGGACTGTCGATCATACCACTGTTATGTAGAGGACTATCGATCCTACAACTGTTATATAGGACTGTGATCTGTTTATGTAAGGACTACATCGATCCTGCCACTGTTATGTAGAGAGGACTGTCGATCCTACCACTGTTATGTGAGGACTGTCGATCCTACCACTGTTATATAGAGGACTGTCGAGCCTCTGTTATGTAGAGGACTGTACAGAAACCCAGCCTAAAACTCAAGCAGCAAGCTGCACTAGGTTAGAAAACACGGTGGCTAGGAAAAACTCCTAGAAAGGCCAGAACCTAGGAAGAAACCCAGGAGGAACCAGGCTATGAGGTGGCCAGGTCTCTTCTGGTTGAGGCTAGTGGAGATTATAACAGAACATGGCCAAGATGTTCAAATGTTCATAGATGACCAGAGGACAGTGTCGTGGGGTGCCTCAGCACCTCAGGGTAAATGTCTGACTTTTCATGCCCGATCATTCAGAGGGTCTCTGCTCCTCATGAAGAGCCTACCACTGTCATGCCACTGTTAGGAGAGACTGTCTATCCTGTTATGTGAGAGGACTGTCGATCCTACCACTTTTATATCGAGGACTGTCGATCATACACTGTTATGGAGGACTGGACTGCCACTGTTATATCTATCCTACTACTGTTATATAGAGGACTGTCTATCCTACTGTCTATCTTGTTATGTCATGAGGACTGTCGATCCTGCCACTGTTGTGTAGAGAGGACTGTCTATCTGTTATGTAGAGAGGACTGTCGATCCTACCACTGTTA
>NC_060185.1:5818449-5853972 GCF_021184085.1 Oncorhynchus gorbuscha | reverse complement strand
ATCAGGTTGTGGCAGGTCTCTGGCTGCTTGTCAGACATGATGTTCAGAGACAGAGGAGACATGATGTTCAGAGACAGAGGAGACATGATGTTATAAACAGAGGAGACATGATGTTATAAACAGAGGAGACATGATGTTATAAACAGAGGAGACATGATGTTATAAACAGAGGAGACATGATGTTATAAACAGAGGAGACATGATGTTATAAACAGAGGAGACATGATGTTATAAACAGAGGAGACATGATGTTATAAACAGAGGAGACATGATGTTATAAACAGAGGAGACATGATGTTCAGAGACAGAGGAGACATGATGTTATAAACAGAGGAGACATGATGTTATAAACAGAGGAGACATGATGTTATAAACAGAGGAGACATGATGTTATAAACAGAGGAGACATGATGTTATAAACAGAGGAGACATGATGTTATAAACAGAGGAGACATGATGTTATAAACAGAGGAGACATGATGTTATAAACAGAGGAGACATGATGTTATAAACAGAGGAGACATGATGTTATAAACAGAGGAGACATGATGTTATTAACAGAGGAGACATGATGTTATAAACAGAGGAGACATGATGTTATAAACAGAGGAGACATGATGTTATAAACAGAGGAGACATGATGTTATAAACAGAGGAGACATGATGTTATAACCAGAGGAGACATGATGTTATAAACAGAGGAGACATGATGTTCAGAGACAGAGGAGACATGATGTTATAAACAGAGGAGACATGATGTTATAAACAGAGGAGACATGATGTTATAAACAGAGGAGACATGATGTTCAGAGACAGAGGAGACATGATGTTCAGAGACAGAGGAGACATGATGTTATAAACAGAGGAGACATGATGTTCAGAGACAGAGGAGACATGATGTTATAAACAGAGGAGACATGATGTTCAGAGACAGAGGAGACATGATGTTATAAACAGAGGAGACATGATGTTATAAACAGAGGAGACATGATGTTATAAACAGCAGTGTTATAAACAGGAGACATGATGTTATAAACAGGAGACATGATGTTATAAACAGAGGAGACATGATGTTCAGAGACAGAGGAGACATGATGTTATAAACAGAGGAGACATGATGTTATAAACAGAGGAGACATGATGATGTTATAAACAGAGGAGACATGATGTTCAGAGACAGAGGAGACATGATGTTCAGAGACAGAGGAGACATGATGTTATAAACAGAGGAGACATGATGTTCAGAGACAGAGGAGACATGATGTTATAAACAGAGGAGACATGATGTTATAAACAGAGGAGACATGATGTTCAGAGACAGAGGAGACATGATGTTATAAACAGAGGAGACATGATGTTCAGAGACAGAGGAGACATGATGTTATAAACAGAGGAGACATGATGTTATAAACAGAGGAGACATGATGTTCAGAGACAGAGGAGACATGATGTTCAGAGACAGAGGAGACATGATGTTATAAACAGAGGAGACATGATGTTATAAACAGAGGAGACATGATGTTATAAACAGAGGAGACATGATGTTATAAACAGAGGAGACATGATGTTATAAACAGAGGAGACATGATGTTATAAATAGAGGAGACATGATGTTATAAACAGAGGAGACATGATGTTATAAACAGAGGAGACATGATGTTATAAACAGAGGAGACATGATGTTATAAACAGAGGAGACATGATGTTATAACCAGAGGAGACATGATGTTATAAACAGAGGAGACATGATGTTCAGAGACAGAGGAGACATGATGTTATAAACAGAGGAGACATGATGTTATAAACAGAGGAGACATGATGTTATAAACAGATGAGACATGATGTTATAACAGAGGAGACATGATGTTATAAACAGAGGAGACATGATGTTATAAACAGAGGAGACATGATGTTATAAACAGAGGAGACATGATGCTATAAACAGAGGAGACATGATGTTATAAACAGAGAGACATGATGTTCAGAGACAGAGGAGACATGATGTTATTAATAGAGGAGACATGATGTTATAAACAGAGGAGACATGATGTTATAAACAGAGGAGACATGATGTTATAAACAGAGGAGACATGATGTTATAAACAGAGGAGACATGATGTTATAAACAGAGGAGACATGATGTTCAGAGACAGAGGAGACATGATGTTATAAACAGAGGAGACATTATGTTATAAAATAGAGGAGACATGATGTTATAAACAGAGGAGACATGATGTTATAAACAGAGGAGACATGATGTTATAAACAGAGGAGACACATGTTATAAACAGAGGAGACATGATGTTATAAACAGAGGAGACATGATGTTATAAACAGAGGAGACATGATGTTCAGAGACAGAGGAGACATGATGTTATAAACAGAGGAGACATGATGTTCAGAGACAGAGGAGACATGATGTTATAAACAGAGGAGACATGATGTTATAAACAGAGGAGACATGATGTTATAAACAGAGGGAGACATGATGTTCAGAGACAGAGGAGACATGGATGTTATAAACAGAGGGGAGATGATGTTATAAACAGAGGAGACATGATGTTCAGAGACAGAGGAGACATGATGTTATTAACAGAGGAGACATGATGTTATAAACAGAGGAGACATGATGTTTAAACAGAGGAGACATGATGTTATAAACAGAGGAGACATGATGTTCAGAGACAGAGTGAGACATGATGTTATAAACAGAGGGAGACATGATGTTATAAACAGAGGAGACATTATGTTATAAACAGAGGAGACATGATGTTCAGAGACAGAGGAGACATGATGTTATAAACAGAGGAGACATGATGTTATAAACAGAGGAGACATGATGTTATAAACAGAGGAGACATGATGTTATAAACAGAGGAGACATGATGTTATAAACAGAGGAGACATGATGTTATAAACAGAGGAGACATGATGTTATAAACAGAGGAGACATGATGTTCAGAGACAGAGGAGACATGATGTTCAGAAACAGAGGAGACATGATGTTATAAACAGAGGAGACATGATTATAAACAGAGGAGACATGATGTTATAAACAGATGAGACATGATGTTATAAACAGAGGAGACATGTGATGTTATAAACAGAGGAGACATGATGTTATAAACAGAGGAGACATGATGTTATAAACAGAGGAGACATGATGTTATAAACAGAGGAGACATGATGTTATAAACAGAGGAGACATGATGTTATACACAGAGGGAGACATGATGTTATAAACAGATAGACATGATGTTATAGACAGAGGAGACATGATGTTATAAACAGAGGAGACATGATGTTATAAACAGAGGAGACATGATGTTATAAACAGAGGAGACATGATGTTATAAAACAGAGGAGACATGATGTTATAAACAGAGGAGACATGATGTTCAGAGGCAGAGGAGACATGATGTTATTAACAGAGGAGACATGATGTTATAAAACAGAGGAGACATGATGTTATAAACAGAGGAGACATGATGTTATAAACAGAGGAGACATGATGTTATAAACAGAGGAGACATGATGTTATAAACAGAGGAGACATGATGTTATAAACAGAGGAGACATGATGTTATAAACAGAGGAGACATGATGTTATAAACAGAGGAGACATGATGTTCAGAGACAGAGGAGACATGATGTTATAAACAGAGGAGACATGATGTTCAGAGACAGAGGAGACATGATGTTATAAACAGAGGAGACATGATGTTATAAACAGAGGAGACATGATGTTATAAACAGAGGAGACATGATGTTATAAACAGAGGAGACATGATGTTATAAACAGAGGAGACATGATGTTCAAACAGAGGAGACATGATGTTATAAACAGAGGAGACATGATGTTAGAAACAGAGGAGACATGATGTTATAAACAGAGGAGACATGATGTTATAAACAGAGGAGACATGATGTTATAAACAGAGGAGACATGATGTTCAGAGACAGAGGAGACATGATGTTATAAACAGAGGAGACATGATGTTATAAACAGAGGAGACATGATGTTCAGAGACAGAGGAGACATGATGTTATTAAACAGAGGAGACATGATGTTATAAACAGAGGAGACATGATGTTATAAACAGAGGAGACATGATGTTATAAACAGAGGAGACATGATGTTCAGAGACAGAGGAGACATGATGTTATAAACAGAGGAGACATGATGTTATAAACAGAGGAGACATTATGTTATAAACAGAGGAGACATGATGTTCAGAGACAGAGGAGACATGATGTTATAAACAGAGGAGACATGATGTTATTAACAGAGAGACATGATGTTATAAACAGAGGAGACATGATGTTATAAACAGAGGAGACATGATGTTATAAACAGAGGAGACATGATGTTATAAACAGAGGAGACATGATGTTATAAACAGAGGAGACATGATGTTCAGAGACAGAGGAGACATGATGTTATAAACAGAGGAGACATGATGTTATAAACAGAGGAGACATGATGTTATAAACAGAGGAGACATGATGTTATAAACAGAGGAGACATGATGTTATAAACAGAGGAGACATGATGTTATAAACAGAGGAGACATGATGTTATAAACAGAGGAGACATGATGTTATAAACAGAGGAGACATGATGTTATAGACAGAGGAGACATGATGTTATAAACAGAGGAGACATGATGTTATACACAGAGGAGACATGATGTTATAAACAGAGGAGACATGATGTTATAGACAGAGGAGACATGATGTTATAAACAGAGGAGACATGATGTTATAAACAGAGGAGACATGATGTTATAAACAGAGGAGACATGATGTTATAAACAGAGGAGACATGATGTTATAAACAGAGGAGACATGATGTTCAGAGGCAGAGGAGACATGATGTTATTAACAGAGGAGACATGATGTTATAAACAGAGGAGACATGATGTTATAAACAGAGGAGACATGATGTTATAAACAGAGGAGACATGATGTTATAAACAGAGGAGACATGATGTTATAAACAGAGGAGACATGATGTTATAAACAGAGGAGACATGATGTTATAAACAGAGGAGACATGATGTTATAAACAGAGGAGACATGATGTTCAGAGACAGAGGAGACATGATGTTATAAACAGAGGAGACATGATGTTCAGAGACAGAGGAGACATGATGTTATAAACAGAGGAGACATGATGTTATAAACAGAGGAGACATGATGTTATAAACAGAGGAGACATGATGTTATAAACAGAGGAGACATGATGTTATAAACAGAGGAGACATGATGTTCAGAGACAGAGGAGACATGATGTTATAAACAGAGGAGACATGATGTTATTAACAGAGGAGACATGATGTTATAAACAGAGGAGACATGATGTTATAAACAGAGGAGACATGATGTTATAAACAGAGGAGACATGATGTTATAAACAGAGGAGACATGATGTTATAAACAGAGGAGACATGATGTTCAGAGACAGAGGAGACATGATGTTATAAACAGAGGAGACATGATGTTATAAACAGAGGAGACATGATGTTATAAACAGAGGAGACATGATGTTAAACAGAGGAGACATGATGTTATAAACAGAGAGACATGATGTTATAAACAGAGGAGACATGATGTTATAAACAGAGGAGACATGATGTTATAAACAGAGGAGACATGATGTTATAAACAGAGGAGACATGATGTTATAAACAGAGGAGACATGATGTTCAGAGACAGAGGAGACATGATGTTATTAACAGAGGAGACATGATGTTATAAACAGAGGAGACATGATGTTATAAACAGAGGAGACATGATGTTATAAACAGAGGAGACATGATGTTATAAACAGAGGAGACATGATGTTATAAACAGAGGAGACATGATGTTATAAACAGAGGAGACATGATGTTATAAACAGAGGAGACATGATGTTATAAACAGAGGAGACATGATGTTATAAACAGAGGAGACATGATGTTATAAACAGAGAGACATGATGTTATAAACAGAGGAGACATGATGTTGTAAACAGAGGAGACATGATGTTATAAACAGAGGAGACATGATGTTATAAACAGAGGAGACATGATGTTATTAACATAGGAGACATGATGTTATTAACAGAGGAGACATGATGTTATAAACAGAGGAGACATGATGTTATAAACAGAGGAGACATGATGTTATAAACAGAGGAGACATGATGTTATAAACAGAGGAGACATGATGTTATAAACAGAGGAGACATGATGTTCAGAGACAGAGGAGACATGATGTTATAAACAGAGGAGACATGATGTTATAAACAGAGGAGACATGATGTTCAGAGACAGAGGAGACATGATGTTATAAACAGAGGAGACATGATGTTATAAACAGAGGAGACATGATGTTCAGAGACAGAGGAGACATGATGTTATAAACAGAGGAGACATGATGTTATAGACAGAGGAGACATGATGTTATAAACAGAGGAGACATGATGTTATAAACAGAGGAGACATGATGTTATAAACAGAGGAGACATGATGTTATAAACAGAGGAGACATGATGTTATAAACAGAGGAGACATGATGTTATAAACAGAGGAGACATGATGTTATAAACAGAGGAGACATGATGTTATAAACAGAGGAGACATGATGTTCAGAGACAGAGGAGACATGATGTTATAAACAGAGGAGACATGATGTTCAGAGACAGAGGAGACATGATGTTATAAACAGAGGAGACGTGATGTTATAAACAGAGGAGACATGATGTTATAAACAGAGGAGACATGATGTTATAAACAGAGGAGACATGATGTTCAGAGACAGAGGAGACATGATGTTATAAACAGAGGAGACATGATGTTATAAACAGAGGAGACATGATGTTATAAACAGAGGAGACATGATGTTATAAACAGAGGAGACATGATGTTATAAACAGAGGAGACATGATGTTATAAACAGAGGAGACATGATGTTATAAACAGAGGAGACATGATGTTATAAACAGAGGAGACATGATGTTATAAACAGAGGAGACATGATGTTCAGAGACAGAGGAGACATGATGTTCAGAGACAGAGGAGACATGATGTTCAGAGACAGAGGAGACATGATGTTCAGAGACAGAGGAGACATGATGTTATAAACAGAGGAGACATGATGTTATAAACAGAGGAGACATGATGTTATAAACAGAGGAGACATGATGTTATAAACAGAGGAGACATGATGTTATAAACAGAGAGACATGATGTTATAAACAGAGGAGACATGATGTTATAAACAGAGGAGACATGATGTTATAAACAGAGGAGACATGATGTTCAGAGACAGAGGAGACATGATGTTCAGAGACAGAGGAGACATGATGTTCAGAGACAGAGGAGACATGATGTTATAAACAGAGGAGACATGATGTTATAAACAGAGGAGACATGATGTTATAAACAGAGGAGACATGATGTTATAAACAGAGGAGACATGATGTTATAAACAGAGGAGACATGATGTTCAGAGACAGAGGAGACATGATGTTCAGAGACAGAGGAGACATGATGTTCAGAGACAGAGGAGACATGATGTTATAAACAGAGGAGACATGATGTTATAAACAGAGGAGACATGATGTTATAAACAGAGGAGACATGATGTTCAGAGACAGAGGAGACATGATGTTCAGAGACAGAGGAGACATGATGTTATAAACAGAGGAGACATGATGTTATAAACAGAGGAGACATGATGTTATAAACAGAGGAGACATGATGTTCAGAGACAGAGGAGACATGATGTTCAGAGACAGAGGAGACATGATGTTATAAACAGAGGAGACATGATGTTATAAACAGAGGAGACATGATGTTATAAACAGAGGAGACATGATGTTATAAACAGAGAGACATGATGTTATAAACAGAGGAGACATGATGTTATAAACAGAGGAGACATGATGTTATAAACAGAGGAGACATGATGTTATAAACAGAGGAGACATGATGTTATAAACAGAGGAGACATGATGTTCAGAGACAGAGGAGACATGATGTTATAAACAGAGGAGACATGATGTTATAAACAGAGGAGACATGATGTTCAGAGACAGAGGAGACATGATGTTCAGAGACAGAGGAGACATGATGTTCAGAGACAGAGGAGACATGATGTTATAAACAGAGGAGACATGATGTTATAAACAGAGGAGACATGATGTTATAAACAGAGGAGACATGATGTTATAAACAGAGGAGACATGATGTTATAAACAGAGGAGACATGATGTTCAGAGACAGAGGAGACATGATGTTATAAACAGAGGAGACATGATGTTATAAACAGAGGAGACATGATGTTATAAACAGAGGAGACATGATGTTATAAACAGAGGAGACATGATGTTATAAACAGAGGAGACATGATGTTATAAACAGAGAGACATGATGTTCAGAGACAGAGGAGACATGATGTTATAAACAGAGGAGACATGATGTTATAAACAGAGGAGACATGATGTTATAAACAGAGGAGACATGATGTTATAAACAGAGGAGACATGATGTTCAGAGACAGAGGAGACATGATGTTCAGAGACAGAGGAGACATGATGTTATAAACAGAGGAGACATGATGTTATAAACAGAGGAGACATGATGTTCAGAGACAGAGGAGACATGATGTTAAACAGAGACAGAGGAGACATGATGTTATAAACAGAGGAGACATGATGTTATAAACAGAGGAGACATGATGTTATAAACAGAGGAGACATGATGTTATAAACAGAGGAGACATGATGTTATAAACAGAGGAGACATGATGTTCAGAGACAGAGGAGACATGATGTTCAGAGACAGAGGAGACATGATGTTATAAACAGAGGAGACATGATGTTATAAACAGAGGAGACATGATGTTATAAACAGAGGAGACAGTTATAAACAGAGGAGACATGATGTTATAAACAGAGGAGACATGATGTTATAAACAGAGGAGACATGATGTTCAGAGACAGAGGAGACATGATGTTCAGAACAGAGGAGACATGATGTTCAGAGACAGAGGAGACATGATGTTATAAACAGAGGAGACATGATGTTCAGAGACAGAGGAGACATGTGTTATAAACAGAGGAGACATGATGTTATAAACAGAGGAGACATGATGTTATAAACAGAGGAGACATGATGTTCAGAGACAGAGGAGACATGGTGTTATAAACAGAGGAGACATGATGTTATAAACAGAGGAGACATGATGTTCAGAGACAGAGGATACATGGTGTTATAAACAGAGGAGACATGATGTTATAAACAGAGGAGACATGATGTTATAAACAGAGGAGACATGATGTTCAGAGACAGAGGAGACATGATGTTCAGAGACAGAGGAGACATGATGTTATTAAGAGAGGAGACATGATGTTATAAACAGAGGAGACATGATGTTCAGAGACAGAGGAGACATGATGTTATAAACAGAGGAGACATGATGTTATAAACAGAGGAGACATGATGTTATAAACAGAGGAGACATGATGTTATAAACAGAGGAGACATGATGTTATAAACAGAGGAGACATGATGTTATAAACAGAGGAGACATGATGTTATAAACAGAGGAGACATGATGTTCAGAGACAGAGGAGACATGATGTTATAAACAGAGGAGACATGATGTTAGAGACAGAGGAGACATGATGTTATAAACAGAGGAACATGATGTTATAAACAGAGGAGACATGATGTTATAAACAGAGGAGACATGATGTTATAAACAGAGGAGACATGATGTTATAAACAGAGGAGACATGATGTTATAAACAGAGGAGACATGATGTTTCAGAGACATGATGTTATAAACAGAGGAGACATGATGTTATAAACAGAGGAGACATGATGTTCAGAGACAGAGGAGACATGATGTTATAAACAGAGGAGACATGATGTTATAGACAGAGGAGACATGATGTTTAAACAGAGGAGACATGATGTTATAAACAGAGAGACATGATGTTATAAACAGAGGAGACATGATGTTATAAACAGAGGAGACATGATGTTCAGAGACAGAGGAGACATGATGTTATAAACAGAGGAGACATGATGTTATAAACAGAGGAGACATGATGTTATAAACAGAGGAGACATGATGTTATAAACAGAGGAGACATGATGTTATAAACAGAGGAGACATGATGTTCAGAGACAGAGGAGACATGATGTTATAAACAGAGGAGACATGATGTTATAAACAGAGGAGACATGATGTTATAAACAGAGGAGACATGATGTTATAAACAGAATACATGATAATATAATAATATATGCCAGAGCAGACGCTTTTATGATGTACAGTCAGCATACATTCTACGTATGGGTGGAGAACCCACTACCCTGTTACAAGCGCCATGCTCTACCAACTGAGCTACAGAAGAGACATGATGTTATAAACAGAGGAGACATGATGTTATAAACAGAGGAGACATGATGTTATAAACAGAGGAGACATGATGTTATAAACAGAGGAGACATGATGTTATAAACAGAGGAGACATGATGTTATAAACAGAGGAGACATGATGTTATAAACAGAGGAGACATGATGTTATAAACAGAGAGACATGATGTTATAAACAGAGGGAGACATGATGTTATAAACAGAGGAGACATGATGTTATAAACAGAGGAGACATGATGTTATAAACAGAGGAGACATGATGTTATAAACAGAGGAGACATGATGTTCAGAGACAGAGGAGACATGATGTTATAAACAGAGGAGACATGATGTTTAGACAGAGGAGACACAGTTATAAACAGAGGAGACATGATGTTATTTATAAACAGAGGAGACATGATGTTATAAACAGAGGAGACATGATGTTAGAGACAGAGGAGACATGATGTTATAAACAGAGGAGACATGATGTTATAAACAGAGGAGACATGATGTTATAAACAGAGGAGACATGATGTTATAAACAGAGGAGACATGATGTTATAAACAGAACAAAATATATTGATGAATCAAAAATACAGTCATCCTGAAAGGTGCCATGTTAAATTCTTCACTCCACGAAATGGTGTACGTTGAGAAAAAGTCTACAATGAGGGGTTGACCAGTAGTTCTGTAAATCTGCCTGAATAATCCTCACTCGTCGTTGATCTGTGATGACAACGGTCCAGTCGTGAACCTCCAGGCTCCTGGTTTAAATTGCTACATACGGTCTGAGTTGTCTGCTCTCTGTTATACACCTGTCAACAACGGGCTGAAATAGCCAAATCCACTCATTTGAAGGGGTGTCCACATACTTTTGTATATATATATATAGAATGTGTATTTAACATGATACAAATTGTAAAGTTAAACTGAGTAGAAACCTGGGCAGATAAGTCAGAATATTCTAAATCAACACGGACTGTTTGACGCTTCAGAAAA
This sequence comes from Oncorhynchus gorbuscha, assembly GCF_021184085.1. Lineage (NCBI taxonomy): Eukaryota > Metazoa > Chordata > Actinopteri > Salmoniformes > Salmonidae > Oncorhynchus > Oncorhynchus gorbuscha. Next base: position 5,842,557 of record NC_060185.1, on the reverse strand, counting down.
CTACAGCTTTCCGTCTCCAAATTTCAGGGCAGACAATTAAAAGGCTGAATAACGGATATTCAGAGCCTCTTCACTGTGTCGCGGTGATGTGATTTCCAGTTAGCTTCCATATGACTGGTTGCACATTCGTCTCCAGGGATCGTAAGGGGAAAAAGAATCTAAAACAACTGTGTTTACAATCCCCTTCTCCCAAACCGATTACTCATTTGTCTTTACCAGTTTGTGTTGTTGTCTGTGACCAATAATGTTTGTACCATGTTGTCCTGCTGCCATGTTGTGTTGCTGCATGTTGTTGTCATGTTTTGTTGCTAGCATGTTGTTGTCATGTTGTGTTGCTAGCATGTTGTTGTCATGTTGTGTTGCTGCCATGCTATGTTGACGTTTTTAGGTCTCTAATTATGTAGTGTTGTGGTGTCTCTCTTTATGTAGTGTTGTGGTGTCTCTCTTTATGTAGTGTTGTGGTGTCTCTCTTTATGTAGTGTTGTGTTGTCTCTCTTTATGTAGTGTTGTGTTGTCTCTCTTTATGTAGTGTTGTGGTGTCTCTCTTTATGTAGTGTTGTGTGGTCTCTCTTCATGTAGTGTTGTGGTGTCTGTCTTTATGTAGTGTTGTGTTGTCTCTCTTTATGTAGTGTTGTGTTGTCTCTTTATGTAGTGTTGTGGTGTCTCTCTTTATGTAGTGTTGTGTTGTCTCTCTTTATGTAGTGTTGTGGTGTCTCTCTTTGCAGCTTTGTGGTCTCTTTATGTGTGCTGTGTTATCTCTCTTTATGTAGTGGTGTGTCTCTCTTGCAGTGTTGTGTTGTGTTGTGTCTCTCTTATGTAGTGTTGTGTTGTCTCTCTTTATGTAGTGTTGTGTTGTCTCTCTTTATTTGTTGTCTCTCTTTATGCAGCTTCTTTATGTAGTGTTGTGGTGTCTCTTTATGTAGTGTTGTGTTGTCTCTCTTTATGTAGTGTTGTGGTGTCTCTCTTTATGCAGCTTTGTGGTCTCTCTTTATGTAGTGCTGTGTTGTCTCTCTTTATGTAGTGGTGTGGTCTCTCTTCATGCAGTGTTGTGGTCTCTCTTTATGTAGTGTTGTGGTCTCTCTTTATGTAGTGTTGTGTTGTCTCTCTTTATGTAGTGTTGTGTTGTCTCTCTTTATGTAGTGTTGTATTGTCTCTCTTTATGTAGTGTTGAGGTGTCTCTCTTTATGTAGTGTTGTGTTGTCTCTCTTTATGCAGCTTTGTGGTCTCTCTTTATGTAGTGTTGTGTTGTCTCACTTTATGCAGTGTTGTTGTCTCTCTTTATGTAGTGTTGTGTTGTCTCTCTTTATGTAGTGTTGTGTTGTCTCTCTTTATGCAGTGTTGTGGTCTCTCTTTATGCAGCTTTGTGGTCTCTCTTTATGTAGTGTTGAGGTCTCTCTTCATGTAGTGTTGTGGTCTCTCTTTATGTAGTGTTGTGGAGTCTCTCTTTATGTAGTGTTGTGGTCTCTCTTTATGTAGTGTTGTGGTCTCTCTTTATGTAGTGTTGTGGTGTCTCTCTCTTTATGCAGCGTTGTGGTCTCTCTTTATGTAGTGCTCTGGTCTCTCTTTATGCAGTGTTGTGGTCTCTCTTTATGCAGTGTTGTGGTCTCTCTTTATGTAGTGTTGAGGTCTCTCTTCATGTAGTGTTGTGGTCTCTCTTTATGTAGTGTTGTGGTGTCTCTCTTATGTAGTGTTGTGGTCTCTCTTTATGTAGTGTTGTGGCCTCTCTTTATGTAGTGTTGTGTCTCTCTTTATGTAGTGTTGTGTTGTCTCTCTTTATGTAGTGTTGTGGTCTCTCTTCATGTCGTGTTGTGGTGTCTCTCTTTATGTAGTGTTGTGTTGTCTCTCTTTATGTAGTGTTGTGGTCTCTCTTTGTGTAGTGTTGTGGTCTCTTTATGTAGTGGTGTCTCTCTTTATGTAGTGTTGTGTTGTCTCTTTATGTAGTGTTGTGTGGTCTCTTTATGTAGTGTTGTGGTGTCTCTCTTTATGTAGTGTTGTGGTGTCTCTCTTTATGTAGTGTTGTGTGTCTCTTTATGTAGTGTTGTGGTCTCTCTTTATGTAGTGTTGAGGTGTCTCTCTTTATGTAGTGTTGTGTGTGTCTCTTGTAGTGTTGTGTTGTCTCTTTATGTAGTGTTGTGTGGTCTCTCTTTATGTAGTGTTGTGGTGTCTCTTTGTGTAGTGTTGTGGTCTCTTTATGTAGTGGTGTTGTAGTGTTGTGTTGTCTCTTTTTAGTGTTGTGTGGTCTCTCTTATGTAGTGTTGTGGTGTCTCTCTTTATGTAGTGTTGTGGTGTCTCTCTTTATGTAGTGTTGTGTTGTCTCTCTTTATGTAGTGTTGTGGTGTCTCTCTTTATGTAGTGTTGTGTTGTCTCTTTATGTAGTGTTGTGTGGTCTCTCTTTGTGTAGTGTTGTGTGGTCTCTCTTTGTGTAGTGTTGTGTGGTCTCTCTTTGTGTAGTGTTGTGTTGTCTCTTTATATAGTGTTGTGTGGTCTCTCTTTATGTAGTGTTGTGTTGTCTCTCTTTATGTAGTGTTGTGTGGTCTCTCTTTGTGTAGTGTTGTGGTCTCTCTTTATGTAGTGGTGTCTCTCTTTATGTAGTGTTGTGTTGTCTCTTTATGTAGTGTTGTGTGGTCTCTCTTTATGTAGTGTTGTGGTGTCTCTCTTTATGTAGTGTTGTGGTGTCTCTCTTTATGTAGTGTTGTGGTGTCTCTCTTTATGTAGTGTTGTGTTGTCTCTCTTTATGTAGTGTTGTGTGTCTCTCTTTCGTAGTGTTGTGTTTATGTAGTGTTGTGGTGTCTCTCTTTACGTAGTGTTGTGGTCTCTCTTGTCGTGATGTGTGTTTTGTCCTGTATTTTGATTGAATTCATTTTGTATTTTTAATCCCAGCCCCCGTCTCCCAGCCCCTCGTCCCCCCGGTCCCCACAGGAGGTCTTTTGCCTTTTGGTACGCTGTCATAGTGAATAAGAATTTGTTCTTAATTAACTGACTTGCCTCATAAAAATAAAGGTTAAATTAAAAAGTTACAATATATATATATATATATTTTTTTTTTTTTACCTAGCTCGTATCAAATTGTAAATTAGAGTATTAGAGTAAGTAATTTGAGAATGGTGTTATTTCTATTGGAAGGAATAAAGTAGATGGTTTGGAACCGACAGGTTCCTTGTTGATGGTTTGGTAGAACTGTCAGGGAATTAAGACAAGGTCAGAATACACCACACCTCCATTTTATCTCCAACCCCAAAACGCCAAAACCAGTTATTTCCCCCCCATTGCTTCATTTCAAGGTCGGAATAAAGATTATTAAAGTTTACGTGAGAGGTCTGAATTTCCCCCCATTAACCCTCATTCATATTATGGTTATGAGTTGAGGTTTTCACAGATTATTAGAATCAAATATCCCTTTAGATAGAATACCAACAGCTTGTTTTGAATTTGATAAAATATATATATATTTTTTCAAATTGCCTGCAGCAAAAAGACAACTTTATACAAGCCTGTTTATTATTCAACAGGCCTTGAAACTGATAATAAAATATCTGTGATGATTCTAAATGTAAATCAATCCGACTGTTTCAAATGAATTTTTAATAGAGCCATACTACCACCTGGTGGTAGAACCGGGAATTACACGGTGCATTCATATATTTACCATCAACGTGTCTTAAACTGAAGTACTACAATTCTATCTAAACACTTGTCATGGATTATTCATCTTGACAATAGCTTTAGTGGAAAGCTGAATATGACTGGCTGTACAGTACTTTTCCCCTGTTAGAGGATGCGACGATCGTAAACACTGTCCATATATCCATGGGTTGTATTTCTTGGAGGGACACATTATCTAGGTCCTAAAATAATGTTGCTGTTTCTAAAGTATCTGTATAACTGTATTCTACTTGTGTGTTATTCAACAGATAGATGAGGTCAATACATCCATTTTCTGGAGATTCATTGTTCCTCCACTCTCTCTGTTATTCCTCCTCTCTGTTATTCCTCCTCTCTCTCTGTGTTATTCCTCCTCTCTCTGTTATTCCTCCTCTCTGTTATTCCTCTCTGTTATTCCTCCTCTCTCTGTTATTCCTCCTCTCTCTCTGTTATTTCCTCCTGTCTCTCTGTGTTATTCCTCCTCTCTGTGTGTTATTCCTCCTCCATTATCCCTCTCTCTGTTATTCTCTCTCTCTGTTATTTCCTCTCTCTCTGTTATTCCTCCTCTCTGTGTTATCCTCCTCTCTGTTATTCCTCCTCTCTGTGTTATTCCTCCTCTCTCTGTGTTATTCCTCATCTCTCTGTTATTCCTCCTCTCCATTATCCCTCCTCTCTGTTATTCCTCCTCTCTCTCTCTGTTATTCCTCCTCTCTCTGTTATTCCTCCTCTCTCTCTGCTGCTATTCCTCCTCTCTGTGTTATCCCTCCTCTCTGTTATTCCTACTCTCTCTGTTATTCCTCCTCTCTCTCTGTTATTCCTCCTCTCTGTTATTCCTCCACTCTCTCTGTTATTCCTCCTCTCTGTTATTCCTCCTCTCTCTCTGTTATTCCTCCTCTCTCTGTGTTATTCCTCCTCTCTCTGTGTTATTCCTCCTCTCTCTGTGTTATTCCTCTCTCTGTTATTCCTCCCTCTCTGTTATTCCTCCTCTCTGTTATTCCTCCCTCTCTGTGTTATTCCTCCTCTCTGTTATTCCTCCTCTGTTATTCCTCCTCTCTGTTATTCCTCCTATCTCTCTATTATTCCTCCTCTCTTTGTGTTATTCATCCACTCTCTGTGTTATTCCTCCCTCTGTTATTCCTCCTCTCTGTTATTCCTCCCCTCTCTCTGTTATTCCTCCACTCTCTTATTCCTCCTCCTCTCTCTGTGTTATTCCTCCTCTCTCTGTTATTCCTCTCTCTCTCTGTTATTCCTCCTCTCTCTGTGTTATTCCTCCACTCTCTCTGTTATTCATCCTCTCTCTCTCTGTTATTCCTCCTCTCTCTCTCTGTTATTCCTCCTCTCTGTGTTATCCCTCTCTCTGTTATTCCTCCTCTCTGTGTTATTCCTCATCTCTCTGTGTTATTCCTCCTCTCCATTATCCTCCTCTCTGTTGTTATTCCTGTTATTCCTCCTCTCTCTGTTATTCCTCCTCTCTCTGTGTTATTCCTCCACTCTCTGTGTTATTCCTCCTCTCTCTCTGTTATTCCTCCTCTCTCTCTGTTATTCCTCCTCTCTCTCTGTTATTCCTCCTCTCTGTTATTCCTCCTCTCTCTGTGTTATTCCTCCACTCTCTGTGTTATTCCTCCTCTCTCTGTTATTCCTCCTCTCTCTCTGTTATTCCTCCTCTCTCTGTTATTCCTCCTCTCTGTTATTCCTCCTCTCTCTCTGTTATTCCTCCTCCTCTCTGTTATTCCTCCTCTCTCTGTTATTCCTCTCTCTCTCTGTTATTTCCTCCTGTTATTCCTCCTCTCTGTGTTATTCCTCCTCTCTCTGTGTTATTCCTTCCTCTGTTATTCCTCCTCTCTCTCTGTTATTCCTCCTCTCTGTTATTCCTCCTCTCTCTGTGTTATTCCTCCTCTCTCTGTGTTATTCCTCCACTCTCTGTGTTATTCCTCCACTCTCTGTGTTATTCCTCCTCTCTCTGTTATTCCTCCTCTCTCTCTGTTATTCCTCCTCTCTCTGTTATTCCTCCTCTCTCTCTGTTATTCCTCCTCTCTGTTATTCCTCCTCTCTGTGTTATTCATCTCTCTCTGTTATTCCTCCTCTCTGTTATTCCTCCTCTCTCTGTTATTCCTCCTCTCTCTCTGTTATTCCTCCTCTCTCTCTGTTATTCCTCCTCTCTCTGTTATTCCTCCTCTCTCTGTGGTATTCCTCCTCTCTGTTATTCCTCCTCTCTCTGTTATTCCTCCTCTCTGTTATTCCTCCTCTCTCTGTGTTATTCCTCCACTCTCTGTTATTCCTCCTCTCTGTTATTCCTCCTCTCTGTTATTCCTCCTCTCTCTGTTATTCCTCCTCTCTCTGTTATTCCTCCTCTCTCTCTGTTATTCCTCCCTCTCTGTTATTCCTCCTCTCTCTGTGTTATTCCTCCCTCTCTGTGTTATTCCTCCTCTCTCTGTGTTATTCTCTGTTATTCCTCCTCTCTGTTATTTCTCCTCTCTCTGTGTTATTCCTCCTCTCTCTGTTATTCCTCCTCTCTCTCTGTTATTCCTCCTCTCTCTGTTATTCCTCCTCTCTCTCTGTTATTCCTCCTCTCTGTTATTCCTCCTCTCTCTGTGTTATTCCTCCTCTCTCTGTGTTATTCCTCCACTCTCTGTGTTATTCCTCCACTCTCTGTGTTATTCCTCCTCTCTCTGTTATTCCTCCTCTCTCTCTGTTATTCCTCCTCTCTCTGTTATTCCTCCTCTCTGTTATTCCTCCTCTCTCTCTGTTATTCCTCCTCTCTCTCTGTTATTCCTCCTCTCTCTGTTATTCCTCCTCTCTCTCTGTTATTCCTCCTCTCTGTTATTCCTCCTCTCTCTGTGTTATTCCTCCTCTCTCTGTGTTATTCCTCCTCTCTCTGTGTTATTCCTCCTCTCTCTCTGTTATTCCTCCTCTCTGTTATTCCTCCTCTCTCTGTGTTATTCCTCCTCTCTCTGTGTTATTCCTCCACTCTCTGTGTTATTCCTCCACTCTCTGTGTTATTCCTCCTCTCTCTCTGTTATTCCTCCTCTCTCTCTGTTATTCCTCCTCTCTGTTATTTCCTCCTCTCTGTTATTCCTCCACTCTCTGTGTTATTCCTCTCTCTCTGTTATTCCTCCTCTCTGTTATTCCTCCTCTCTCTGTGTTATTCATCTCTCTCTGTTATTCCTCCTCTCTGTTATTCCTCCTCTCTCTCTGTTATTCCTCCTCTCTCTGTTATTCCTCCTCTCTCTCTGTTATTCCTCCCTCTCTGTGTTATTCCTCCTCTCTGTTATTCCTCCTCTCTCTGTGTTATTCCTCCTCTCTCTGTGTTATTCCTCCTCTCTCTGTGTTATTCCTCCACTCTCTGTGTTATTCCTCCTCTCTCTTTTATTCCTCCTCTCTCTCTGTTATTCCTCCTCTCTGTTATTCCTGCTCTCTCTGTTATTCCTCCTCTCTCTCTGTTATTCCTCCTCTCTCTCTGTTATTCCTCCTCGCTGTTATTCCTCCTCTCTCTGTGTTATTCCTCCTCTCTGTGTTATTCCTCCTCTCTGTGTTATTCCTCCTCTCTCTGTTATTCGTCCTCTCTCTCTGTTATTCCTCCTCTCTGTTATTTCTCCTCTCTCTGTGTTATTCCTCCTCTCTCTCTGTTATTCCTCCTCTCTCTCTGTTATTCCTCCTCTCTCTCTGTTATTCCTCCTCTCTCTCTGTTATTCCTCCTCTCTGTTATTCCTCCTCTCTCTGTGTTATTCCTCCCTCTCTGTGTTATTCCTCCACTCTCTGTGTTATTCCTCCACTCTCTGTGTTATTCCTCCCTCTCTCTGTTATTCCTCCTCTCTCTGTTATTCCTCCTCTCTCTGTTATTCCTCCTCTCTCTGTGTTATTCCTCCTCTCTCTGTGTTATTCCTCCACTCTCTGTGTTATTCCTCCTCTCTCTCTGTTATTCCTCCTCTCTCTCTGTTATTCCTCCTCTCTCTGTTATTCCTCCTCTCTCTGTGTTATTCCTCCTCTCTGTTATTCCTCCTCTCTGTTATTCCTCCTCTCTCTCTGTTATTCCTCCCTCTCTCTGTTATTCCTCCTCTCTCTGTTATTCCTCCTCTCTCTCTGTTATTCCTCCTCTCTGTTATTCCTCCTCTCTCTGTTATTCCTCCACTCTCTGTGTTATTCCTCCTCTCTCTGTTATTCCTCCTCTCTCTCTGTTATTCCTCTCCTCTCTGTTATTCCTCCTCTCTGTTATTCCTCCTCTCTCTCTGTTATTCCTCCTCTCTCTCTGTTATTCCTCCTCTCTGTTATTCCTCCTCTCTCTGTGTTATTCCTCTCTCTCTGTGTTATTCCTCCTCTCTCTCTGTTATTCCTCTCTCTGTTATTCCTCCTCTGTCTGTGTTATTCCTCCTCTCTCTGTGTTATTCCTCCACTCTCTGTGTTATTCCTCCTCTCTCTGTGTTATTCCTCCTCTCTGTTATTCCTCCTCTCTCTCTGTTATTCCTCCTCTCTCTGTTATTCCTCCTCTCTCTCTGTTATTCCTCCTCTCTGTTATTCCTCCTCTCTCTGTGTTATTCCTCTCTCTCTGTTATTCCTCCTCTCTGTTATTCCTCCTCTCTCTCTGTTATTCCTCCTCTCTCTCTGTTATTCCTCCTCTCTCTCTGTTATTCCTCCTCCTCTCTGTTATTCCTCCTCTCTCTGTTATTCCTCCTCTCTGTTATTCATCCTCTCTGTTATTCCTCCTCTCTCTGTTATTCCTCCCTCTCTGTTATTCCTCCTCTCTCTGTGTTATTCCTCCACTCTCTGTGTTATTCCTCCTCTCTCTGTGTTACTCCTCCCTCTCTCTGTTATTCCTCCTCTCTGTTATTCCTCCTCTCTGTTATTCCTCCTCTCTGTGTGTTATTCCTCTCTCTGTGTTATTCCTCCTCTCTCTCTCCTCCTCTCTCTCTGTTATTCCTCTCTCTCTGTTATTCCTCCTCTCTCTGTTATTCCTCCTCTCTCTCTGTTATTCCTTCCTCTCTCTGTTATTCCTCCTCGCTGTTATTCCTCCTCTCTCTGTGTTATTCCTCCTCTCTCTGTGTTATTCCTCCTCTCTCTGTGTTATTCCTCCTCTCTCTCTGTTATTGTTATTCCTGTTATTCTCCTCTCTGTTATTTCTCCTCTCTCTGTGTTATTCCTCCTCTCTCTCTGTTATTCCTCCTCTCTCTCTGTTATTCCTCCTCTCTCTCTGTTATTCCTCCTCTCTCTCTGTTATTCCTCCTCTCTCTCTGTTATTCCTCCTCTCTGTGTTATTCCTCCTCTCTCTGTGTTATTCCTTCTCTGTGTTATTCCTCCACTCTCTGTTATTCCTCCTCTCTCTCTGTTATTCCTCCTCTCTCTCTGTTATTCCTCCTCTCTCTGTTATTCCTCCTCTCTCTGTGTTATTCCTCTTCTCTCTGTGTTATTCCTCCACTCTCTGTGTTATTCCTCCTCTCTCTCTGTTATTCCTCCTCTCTCTCTGTTATTCCTCCTCTCTCTCTGTTATTCCTCCTCTCTCTGTGTTATTCTCTCTCTGTTATTCCTCCTCTCTGTTATTCCTCTCTCTCTCTGTTATTCCTCCTCTCTCTGTGTTATTCCTCCTCTCTCTCTTTTATTCCTCCTCTCTCTCTGTTATTCCTCCTCTCTGTTATTCCTGCTCTCTCTGTTATTCCCTCTCTCTCTGTTATTCCTCCTCTCTCTGTTATTCCTCCTCTGTTATTCCTCCTCTCTCTGTTATTCCTCCTCTCTCTGTGTTATTCCTCCTCTCTCTGTGTTATTCCTCCTCTCTCTGTTATCCTCTCTCTCTGTTATTCCTCCTCTCTGTTATTTCTCCTCTCTCTGTGTTATTCCTCCTCTCTCTCTGTTATTCCTCCTCTCTCTGTTATTCCTCCTCTCTCTCTGTTATTCCTCCTCCTCTCTGTTATCCCTGTTATTCCTCCTCTCTCTGTGTTATTCCTCCTCTCTCTGTGTTATTCCTCCACTCTCTGTGTTATTCCTCCACTCTCTGTGTTATCCTCCTCTCTCTCTGTTATTCCTCCTCTCTCTGTTATTCCTCCTCTCTCTGTTATTCCTCCTCTCTCTGTGTTATTCCTCCTCTCTCTGTGTTATTCCTCCCTCTCTGTGTTATTCCTCCTCTCTCTCTGTTATTCCTCCTCTCTCTGTTATTCCTCCTCTCTCTCTGTTATTCCTCCTCTCTCTGTGTTATTCCTCCTCTCTGTTATTCCTCCTCTCTGTTATTCCTCCTCTCTCTCTGTTATTCCTCCTCTCTCTGTGTTATTCCTCTCTCTCTGTTATTCCTCCTCTCTCTCTGTTATTCCTCCTCTCTGTTATTCCTCCCTCTCTCTGTGTTATTCCTCCACTCTCTGTGTTATTCCTCCTCTCTCTGTTATTCCTCTCTCTCTCTGTTATTCCTCCTCTCTCTCTGTTATTCCTCCTCTCTGTTATTCCTCCTCTCTCTCTGTTATTCCTCCTCTCTCTCTGTTATTCCTCCCTCTCTCTCTGTTATTCCTCCTCTCTGTTATTCCTCTCTCTCTGTGTTATTCCTCCTCTCTCTGTGTTATTCCTCCTCTCTCTCTGTTATTCCTCCTCTCTCTCTGTTATTCCTCCTCTCTGTTATTCCTCCTCTGTCTGTGTTATTCCTCCTCTCTGTGTTATTCCTCCACTCTCTGTGTTATTCCTCCACTCTCTGTGTTATTTCCTCTCTGTTATTCCTCCTCTCTCTGTTATTCCTCCTCTCTCTGTTATTCCTCCTCTCTCTCTGTTATTCCTCCTCTGTTATTCCTCCTCTCTCTGTGTTATTCCTCTCTCTCTGTTATTCCTCCTCTCTGTTATTCCTCCTCTCTCTCTGTTATTCCTCCTCTCTCTCTGTTATTCCTCCTCTCTCTCTGTTATTCCTCCTCTCTCTCTGTTATTCCTCCTCTCTCTGTGTTATTCCTCCTCTCTGTTATTCATCCTCTCTGTTATTCCTCCCCTCTCTCTGTTATTCCTCCTCTCTGTTATTCCTCCTCTCTCTGTGTTATTCCTCCACTCTCTGTGTTATTCCTCCCTCTCTGTGTTACTCCTCCTCTCTCTGTTATTCCTCCTCTCTGTTATTCCTCCTCTCTGTTATTCCTCCTCTCTCTGTGTTATTCCTCCACTCTCTGTGTTATTCCTCCTCTCTCTCTTTTATTCCTCCTCTCTCTCTGTTATTCCTCCTCTCTGTTATTCCTCCTCTCTCTGTTATTTCCTCTCTCTCTGTTATTCCTCCTCTCTCTCTCTGTTATTCCTCCTCGCTGTTATTCCTCCTCTCTCTGTGTTATTCCTCCTCTCTCTGTGTTATTCCTCCTCTCTCTGTGTTATTCCTCCTCTCTCTCTGTTATTCGTCCTCTCTCTCTGTTATTCCTCCTCTCTGTTATTTCTCCTCTCTCTGTGTTATTTCCTCTCTCTCTGTTATTCCTCCTCTCTCTCTGTTATTCCTCCTCTCTCTCTGTTATTCCTCCTCTCTCTGTTATTCCTCCTCTCTCTGTGTTATTCCTCCTCTCTCTGTGTTATTCCTCCACTCTCTGTGTTATTCCTCCACTCTCTGTGTTACTCTCTCTGTTATTCCTCCTCTCTCTCTGTTATTCCTCCCTCTCTGTTATTCCTCCCTCTCTCTGTGTTATTCCTCTTCTCTCTGTGTTATTCCTCCACTCTCTGTGTTATTCCTCCTCTCTCTCTGTTATTCCTCCTCTCTCTGTTATTCCTCCTCTCTCTGTTATTCCTCCTCTCTCTGTGTTATTCCTCTTCTCTGTTATTCCTCCTCTCTGTTATTCCTCCTCTCTCTCTGTTATTCCTCCTCTCTCTGTGTTATTCCTCCTCTCTCTGTTATTCCTCCACTCTGTTATTCCTCCTCTCTCTCTGTTATTCCTCCCTCTCTCTGTTATTCCTCCTCTCTCTCTGTTATTCCTCCTCTCTCTGTTATTCCTCCTCTCTCTGTTATTCCTATCTCTCTGTTGTCCTCCTCTCTGTTATTCCTCCTCTCTGTGTTATTCCTCCACTCTCTGTGTTATTCCTCCTCTCTCTGTGTTATTCCTCCTCTCTCTGTGTTATTCCTCCACTCTCTGTGTTATTCCTCCACTCTCTGTGTTATTCCTCCTCTCTCTCTGTTATTGACTCTCTCTGTTATTCCTCCTCTCTGTTATTCCTCTCTCTGTGTTATTCCTCTTCTCTCTGTGTTATTCCTCCACTCTCTGTGTTATTCCTCCTCTCTCTCTGTTATTCCTCCTCTCTCTCTGTTATTCCTCCTCTCTCTCTGTTATTCCTCCCTCTCTGTGTTATTCCTCTTCTCTGTTATTCCTCCTCTCTGTTATTCCTCCTCCTCTCTCTGTTATTCCTCCTCTCTGTGTTATTCCTCCTCTCTCTGTTATTCCTCCACTCTGTTATTCCTCCTCTCTCTCTGTTATTCCTCTCTCTCTGTTATTCCTCCTCTCTCTCTGTTATTCCTCCTCTCTCTCTGTTATGTTATTCCTCCTCTCTGTTATTCCTATCTCTCTGTTACTCCTCCTCTCTCTGTTATTCCTCCCTCTCTCTGTTATTTCTCCTCTCTCTGTTATTCCTCTCTCTGTTATTCCTCCACTCTGTTATTCCTCCTCTCTGTTATTCCTCCTCTCAGCTGTTATTCCTCCTCTCTCTCTGTTATTCCTCCTCTCTGTTATTCCTCCTCTCTCTCTGTTATGCCTCCTCTCTCTCTGTTATTCCTCCTCTCTGTTATCCCTCCTCTCTCTGTTATTCATCCTATCCATGATTCCTCCTCTCTGTTATCCCTCCTCTCTCTGTTATCCCTCCTCTCTATGTTTTCCTCCTCTCAGTTATTCCTCCTCTCTGTTATCCCTCCTCTCTCTGTTACCTCTCTGTTATTCATCCTATCCATGATTCCTCCTCTCTCTCTCTGTTAATCCCTCCTCTCTCTGTTAAGACAAGATTATATCAGAGCTCTGCTCCCTGTGAGGTGGTGGTACTGTGCAAGTGCATCCAAAATGGCACCCTATTCCCTACATAGTGCTCTACCATTGGTCCTAAAAAAGTAGTGCACTAAATAGGAATAGGGTGCCAATTGGGGACGGACACTTTGTCTTTGTCTCGATTGCATGGGGCAGGTAATAACAGCATGGATGCTGGGAAGGTAATTCATTAACTATGACCCTGCAAGACTTTTTAAGTGCATCATCAAAATGATGGTGGGTCAGCAGCATCAGTGTGTGTGTGTGTGTGTGTGTGTGTGTGTGTGTGTGTGTGTGTGTGTGTGTGTGTGTGTGTGTGTGTGTGTGTGTGTGTGTGTGTGTGTGTGTGTGTGTGTGTGTGTGTGTGTGTGTGTGTGTGTGTGTGTGTGTGTGTGTGTGTGTGTGTGTGTGTGTGACACCTTGTCTGCTCCCTGTGCGTGATGCCTGGACTCAGGGCTTCCTTCTCCAGGCAGCGCTGACAACCATCCCATAATCATCTGAGGCATCTCATTACAGCACCGTCCTTATCAGATTCACCCTTTACAGCTAATGGTGTTAAGAAACACACTCACTCACACACACACACATACAGAAACGCAGGCAGATATGCAGGCACGGCCACACACATGTACAGGCACGTTCAGCTACATCAGGCTAAATTAACCAGATCACAGCAACATCAGGCTAAATTAACCAGATCACAGCAACATCAGGCTAAATTAACCAGATCACAGCAACATCAGGCTAAATTAACCAGATCACAGCAACATCAGGCTAAATTAACCAGATCACAGCAACATCAGGCTAAATTAACCAGAACACAGCAACATCAGGCTAAATTAACCAGATCACAGCAACATCAGGCTAAATTAACCAGATCACAGCAACATCAGGCTAAATTAACCAGAACACAGCAACATCAGGCTAAATTAACCAGATCACAGCAACATCAGGCTAAATTAACCAGAACACAGCAACATCAGGCTAAATTAACCAGATCACAGCAACATCAGGCTAAATTAACCAGAACACAGCAACATCAGGCTAAATTAACCAGAACACAGCAACATCAGGCTAAATTAACCTAAAATCACAGCAACAGGGGTCAAAAGGACTTTGTCAAGCAGCTAGTTACCGATATAAAAACACAATTCAAAATGATTTTGGTGTCAATATGGAGGAATTATAATGAGTACAGATTTTGTATTCTACGGCAAAATGAAAATGTGGGATAAAAGCACCAAATTTGGCACAGAGGACCTGTAGATTATATAGATATGGAGCCTCCACAGAGGACCTGTAGATTATATAGATATGGAGCCTCACAGAGGACCTGTAGATTATATAGATATGGAGCCACTCAGAGGACCTGTAATTATATAGATACCAGATCACAGAGGACCTTTAGATTATATAGATATGGAGCCACTACAGAGGACCTGTAATTATATAGATAGAGCCACACAGAGGACCTGTAATTATATAGATATGGAGCTCCATCAGGCTAAATAGAGGACCAGATTATATAGATATGGAGCCACCATAGAGGACCTGTAGATTATATAGATATGGAGCCTCCACAGAGGACTCAGATTATATAGATATGGAGCCTCCACAGAGGACCTGTAGATTATATAGATATGGAGCCACTCAGAGGACCTGTAGATTATATAGATATGGAGCCACTACAGAGGACCTGTAGATTATATAGATATGGAGCCACTACAGAGGACCTGTAGATTATATAGATATGGAGCCACTACAGAGGACCTGTAATTATATAGATATGGAGCCTCCACAGAGGACCTGTAGATTATATAGATATGGAGCCACTACAGAGGACCTGTAATTATATAGATATGGAGCCTCCACAGAGGACCTTTAGATTATATAGATATGGAGCCTCCACAGAGGACCTGTAATTATATAGATATGGAGCCTCCACAGAGGACCTCCAGATTATATAGATATGGAGCCTCCATAGAGGACCTGTAGATTATATAGATATGGAGCCACTACAGAGGACCTGTAATTATATAGATATGGAGCCTCCACAGAGGACCTTTAGATTATATAGATATGGAGCCTCCACAGAGGACCTGTAATTATATAGATATGGAGCCTCCACAGAGGACCTCCAGATTATATAGATATGGAGCCTCCACAGAGGACCTGTAGATTATATAGATATGGAGCCTCCACAGAGGACCTGTAATTATATAGATATGGAGCCACTACAGAGGACCTTTAGATTATATAGATATGGAGCCTCCATAGAGGACCTGTAATTATATAGATATGGAGCCTCCACAGAGGACCTTTAGATTATATAGATATGGAGCCTCCACAGAGGACCTGTAATTATATATATATGGAGCCTCCACAGAGGACCTCCAGATTATATAGATATGGAGACTCCACAGAGGACCTGTAGATTATATAGATATGGAGCAACTACAGAGGACCTGTAGATTATATAGATATGGAGCCTCCACAGAGGACCTGTAGATTATTTAGATATGGAGCCACTACAGAGGACCTGTAATTATATAGATATGGAGCCTCCACAGAGGACCTGTAATTATATAGATATGGAGCCACTACAGAGGACCTGTAGATTATATAGATATGGAGCCTCCACAGAGGACCTCCAGATTATATAGATATGGAGCCTCCACAGAGGACCTGTAGATTATATAGATATGGAGCCTCCACAGAGGACCTGTTATTATATAGATATGGAGCCTCCACAGAGGACCTTTAGATTATAGATATGGAGCCTCCACAGAGGACCTGTAATTATATAGATATGGAGCCTCCACAGAGGACCTGTAATTATATAGATATGGAGCCTCCACAGAGGACCTTTAGATTATATAGATATGGAGCCACTACAGAGGACCTGTAGATTATATAGATATGGAGCCTCCACAGAGGACCTGCAGATTATATAGATATGGAGCCTCCACAGAGGACCTGCAGATTATATAGATATGGAGCCTCCACAGAGGACCTGTAATTATATAGATATGGAGCCTCCACAGAGGACCTGTAATTATATAGACATGGAGCCTCCACAGAGGTCCTGTAGATTATATAGATATGGAGCCTCCACAGAGGACCTGTAATTATATAGATATGGAGCCTCCACAGAGGACCTGTAGATTATATAGATATGGAGCCTCCACAGAGGACCTGTAGATTATATAGATATGGAGCCACTACAGAGGACCTGTAGATTATATAGATATGGAGCCTCCACAGAGGACCTGTAATTATATAGATATGGAGCCTCCACAGAGGACCTGTAATTATATAGATATGGAGCCTCCACAGAGGACCTTTAGATTATATAGATATGGAGCCTCCACAGAGGACCTTTAGATTATATAGATATGGAGCCTCCACAGAGGACCTTTAGATTATATAGATATGGAGCCACTACAGAGGACCTGTAATTATATAGATATGGAGCCTCCACAGAGGACCTGTAGATTATATAGATATGGAGCCTCCACAGAGGACCTGTAGATTATATAGATATGGAGCCTCCACAGAGGACCTGTAGGTTATATAGATATGGAGCCTCCACAGAGGACCTGTAGATTATATAGATATGGAGCCTCCACAGAGCACCTGTAATTATATAGATATGGAGCAACTACAGAGGACCTGTATATTATATAGATATGGAGCCTCCACAGAGGACCTTTAGATTATATAGATATGGAGCCTCCACAGAGGACCTGTAGATTATATAGATATGGAGCCTCCACAGAGCACCTGTAATTATATAGATATGAAGCAGTCCTACAATCTAAGCTAGATGCCCTCAATCTCACACAAATCATCAAGGAACCCACCAAGGTACAACCCTAACTCTGTAAGCAAGGGCACCCTCATAGACCTCATCCTGACCAACTGGCCCTCCAAATACACCTCCGCTGTCTTCAACCAGGATCTCAGCGACCACTGCCTCATTGCCTGTATCCGCTACGGTGCCGCAGTCAAACGACCACCCCTCATCACTGTCAAACGCTCCCTAAAACACTTCTGTGAGCAGGCCTTTCTAATCGACCTGGCCCGGGTCTCCTGGAAGGACATTGACCTCATCCCGTCAGTTGAGGATGCCTGGTCATTCTTTAAGAGTAACTTCCTCACCATTTTAGATAAGCATGCTCCGTTCAAAAAATGCATAACTAAGAACAGATACAGCCCTTGGTTCACTCCAGACCTGACTGCCCTCGACCAGCACAAAAACATCCTGTGGCAGACTGCAATAGCATCGAACAGTCCCCGCGATATGCAACTGTTCAGGGAAGTCAGGAACCAATACACGCAGTCAGTCAGGAAAGCTAAGGCCAGCTTCTTCAGGCAGAAGTTTGCATCCTGTAGCTCCAACTCCAAAAGTTCTGGGACACTGTGAAGTCCATGGAGAACAAGAGCACCTCCTCCCAGCTGCCCACTGCACTGAGGCTAGGGAACACGGTCACCACCGACAAATCCATGATTATCGAAAACTTCAACAAGCATTTCTCAACGGCTGGCCATGCCTTCCGCCTGGCTACTCCTACCTCGGCCAACAGCTCCGGCCCCCCCATAGCTCCTCGCCCAAGCCTCTCCAGGTTCTCCTTTACCCAAATCCAGATAGCAGATGTTCTGAAAGAGCTGCAAAACCTGGAC
Source organism: Oncorhynchus gorbuscha (assembly GCF_021184085.1). Taxonomy (NCBI): domain Eukaryota; kingdom Metazoa; phylum Chordata; class Actinopteri; order Salmoniformes; family Salmonidae; genus Oncorhynchus; species Oncorhynchus gorbuscha. The sequence goes on along the minus strand of NC_060185.1, from coordinate 5,825,299 downwards.
CCGTATAAATCAGCTGAGCTTGACAATCTGGACCCTCTATTTCTGAAACTATCCGCCGTCATTGTCGCAACCCCTATTACCAGCCTGTTCAACCTCTCCTTCGTATCGTCTGAGATCCCCAAGGACTGGAAAGCTGCCGCAGTCATCCCCCTCTTCAAAGGGGAGACACCCTGGACCCAAACTGTTACACACCTATATCCATCCTACCCTGCCTATCTAAGGTCTTCAAAAGCCAAGTCAACAAACAGGTCACTGAACATCTCGAATCCCACCGTAACTTCTCCGCTATGCAATCTGGTTTCCGAGCCGGTCACGGGTGCACCTCAGCCACACTCAAGGTACTAAATGACATCATAACCGCCATCGATAAAAGACAGTACTGTGCAGCCGTCTTCATCGACCTTGCCAAGGCTTTCGACTCTGTCAATCACCATATTCTTATCGGCAGACTCAGTAGCCTCGGTTTTCGGATGACTGCCTTGCCTGGTTCACCAATTACTTTGCAGACAGAGTTCAGTGTGTCAAATCGGAGGGCATGTTGTCCGGTCCTCTGGCAGTCTCTATGGGGGTGCCACAGGGTTCAATTCTCGGGCCGACTCCTTTCTCTGTGTATATCAATGATGTTGCTCTTGCTGCGGGCGATTCCCTGATCCACCTCTACGCAGACGACACCATTGTATACACTTTCGGCACGTCATTGGACACTGTGCTATCTAACCTCCAATCGAGCTTCAATGCCATACAACACTCCTTCCTGGCCTCCAACTGCTCTTAAACGCTAGTAAAACCAAATGCATGCTTTTCAACCGATCGCTGCCTGCACCCGCATGCCCGACTAGCATCACCACACTGGATGGTTCCGACCTTGAATATGTGGACACCTATAAGTACCTAGGTGTCTGGCTAGACTGCAAACTCTCCTTCCAGACCCATATCAAACATCTCCAATCGAAAATCTAATCAAGAATCGGCTTTCTATTCCGCAACAAAGCCTCCTTCACTCACGCTGCCAAGCTTACCCTAGTAAAACTGACTATCCTACCGATCCTCGACTTCGGCGACGTCATCTACAAAATTGCTTCCAACACTCTACTCAGCAAACTGGATGCAGTTTATCACAGTGCCATCCGTTTTGTCACTAAAGCACCTTATACTACCCACCACTGCGACTTGTATGCTCTAGTCGGCTGGCCCTCGCTACATATTTGTCGCCAGACCCACTGGCTTCAGGTCATCTACAAGGCCATGCTAGGCAAAGCTCCGCCTTATCTCAGCTCACTGGTCACGATGGCAACACCCATCCGTAGCACGCGCTCCAGCAGGTGTATCTCATTGATCATCCCTAAAGCCAACACCTCATTCGGCCGCCTTTCGTTCCAGTACTCTGCTGCCTGTGACTGGAACGAATTGCAAAAAAATCGCTGAAGTTGGAGACTTTCATCTCCTCGCCAACTTCAAACATCAGCTAGCTGAGCAGCTAACCGATCGCTGCAGCTGTACATAATCTATTGGTAAATAGCACACCCATTTTCACCTACCTCATCCCCACAGTTTTTATTTATTTACTTTTCTGCTCTTTTGCACACCAATATCTCTACCTGTACATGATCATCTGATCATTTATCACTCCAGTATTAATCTGCAATATTGTAATTATTCGCCTACCTCCTCATGCCTTTTGCACACATTGTATATAGACTCCCCTTTTTTTCTCTGTGTTATTGACTTGTTAATTGTTTACTACATGTGTAACTCTGTGTTGTCTGTTCACACTGCTATGCTTTATCTTGGCCAGGTCGCAGTTGCAAATGAGAACCTGTTCTCAACTAGCCTACCTGGTTAAATACAGGTGAAATAAAAAAAATATTTAAAAAATATAGATATGGAGCCTCCACAGAGGACCTGTAGATTAGGACCTTTAGATATAGATATGGAGCCTCCACAGAGGACCTTTAATTATATAGATATGGAGCCTCCACAGAGGACCTCCAGATTATATAGTGGAGATCCACAGAGGATAGATTATAGATATGGAGCAACTACAGAGGACCTGTAGATTATATAGATATGGAGCCTCCACAGAGGACCTGTAGATTATTTAGATATGGAGCCACTACAGAGGACCTGTAATTATATAGATATGGAGCCTCCACAGAGGACCTGTAATTATATAGATATGGAGCCACTACAGAGGACCTGTAGATTATATAGATATGGAGCCTCCACAGAGGACCTCCAGATTATATAGATATGGAGCCTCCACAGAGGACCTGTAGATTATATAGATATGGAGCCTACACAGAGGACCTTAGATTATATAGATATGGAGCCTCCACAGAGGACCTTTAGATTATATAGATATGGAGCCACTACAGAGGACCTGTAATTATATAGATATGGAGCCCACAGAGGACCTCCAATTATATAGATATGGAGCCTCCATAGAGGACCTTTAGATTATATAGATATGGAGCCTCCACAGAGGACCTGTAGATTATATAGATATGGAGCCCACAGAGGACCTGTAATTATATAGACATGGAGCCTCCACAGAGGTCCTGTAGATTATATAGATATGGATCCACAGAGGAGTAATTATATAGATATGGAGCCTCCACAGAGGACCTGTAGATTATATAGATATGGAGCCTCCACAGAGGACCTGTAGATTATATAGATATGGAGCCACTCCATGGAGCCTCCACAGAGGACCTGTAATTATATAGATATGGAGCCTCCACAGAGGACCTGTAATTATATAGATATGGAGCCTCACAGAGGACCTTTAGATTATATAGATATGGAGCCTCCACAGAGGACCTTTAGATTATATAGATATGGAGCCTCCACAGAGGACCTTTAGATTATATAGATATGGAGCCACTACAGAGGACCTGTAATTATATAGATATGGAGCCTCCACAGAGGACCTGTAGATTATATAGATATGGAGCCTCACAGAGGACCTGTAGATTATATAGATATGGAGCCTCCACAGAGGACCTGTAGGTTATATAGATATGGAGCCTCCACAGAGGACCTGTAGATTATATAGATATGGAGCCTCCACAGAGCACCTGTAATTATATAGATATGGAGCAACTACAGAGGACCTGTATATTATATAGATATGGAGCCTCCACAGAGGACCTTTAGATTATATAGATATGGAGCCTCCACAGAGGACCTGTAGATTATATAGATATGGAGCCTCCACAGAGCACCTGTAATTATATAGATATGAAGCAGTCCTACAATCTAAGCTAGATGCCCTCAATCTCACACAAATCATCAAGGAACCCACCAAGGTACAACCCTAACTCTGTAAGCAAGGGCACCCTCATAGACCTCATCCTGACCAACTGGCCCTCCAAATACACCTCCGCTGTCTTCAACCAGGATCTCAGCGACCACTGCCTCATTGCCTGTATCCGCTACGGTGCCGCAGTCAAACGACCACCCCCTCATCACTGTCAAACGCTCCTAAACACTTCTGTGAGCAGGCCTTTCTAATCGACCTGGCCCGGGTCTCCTGGAAGGACATTGACCTCATCCCGTCAGTTGAGGATGCCTGGTCATTCTTTAAGAGTAACTTCCTCACCATTTTAGATAAGCATGCTCCGTTCAAAAAAAATGCATAACTAAGAACAGATACAGCCCTTGGTTCACTCCAGACCTGACTGCCCTCGACCAGCACAAAAACATCCTGTGGCGGACTGCAATAGCATCGAACAGTCCCCGCGATATGCAACTGTTCAGGGAAGTCAGGAACCAATACACGCAGTCAGTCAGGAAAGCTAAGGCCAGCTTCTTCAGGCAGAAGTTTGCATCCTGTAGCTCCAACTCCAAAAGTTCTGGGACACTGTGAAGTCCATGGAGAACAAGAGCACCTCCTCCCAGCTGCCACTGCACTGAGGCTAGGGAACACGGTCACCACCGACAAACGGCATGATTATCGAAACTTCAACAAGCATTTCTCAACGGCTGGCCATGCTTCGCCTGGCTACTCCTACCTCGGCCCAACAGCTCCGGCCCCCCATAGCTCCCCTGCCCAAGCCTCTCCAGGTTCTCCTTACCCAAATCCAGATAGCAGATGTTCTGAAAGAGCTGCAAAACCTGGACCCGTATAAATCAGCTGAGCTTGACAATCTGGACCCTCTATTTCTGAAACTATCCGCCCGTCATTATGCAACCCTAACCTGCCAGCCTGTTCAACCTCTCCTTACGTATCGTCACAGAGATCCCCAAGGACTGGAAAGCTGCCGCAGTCATCCCCTCTTCAAGGGGAGACACCCTGGACCCAAACTGTTACACACCTATATCCATCCTACCCTGCCTATCTAAGGTCTTCAAAAGCCAAGTCAACAAACAGGTCACTGAACATCTCGAATCCCACCGTAACTTCTCCGCTATGCAATCTGGTTTCCGAGCCGGTCACGGGTGCACCTCAGCCACACTCAAGGTACTAAATGACATCATAACCGCCATCGATAAAAGACAGTACTGTGCAGCCGTCTTCATCGACCTTGCCAAGGCTTTCGACTCTGTCAATCACCATATTCTTATCGGCAGACTCAGTAGCCTCGGTTTTTCGGATGACTGCCTTGCCTGGTTCACCAATTACTTTGCAGACAGAGTTCAGTGTGTCAAATCGGAGGGCATGTTGTCCGGTCCTCTGGCAGTCTCTATGGGGGTGCCACAGGGTTCAATTCTGGCCGACTCCTTCTCTGTGTATATCAATGATGTTGCTCTTGCTGCGGGCGATTCCCTGATCCACCTCTACGCAGACGACACCATTGTATACACTTTCGGCACGCCATTGGACACTGTGCTATCTAACCTCCAATCGAGCTTCAATGCCATACAACACTCCTTCCTGGCCTCCAACTGCTCTTAAACGCTAGTAAAACCAAATGCATGCTTTTCAACCGATCGCTGCCTGCACCCGCATGCCCGACTAGCATCACCACACTGGATGGTTCCGACCTTGAATATGTGGACACCTATAAGTACCTAGGTGTCTGGCTAGACTGCAAACTCTCCTTCCAGACCCATATCAAACATCTCCAATCGAAAATCTAATCAAGAATCGGCTTTCTATTCCGCAACAAAGCCTCCTTCACTCACGCTGCCAAGCTTACCCTAGTAAAACTGACTATCCTACCGATCCTCGACTTCGGCGACGTCATCTACAAAATTGCTTCCAACACTCTACTCAGCAAACTGGATGCAGTTTATCACAGTGCCATCCGTTTTGTCACTAAAGCACCTTATACTACCCACCACTGCGACTTGTATGCTCTAGTCGGCTGGCCCTCGCTACATATTTGTCGCCAGACCCACTGGCTTCAGGTCATCTACAAGGCCATGCTAGGCAAAGCTCCGCCTTATCTCAGCTCACTGGTCACGATGGCAACACCCATCCGTAGCACGCGCTCCAGCAGGTGTATCTCATTGATCATCCCTAAAGCCAACACCTCATTCGGCCGCCTTTCGTTCCAGTACTCTGCTGCCTGTGACTGGAACGAATTGCAAAAATCGCTGAAGTTGGAGACTTTCATCTCCTCGCCAACTTCAAACATCAGCTAGCTGAGCAGCTAACCGATCGCTGCAGCTGTACATAATCTATTGGTAAATAGCACACCCATTTTCACCTACCTCATCCCCACAGTTTTTATTTATTTACTTTTCTGCTCTTTTGCACACCAATATCTCTACCTGTACATGATCATCTGATCATTTATCACTCCAGTATTAATCTGCAATATTGTAATTATTCGCCTACCTCCTCATGCCTTTTGCACACATTGTATATAGACTCCCCTTTTTTTCTCTGTGTTATTGACTTGTTAATTGTTTACTACATGTGTAACTCTGTAGTTGTCTGTTCACACTGCTATGCTTTATCTTGGCCAGGTCGCAGTTGCAAATGAGAACCTGTTCTCAACTAGCCTACCTGGTTAAATACAGGTGAAATAAAAAAATATTTAAAAAATATAGATATGGAGCCTCCACAGAGGACCTGTAGATTATATAGATATGGAGCCTCCACAGAGGACCTGTAGATTATATAGATATGGAGCCTCCACAGAGGACCTGTAATTATATAGATATGGAGCCTCCACAGAGGACCTCTAGATTATATAGATATGGAGCCACCACAGAGGACCTGTAGATTATATAGATATGGAGCCACTACAGAGGACCTGTAATTATATAGATATGGAGCCTCCACAGAGGACCTGTAGATTATATAGATATGGAGCCTCCATAGAGGACCTGTAGATTATATAGATATGGAGCCTCCACAGAGGACCTGTAGATTATATAGATATGGAGCCTCCACAGAGGACCTGTAGATTATATAGATATGGAGCCACCACAGAGGACCTGTAGATTATATAGATATGGAGCCACTACAGAGGACCTGTAGATTATATAGATATGGAGCCACTACAGAGGACCTGTAGATTATATAGATATGGAGCCACTACAGAGGACCTGTAATTATATAGATATGGAGCCTCCACAGAGGACCTGTAGATTATATAGATATGGAGCCACTACAGAGGACCTGTAATTATATAGATATGGAGCCTCCACAGAGGACCTTTAGATTATATAGATATGGAGCCTCCACAGAGGACCTGTAGATTATATAGATATGGAGCCTCCACAGAGGACCTCCAGATTATATAGATATGGAGCCTCTATAGAGGACCTGTAGATTATATAGATATGGAGCCACTACAGAGGACCTGTAATTATATAGATATGGAGCCTCCACAGAGGACCTTTAGATTATATAGATATGGAGCCTCCACAGAGGACCTGTAATTATATAGATATG
>NC_060185.1:5795606-5818349 GCF_021184085.1 Oncorhynchus gorbuscha | reverse complement strand
ACAGTGTCTCCTGACCCCTCCTGTCTCAGCCTCCAGTATTTATGCTGCAGTAGTTTATGTGTCGGGGGCTAGGGTCAGTTTGTTTATCTGGAGTACTTCTCCTGTCCTATTCGGTGTCCTGTGTAAATCTAAGTGTGCGTTCTCTAATTCTCTCCTTCTCTCCTTCTTTTCTCTCTCTCGGAGGACCTGAGCCCTAGAACCATGCCCCAGGACTACCTGACATGATGACTCCTTGCTGTCCCCAGTCCACCTGGCCATGCTGCTGCTCCAGTTTCAACTGGCCTGGGCCCTAGGACCATGTCCCAGGACTACCTGACATGAGGACTCCTTGCTGTCCCCAGTCCACCTGGCCATGCTCCTGCTCCAGTTTCAACTGTTCTGCCTTGCTATTATTCAACCATGCTGGTCATTTATGAACATTTGAACATCTTGGCCACGTTCTGTTATAATCTCCACCCGGCACAGCCAGAAGAGGACTGGCCACCCCACATATGCTCTCTCTAATTTCTCTTCTTTCTCTCTCTCGGAGGACCTGAGCCCTAGACCGTGCCCCAGACTACCTGGACATGATGGTCTTCTTGCTGTCCCCAGTCCACCTTGACTGTACATGCTCCAGTTTCAACTGTTCTGTCTGTTATTATTTGACCATGCTGGTCATTTTATGAACATTTGAACATCTTGGTCATTTTCTGTTATAATCTCTATTCCGGCACAGCCAGAAGAGGGACTGGCCACCCACATAGCCCGGTTCCTCTAGGTTTCTTCCTAGGTTTTGGCCTTTCTAGGGAGTTTTTCCTAGCCACCGTGCTTTTACACCTGCATTGTTTGCTGTTTGGGGTTTTAGGCTGGGTTTCTGTACAGCACTTTGAGATATCAGCTGATGTACGAAGGGCTATATAAATAAATTTGATTTGATTTGATTTGAAATGCTGACTGATGGGTCCTTGGTAAACAACAGGTGTAGACTAACAGTGGACTGATGGGTCCTTGGTAAACAACAGGTGTAGACTAACAGTGTAATGCTGACTGATGGGTCCTTGGTAAACAACAGGTGTAGACTAACAGTGGACTGATGGGTCCTTGGTAAACAACAGGTGTAGACTAACAGTGAAATGCTGACTGATGGGTCCTTGGTAAACAACAGGTGTAGACTAACAGTGTAATGCTGACTGATGGGTCCTTGGTAAACAACAGGTGTAGACTAACAGTGAAATGCTTGGTAAACAACAGGTGTAGACTAACAGTGAAATGCTGACTGATGGGTCCTTGGTAAACAACAGGTGTAGACTAACAGTGAAATGCTTGGTAAACAACAGGTGTAGACTAACAGTGTAATGCTGACTGATGGGTCCTTGGTAAACAACAGGTGTAGACTAACAGTGAAATGCTTGGTAAACAACAGGTGTAGACTAACAGTGTAATGCTGACTGATGGGTCCTTGGTAAACAACAAGTGTAGACTAACAGTGAAATGCTTGTTAAACAACAGGTGTAGACTAACAGTGAAATGCTTGGTAAACAACAGGTGTAGGCTAACAGTGTAATGCTTGGTAAACAACAGGTGTAGACTAACAGTGAAATGCTGACTGATGGGTCCTTGGTAAACAACAGGTGTAGACTAACAGTGGAATGCTGACTGGGTCCTTGGTAAACAACAGGTGTAGACTAACAGTGGAATGCTGACTGGTTTTCATCAAGCTGTCCCCTCAAGAGGAAGCTTCTCACTGTAACCAGTGTCTGTAATCTGGTTCAGGTTATTAATCAACCCACTCAACAGGAAGCTTCTCACTGTGACCAGTGTCTGTAATCTGGTTCAGGTTATTAATCAACCCACTCAACAGAAGCCACCGTAACCAGTGTCTGTAATCTGGTTCAGGTTATTAATCAACCCTCTCAACAGGAAGCTTTTCACTGTCAAACTAGTGTCTGTAATCTGGTTCAGGTTATTAATCAACTCTACCAACAGGAAGCTTCTACACTTTAACCAGTGTCTGTAATCTGGTTCAGGTTATTAATCAACCCTCTCAACAGGGAAGCTCTTTACCGTAACCAGTGCCTGTAATCTGGTTCAGGTTATTAATCAACCCACTCAACAGGAAGCTTCTCACTGTAACCAGTGTCTGTAATCTGGTTCAGGTTATTAATCAACCTACCAGGGTGTTTACAAATACTACAGGAACAACATCCTCCACATGTATTGATCACATGTTTACTAATACTGTAGAACATTTCTCTAAAGCTGTATTCGTACCCATTAAATGCACTGATCACAATATAGTGGCTATATCCAGGAGATTCAAAGTTCCAACAGCTGGGCCTTAAATAGTGTATAAGATATCATATAAAATATTTTGCTGTGACTATGTGGATGATGTAAAAAATATTTGTTGATTATTGATAAACATGAACCTGTTAATAAGAAACTGACTGTTAGAACTGTTAAGGCTCCATGGATCGATGAGGAGTTGAAAAACTGTAGGGTTGAAAGAGATGGGGGCAAAAGTACTTGGAAAATTGCTATCAATCAATAATGACAAACCTCCTGGCATTGACAACTCTGATGGAAAGCTACTGAGGATGGTAGCTGACTCTATAGCCACTCCTACTGAGGATGGTAGCTGACTCTATAGTCACTCCTACTGAGGATGGTAGCTGACTCTATAGCAACTCCTACTGAGGATGGTAGCTGACTCTATAGTCACTCCTACTGAGGATGGTAGCTGACTCTATAGTCACTCCTACTGAGGATGGTAGCTGACTCTATAGCAACTCCTACTGAGGATGGTAGCTGACTCCCTATAGTCACTCCTACTGAGGATGGTAGCTGACTCTATAGCCACTCCTACTGAGGATGGTAGCTGACTCTATAGTCACTCCTACTGAGGATGGTAGCTGACTCTATAGCCACTCCTACTGAGGATGGTAGCTGACTCTATAGTCACTCCTACTGAGGATGGTAGCTGACTCTATAGCCACTCCTACTGAGGATGGTAGCTGACTCTATAGCCACTCCTACTGAGGATGGTAGCTGACTCTATAGTCACTCCTATCTCTCATATCTTTAATTTGAGTCCAGAGGAAAGTCTTTGTCCTCAGGCCTGGAGGGAAGCCAAATGAATCCACTTACCTAAGAGTGGTAAAGCGGCCTTTACTGGTTCTAACAGCAGACCAATCAGCTTGCTGCCAGCTCTGAACATACTGTTGGAAAAAATGGTGTTTGACCAAATACAATGCTATTTCTCTGTAAACAAATGAACAACAGACTTTCAGCAGGCTTATAGAGAAGAGGACTCAACGTGTACTGGACATAAATGACTGATGATTGGTTGACAGAAATTGATAAAAATAAGATCGTGGGAGCGATACGGTTAGATTTCAGTGCAGCCTTGATATTATTGACCTTAACCTGTTGTTGAGAACTTGTGTTGTGGCTTTTCAACCCTGCCATATCGTGATTCAGAGCTGTCTATCTAATAGACCTCAAAGGGTTTTCTTTAATGGAAGCTTTCTAATGTCAAACATGTAAAGTGGGGGTGTACCACAGGAAACTCTCTCGGCCCTACTCTTTCTATTTTTACTAACAGACCTGCCACTGGCATTAAACAAAAGCCTGTGTGTCCATGTATGCTGATAACTCAAGCATATACGCATCAGCAACCACAGCTAAATGAAGTCACTGAAACCCTTAGAGTTTCAGTCTGTTTTGGAATGGGTGGCCAGTAATAAACTGGTCCTGAACATCTCTAAAACTAAGAGCATTGTATTTGCACAAATCATTCCTGAAGTTCTAGACCTCAGCTGGATCTGATAATGAAATGATGTGGCTGCTGGAACAAGTTGAGTGAGACTAAATTACTTGGTGTTACCTGATTGGAAACTGTTCTCAAGTAAAAACATACAGATTCAATGGTTGTTAAGATGAGGAGAGGTCTGTCCGTAATAAAAAGATGCCTGCTTATTTGACACCACACTCCTAAAAGCGTAAGTTCTGCAGGCTCTAGTGTTGTCTAAACGTGATTATCGTCCAGTCATGTGGTCCAGTGCTGCAAAGAAAGACCTAGTTAAGCTGCAGCTGGTCCAGAACAGAGCGGCACGTCTTGCTCTTAATTGTAATCAGAGGGCTGATATAAATACTATGCTGCCAGTCTCTCTTGGCTAAGAGTTGAGGAGAGACTGACTGTATCACTTCTTCTTTTTTATAAGAAACATGAATGTGTTATAAATTCCTAATTGTTTGCATAGTCAACTTACACACAGCACTGAAACACACACTTACCCCACCAGACATGCCACCAGGTGTCTTTTCACAATCCCCAGGTCCAGAACAAATTCAAGGAAACCTACAGTATTACACAGGGCCATTACTGCATGGAACTCCCTTCTTCTTCCTTCCATCTCATATTGCTCAAATAAACAGCAAACCTGGTTTAAAAGAAACAGATAAAGCAACACCTCACGGCACAACGCCTCTCCCCTATTTGACCTAGATATTTAGTGTGTATTTTTATTTAACCAGGTAGGCCAGTTGAGAACAAGTTCTCATTTATAACTGCGACCTGGCCAAGATAAAGCAAAGCAGTGCGACACAAACAACAACACAGAGTTACACATAAACAAACATACAGTCAAATCAAATCAAATCAAATTTATTTATATAGCCCTTCGTACATCAGCTGATATCTCAAAGTGCTGTACAGAAACCCAGCCTAAAACCCCAAACAGCAAACAATGCAGGTGTAAAAGCACGGTGGCTAGGAAAAACTCCCTAGAAAGGCCAAAACCTAGGAAGAAACCTAGAGAGGAACCGGGCTATGTGGGGTGGCCAGTCCTCTTCTGGCTGTGCCGGGTAGAGATTATAACAGAACATGACCAAGATGTTCAAATGTTCATAAATGACCAGCATGGTCAAATAATAATAAGGCAGAACAGTTGAAACTGGAGCAGCAGCACAGTCAGGTGGACTGGGGACAGCAAGGAGCCATCATGTCAGGTAGTCCTGGGGCACGGTCCTAGGGCTCAGGTCCTCTGAGAGAGAGAAAGAAAGAGAGAGAATTAGAGAGAGCATATGTGGGGTGGCCAGTCCTCTTCTAGCTGTGCCGGGTGGAGATTATAACAGAACGTGGCCAAGATGTTCAAATGTTCATAAATGACCAGCATGGTTGAATAATAGTAAGGCAGAACAGTTGAAACTGGAGCAGGAGCATGGCCAGGTGGACTGGGGACAGCAAGGAGTCATCATGTCAGGTAGTCCTGGGGCATGGTCCTAGGGCTCAGGTCCTCCGAGAGAGAGAAAGAAAGAGAGAAGGAGAGAATTAGAGAACGCACACTTAGATTTACACAGGACACCGAGTAGGACAGGAGAAGTACTCCAGATAAACAAACTGACCCTAGCCCCCCCGACACATAAACTACTGCAGCATAAATACTGGAGGCTGAGACAGGAGGGGTCAGGAGACACTGTGGCCCCATCCGAGGACACCCCCGGACAGGGCCAAACAGGAAGGATATAACCCCACCCACTTTGCCAAAGCACAGCCCCCACACCACTAGAGGGAAATCTTCAACCACCAACTTACCATCCTGAGACAAGGCCGAGTATAGCCCACAAAGATCTCCGACACGGTACAACCCAAGGGGGGGGGGGAGGATAACAGTCAATAACACAATAGGAACATCTATGTACAGTGTGTGCAAATGTAGAAGATTAGGGAGGTAAGGCAATAAATAGGCCATAGAGGTGAAATAATGACAATTTATCATTAACACTGGAGTGATAGATGTGCAGATGAGGATGTGCAAGTAGAGATACTGGGGTGCAGAAGAGCAAATAAAATAAAAACACAATATGGGCTATTTACAGATGGGCTATTTACAGATGGGCTGTGTACAGGTACAGTGATCGGTAAGCTGCTCTGACAGCTGATGCTTTAAGTTAGTGAGGGAGATATAAGTCTCCAGCTTCAGTGATTATTGCAATTCGTTCCAGTCATTGGCAGCAGAGAACTGGAAGGAAAGGCGACCAAAAGAGGTGTTGGTTTTGGGGGCGACCAGTGAGATATACCTGCTGGAGCACGTGCTAAGGGTGGGTGTTGCTATGGTGATAAGTGAGCAGAGATAAGGCGGGGATTTACCTAGCAAAGACTTATAGATGACCTGGAGCCAGTGGGTTTGGAGACGAATATGTAGCGAGAGCCAGCCGACTAGAGCATACAGGTCTCAGTGGTGGGTAGTATATGGGGCTTTGGTGACAAAACGCATGGCTCTGTGATAGACTGCATCCAATTTGCTTAGTAGAGTGTTGGCGGCTATTTTGTAAATGACATCGCCGAAGTCTTGTGGGACGGTAGGTAGCCTAGTGGTTATAGCGTTGGACTAGCAACCGGAAGGTTGCAAGATCAAATCCCCGAGCTGACATGGTAAAAATGTGTCGTTCTGCCCCTGAACAGGCAGTTAACCCACTGTTCCTAGGCCGTCATTGAAAATAAGAATTTGTTCTTAATTTTAACTGACTTGCCTTTTTAAATAAAGGTAAAATACATTTTTTTAAAATATTGGCATAAGGGAGAGGCATGTGTAGCCGAGTGATCATAGGGTCCAATGAGCAGCACTAGGTAAGTCAGGGAGCCGTTTGGTAGTCGCTACTACGATTCAGACAGCTAGCGGGCCGGGGCTGGCAGATGGGCCTCCAGGGACGTCGCAACGGAAGAGCCTGTTGAAACCACCATGGACGATTACGGCGGCAGACCAGTCATGATGGGGCTCCGTGTCGGCAATAAAGGGTCCAGGCAAAAGAGGTATTGTAGCCCAATAATTAGCTGATAGACCTCTTCGGGTAGCCGGGAGATGAGCCTAGCTCGAGGCAAGCTCAAGGCTAACTGATGCTTGCTTTGGAACAGAGGCGTTAGCCAGCAGTAGCCACTCAGGTTGCAGCTAGCTGCGATGATCCGGTGTAATGGTCCAGAGCTTGCGGTAGGAATCCAGTGAAGCGATAGAGAAAAAGCAGTCCGATATACTCTGGGTTAATATACTCTGGGATGATATACTCTGGGATTATATACTCTGGGATGATATACTCTAGGTTAATATACTCTGGGATTATATACTCTGGGTTAATATACTCTGGGTTAATATACTCTGGGATGATATACTCTGGGTTAATATACTCTGGGATTATATACTCTGGGTTAATATACTCTGGGTTAATATACTCTGGGATGATATACTCTGGGTTAATATACTCTGGGATTATATACTCTGGGTTAATATACTCTGGGATGATATACTCTGGGTTAATATACTCTGGGATTATATACTCTGGGTTGATATACTCTGGGATGATATACTCTGGGATGATATACTCTGGGATTATATACTCTGGGATGATATACTCTGGGATTATATACTCTGGGTTGATATACTCTGGGTTAATATACTCTGGGATGATATACTCTGGGATTATATACTCTGGGTTGATATACTCTAGGTTAATATACTCTGGGTTAATATACTCTGGGTTAATATACTCTGGGTTAATATACTCTGGGTTGATATACTCTGGGTTAATATACTCTGGGATTATATACTCTAGGTTAATATACTCTGGGTTAATATACTCTGGGTTAATATACTCTGGGTTAATATACTCTGGGATGATATACTCTGGGTTGATATACTCTGGGTTAATATACTCTGGGTTAATATACTCTGGGATGATATACTCTGGGTTTATACCCTGGGTTAATATACTCTAGGTTAATATACTCTGGGTTAATATACTCTGGGTTGATATACTCTGGGTTAATATCCTCTGGGTTGAAATCATATGTATTGATACAGTGGGGAGAACAAGTATTTGATACACTGCCGATTTTGCAGGTTTTCCTACTTACAAAGCATGTAGAGGTCTGTAATTTCTATCATAGGTGCACTTCAACTGTGAGAGACGGAATCTAAAACAAAAATCCAGGAAATCACATTGTATGCTTTTTAAGTAATTAAGTAATTGTTGATCATTGATATTTAACGATTACACAAGGATCATTAATATACAGTGATTACATAATGATCATTGATATTTAACGATTACACAAGGATCATTAATATACAGTGATTACATAATGATCATTGATATTTAACGATTACACAAGGATCATTAATATACAGTGATTGCATAATTATCATGAATACTGTTGTTGTTATATCTCTTTGCTTCAGGATAACCTACACAGAAGCCATAAACATCCTCAACAGCAGCTCCAAGACATTTGCTTTCAAAACAGATGTAAGTAGAGTACAGCTCTAGCCTCTTTCAGAGGGAGATAACTGTAGCCTCTTTCAGAGGGAGATAACTGTAGCCTCTTTCAGAGGGAGATAACTGTAGCCTCTTTCAGAGGAGATAACTGTAGCCTCTTTCAGAGGAGATAACTGTAGCCTCTTTCAGAGGGAGATAACTGTAGCCTCTTTCAGAGGGAGATAACTGTAGCCTCTTTCAGAGGGAGATAACTGTAGCCTCTTTCAGAGGGAGATAACTGTAGCCTCTTTCAGAGGGAGATAACTGTAGCCTCTTTCAGAGGGAGATAACTGTAGCCTCTCAGAGGGAGATAACTGTAGCCTCTTTCAGAGGGAGATAGCTGTAGCCTCTTTCAGAGGGAGATAGCTGTAGCCTCTTTCAGAAGGAGATAGCTGTAGCCTCTTTCAGAGGGAGATAGCTGTAGCCTCTTTCAGAAGGAGATAGCTGTAGCCTCTTTCAGAAGGAGATAGCTGTAGCCTCTTTCAGAAGGAGATAGCTGTAGCCTCTGTCAGAAGGAGATAGCTGTAGCCTCTGTCAGAAGGAGATAGCTGTAGCCTCTGTCAGAAGGAGATAGCTGTAGCCTCTGTCAGAAGGAGATAGCTGTAGCCTCTGTCAGAAGGAGATAGCTGTAGCCTCTGTCAGAAGGAGATAACTGTAGCCTCTGTCAGAGGGAGATAACTGTAGCCTCTTTCAGAGGGAGATAACTGTAGCCTCTTTCAGGAGAATGATGTAGCCTCTTTCAGAAGGAGATAGCTGTAGCCTCTGTCAGAAGGAGATATCTGTAGCCTCTTTCAGAAGGAGATAGCTGTAGCCTCTGTCAGAAGGAGATAGCTGTAGCCTCTTAATAACAGATGGTCAGTAGAGCTATTTTCTATAATGTTGTACCCTGTGTATTCTGTACTGTGTCAACCTGATTCTATTTTCACACCTTAGATTCTACAGTTTCAGGCATGTGTGGGGTCAAACCTTTAATCTCTCATTCTCTTTCTGCCTCTTACTCCTTCCCTCTCTCCCCTTCTCACTCTACCCCACCTCTCTCCCTCCCTACCTTCCTCTCCCTCCCTCTTTTACTGATTCTCTTCCCCTTTTGTCTCCCTCTTTCCTCCTTCCCTCCCTCCTCCTTCCCTCCCTCCCTTTATCAGTGGGGCTCTGACTTGCAGACAGAGCATGAGAAGTACCTGGTGAAACATTGTGGCAATGTTCCTCTCTTCGTCACAGATTATCCCTATGACCTGAAGCCCTTCTACACACGAGACAACCAGGACCAGCCGCTACACACTGTAAGGTCATGTAGCACATGGAGATCGGTCCAGTTTGAACAACACATCAGGTTGTTGTTATAATAGAGAATGTGTTGTTAATGAGTCACCTGGTTAAATAAAACCAACTCCACTCCATAGTTAAAACTGTTTCACCTATCAAAGTTGTATGGTCAGTTGAACCGGTCATGTCAGTTGAGCCGGTCATGTCAGTTGAACCGGTCATGTCAGTTGAACCGGTCATGTCAGTTGAACCGGTCATGTCAGTTGAACCGGTCATGTCAGTTGAACCGGTTCCGGGTCATGTCAGTTGAACCGGTCATGTCAGTTGAGCCGGTCATGTCAGTTGAACGGGTCATGACAGTTGAACCGGTTCCGGGTCATGTCAGTTGAACCGGTTCCGGGTCATGTCAGTTGAACCGGTTCCGGGTCATGTCAGTTGAAACGGTTCCGGGTCATGTCAGTTGAACCGGTTCCGGGTCATGTCAGTTGAACCGGTTCCCGGGTCATGACAGTTGAACCGGTTCCCGGGTCATGACAGTTGAACCGCTTCCCGGGTCATGTCAGTTGAACCGCTTCCCGGGTCATGACAGTTGAACCGCTTCCCGGGTCATGTCAGTTGAACCGCTTCCCGGGTCATGACAGTTGAACCGCTTCCCGGGTCATGACAGTTGAACCGGTTCCCGGGTCATGACAGTTGAACCGGTTCCCGGGTCATGACAGTTGAACCGCTTCCCGGGTCATGACAGTTGAACCGGTTCCTGGGTCATGACAGTTGAACCGGTTCCCGGGTCATGTCAGTTGAACTGGTCATGTCAGTTGAACCGGTTCCCGGGTCATGTCAGTTGAACCGGTTCCCGGGTTATGTCAGTTGAACCGGTTCCCGGGTCATGACAGTTGAACCGCTTCCCGGGTCATGACAGTTGAACCGCTTCCCGGGTCATGACAGTTGAACCGCTTCCCGGGTCATGACAGTTGAACCGCTTCCCGGGTCATGACAGTTGAACCGCTTCCCGGGTCATGACAGTTGAACCGCTTCCCGGATCATGACAGTTGAACCGGTTCCCGGGTCATGACAGTTGAACCGGTCATGTCAGTTGAACCGGTTCAGGGTCATGTCAGTTGAACCGGTTCCCGGGTCATGACAGTTGAACCGGTTCCCGGGTCATGACAGTTGAACCGGTTCCCGGGTCATGACAGTTGAACGGGTCATGACAGTTGAACCGGTTCCGGGTCATGTCAGTTGAACTGGTCATGTCAGTTGAACCGGTTCCGCGTCATGTCAGTTGAACCGGTTCCGGGTCATGTCAGTTGAACCGGTTCCGCGTCATGTCAGTTGAACCGGTCATGTCAGTTGAACCGGTCATGACAGTTGAACCGGTTCCGGGTCATGACAGTTGAACCGGTTCCGGGTCATGTCAGTTGAACCGGTCATGTCAGTTGAACCGGTTCCGGGTCATGTCAGTTGAACCGGTTCCCGGGTCATGTCAGTTGAACCGGTTCCCGGGTCATGACAGTTGAACCGGTTCCCGGGTCATGACAGTTGAACCGGTTCCCGGGTCATGACAGTTGAACCGGTTCCCGGGTCATGACAGTTGAACCGGTTCCCGGGTCATGTCAGTTGAACCGGTTCCGGGTCATGACAGTTGAACCGGTTCCCGGGTCATGACAGTTGAACCGGTTCCCGGGTCATGACAGTTGAACCGGTTCCGGGTCATGACAGTTGAACCGGTTCCCGGGTCATGTCAGTTGAACCGGTTCCCGGGTCATGTCAGTTGAACCGGTTCCCGGGTCATGACAGTTGAACCGGTTCCCGGGTCATGACAGTTGAACCGGTTCCCGGGTCATGACAGTTGAACCGGTTCCCGGGTCATGACAGTTGAACCGGTTCCCGGGTCATGACAGTTGAACCGGTTCCCGGGTCATGACAGTTGAACCGGTTCCCGGGTCATGACAGTTGAACCGGTTCCCGGGTCATGTCAGTTGAACCGCTTCCCGGGTCATGACAGTTGAACCGCTTCCCGGGTCATGACAGTTGAACCGGTTCCCGGGTCATGACAGTTGAACCGGTCATGTCAGTTGAACCGGTCATGTCAGTTGAACCGGTTCCGCGTCATGACAGTTGAACCGGTTCCGCGTCATGTCAGTTGAACCGGTTCCGCGTCATGTCAGTTGAACCGGTGTCATCTGTAATTTTAAATGTTCTTTCTTCCACACTTGCAGCCCAGTCATCTCCTTACGGTTTAGTAAGATGACAGTCCTTTAGTCACCCAGTTGTGTGTGTGTGTGTGTGTGTGTGTGTGTGTGTGTGTGTGTGTGTGTGTGTGTGTGTGTGTGTGTGTGTGTGTGTGTGTGTGTGTGTGTGTGTGTGTGTGTGTGTGTGTGTGTGTGTGTGTGTGTGTGTGTGTGTGTGTGTGTACCTGTGTGTGTGTGTGTGTGTACCTCCCCAGGCAGCAGCAGTAGACCTATTAGCCCCCGGAGTAGGAGAGATGTGTGGAGGTTCTCTGAGAGAGGAGAGACTGGACCTATTGAAGACACGTCTGGCACAGTAGGAACACACAACGTTATGAAATAACTCTTTTACAACTTTCAGATAAAACAAATACATCTTCTAAGAAATACAGAAAACCGCATTTCATGTCCAATACATATAAACTATAAAATTACATACATATATTTGCAAAACAACAGACAGACATTTGAAAAGTGGAATATTGAGTATATATATTTACACAACATAGTCATTAATATGTACACATGGAATCAACACAATTTGGTAATTGCTTGTAATTGCTCGTCTGTTAACACACGTCATGCGTCTTCTTTAGGGCTGGTTTGGATGAGCCATACGGATGGTAAGAGCATTTTAATTCTATACGTGTTCAAATTGTGTAACTATGTTTGCTTATAATAAAGTACTTTATTTTCTACTCCGTTCTACTCTACACTGTTCTGTTCTATTCTATACTATTCTATTCTATACTGTTCTATTCTGTTCTATACTGTTCTATTCTGTTCTATACTGTTCTATTCTGTTCTATACTGTTCTATTCTGTTCTATACTGTTCTATTCTGTTCTATACTGTTCTATTCTATTCTATACTGTTCTATTCTGTTCTATACTGTTCTATTCTGTTCTATACTGTTCTATTCTGTTCTATACTGTTCTATTCTATTCTATACTGTTCTATTCTGTTCTATACTGTTCTATTCTGTTCTATACTGTTCTATTCTATTCTATACTGTTCTATTCTGTTCTATACTGTTCTATTCTGTTCTATACTGTTCTATTCTGTTCTATACTGTTCTATTCTGTTCTATACTGTTCTATTCTATTCTATACTGTTCTATTCTGTTCTATACTGTTCTATTCTGTTCTATACTGTTCTATTCTGTTGTGTTCTACTCTACACTGTTCTATTCTGTTCTATACTGTTCTATTCTGTTCTATACTGTTCTATTCTGTTGTGTTTTACTCTACACTGTTCTATCTCTATACGGTTCTATTCTACTCTACACTCTACACTGTTCTATTCTACACTCTACACTGTTCTATTCTACACTGTTCTATTCTACTCTACACTGTTCTATTCTACTCTACACTGTTCTATTCTTGTGTTCTACTCTACACTGTTATATTCTACTCTCTACACTGTTCTACTCTTATACTGTTCTAATTTCTACACTGTTCTATTCTACACTGTTCTATTCTGTTGTGTTCTTACCCCTACACTGTTATATTCTACACTGTTATATTCACTCTACACTGTTATATTCTACTCTACACTGTTATATCTCTGTTCTACACTGTTATATTCTGTTCTATACTGTCTTCATTCTTCTACTCTACACTGTTCTATTCTGTTGTGTTCTACTCTACACTGTTATATTCTACACTGTTATATTCTACTCTACACTGTTATATTCTACTCTACACTGTTATATTCTGTTCTACACTGTTATATTCTGTTCTATACTGTTCTATTCTACTCTACACTGTTCTACTCTATACTGTTCTATTCTACTCTACACTGTTCTATTCTACTCTACACTGTTCTATTCTACTCTACACTGTTCTATTCTACTCTACACTGTTCTATTCTACTCTACACTGTTCTACTCTACACTGTTCTATTCTACTCTACACTGTTCTACTCTACACTGTTCTATTCTACTCTGCACTGTTCTATTCTACTCTGCACTGTTCTATTCTACTCTATACTGTTCTATTCTATTCTATACTGTTCTATTCTATACTGTTCTATTCTACTCTGCACTGTTCTATTCTACACTGTTCTATTCTACTCTACACTGTTCTGTTCTATACTGTTCTATTCTACTCTGCACTGTTCTATTCTACTCTGCACTGTTCTATTCTACTCTATACTGTTCTATTCTATTCTATACTGTTCTATTCTATACTGTTCTATTCTACTCTGCACTGTTCTATTCTACACTGTTCTATTCTACTCTACACTGTTCTGTTCTATACTGTTCTATTCTACTCTACACTGTTCTATTCTACTCTACACTGTTCTATTCTATACTGTTCTATTCTACTCTACACTGTTCTATTCTATACTGTTCTATTCTACTCTACACTATTCTATACTATACTGTTCTATTCTACTCTATACTGTTCTATTCTATACTGTTCTATTCTACTCTACACGGTTCTATTCTACTCTATACTGTTCTATTCTATACTGTTCTATTCTACTCTACACTGTTCTATTCTACTCTACACTGTTCTACTCTATACTGTTCTATTCTATACTGTTCTATTCTACTCTACACTGTTCTACTCTACACTGTTCTATTCTACTCTACACTGTTCTACTCTACACTGTTCTATTCTACTCTACACTGTTCTATTCTACTCTACACTGTTCTACTCTACACTGTTCTATTCTACTCTACACTGTTCTATTCTACTCTACACTGTTCTACTCTACACTGTTCTATTCTACTCTACACTGTTCTACTCTATACTGTTCTATTCTACTCTACACTGTTCTATTCTACTCTACACTGTTCTATTCTACTCTACACTGTTCTATTCTACTCTGCACTGTTCTATTCTACTCTACACTGTTCTATTCTACTCTACACTGTTCTATTCTACTCTACACTGTTCTATTCTACTCTGCACTGTTCTATTCTACTCTACACTGTTCTATTCTACTCTGCACTGTTCTATTCTACTCTACACTGTTCTATTCGGTTCTATTCTACTCTACACTGTTCTATTCTACTCTACACTGTTCTATTCTACTCTACACTGTTCTATTCGGTTCTATTCTACTCTACACTGTTCTATTCTACTCTACACTATTCTACTCTACACTGTTCTATTCTGTTGTGTTCTACTCTACACTGTTATATTCTACTCTACACTGTTCTATTCTCAGTTGGTAGAGCATGGCGCTTGTAACGCCAGGGTAGTGGGTTCGATCCCCGGGACCACCCATACGTAGAATGTATGCACACATGACTGTAAGTCGCTTTGGATAAAAGCGTCTGCTAAATGGCATATATTATTATTATTATTATTATTCTACTCTACACTGTTCTATTCTACTCTATACTGTTCTATTCTACTCTATACTGTTCTATTCGTTTCTATTCTACTCTACACTGTTCTATTCTACTCTGCACTGTTCTATTCTACTCTACACTGTTCTATTCTACACTGTTCTATTCTACTCTACACTGTTCTATTCTACACTGTTCTATTCTACACTGTTCTACTCTACACTGTTCTATTCTACACTGTTCTATTCTACACTGTTCTATTCTACTCTACACTGTTCTATTCTACTCTACACTGTTCTATTCGGTTCTATTCTACTCTACACTGTTCTATTCTACACTGTTCTATTCTACTCTACACTGTTCTATTCTACACTGTTCTATTCTACTCTACACTGTTCTATTCTACTCTACACTGTTCTATTCGGTTCTATTCTATTCTACACTGTTCTATTCTACTCTACACTGTTCTATTCTACTCTACACTGTTCTATTCTACTCTACACTGTTCTATTCTACTCTACACTGTTCTATTCTACTCTACACTGTTCTATTCTACACTGTTCTATTCTACTCTACACTGTTCTGTTCTATTCTACTCTACACTGTTCTATTCTATTCTACTCTACACTGTTCTATTCTACTCTACACTGTTCTATTCGGTTCTATTCTACTCTACACTGTTCTATTTGGTTCTATTCTACTCTACACTGTTCTATTCTGTTCTACTCCACACTGTTCTATTCTGTTCTACTCTACACTGTTCTATTATACTCTACACTGTTCTATTCGGTTCTATTCTACTCTACACTGTTCTATTCTGTTCTACTCCACACTGTTCTATTCTACTCTACACTGTTCTATTCTACTCTATACTGTTCTATTCTACTCTATACTGTTCTATTCGGTTCTATTCTACTCTACACTGTTCTATTCTACTCTACACTGTTCTATTCTACTCTACACTGTTCTATTCTGTTCTACTCCACACTGTTCTATTCTACTCTGCACTGTTCTATTCTACTCTGCACTGTTCTATTCTACTCTATACTGTTCTATTCTACTCTATACTGTTCTATTCGGTTCTATTCTACTCTACACTGTTATATTCTACTCTACACTGTTCTATTCTACTCTACACTGTTCTATTCTGTTCTACTCCACACTGTTCTATTCTACTCTGCACTGTTCTATTCTACTCTGCACTGTTCTATTCTACTCTATACTGTTCTATTCTACTCTATACTGTTCTATTCTACTCTATACTGTTCTATTCGGTTCTATTCTACTCTACACTGTTATATTCTACTCTACACTGTTCTACTCTACACTGTTCTATACTGTTCTCCTCTACACTCTTCTATTCTACTCTACACTGTTCTATTCTACTCTACACTATTCTGTTCTATTCTACTCTACACTGTTCTATTCTGTTCTATTCTACTCTACACTGTTCTATTCTACTCTGCACTGTTCTATTCTACTCTACACTATTCTGTTCTATTCTACACTATTCTGTTCTATTCTACTCTACACTATTCTGTTCTATTCTACTCTACACTGTTCTATTCTACACTATTCTGTTCTACTCTACACTGTTATATTCTACTCTACACTGTTCTATTCTACACTATTCTGTTCTACTCTACACTGTTATATTCTACTCTACACTGTTCTATTCTGTTCTACTCTACACTGTTATATTCTACTCTACACTGTTCTATTCTGTTCTACTCTACACTATTCTGTTCTATTCTACTCTACACTGTTCTATTCTACACTATTCTGTTCTACTCTACACTGTTCTATTCTACTCTACACTATTCTGTTCTATTCTACACTGTTCTATTCTATTCTACACTATTCTGTTCTACTCTACACTGTTCTATTCTACTCTACACTATTCTGTTCTATTCTACTCTACACTATTCTGTTCTATTCTACACTATTCTGTTCTATTCTACACTGTTCTATTCTACTCTACACTGTTCTGTTCTGTTCTACACTACACTGTTCTACTCTACACTGTTCTGTTCTATTCTACTCTACACTATTCTATTCTACACTATTCTGTTCTACTCTACACTGTTATATTCTACTCTACACTGTTCTATTCTGTTCTATACTGTTCTATTCTGTTCTATTCTACGCTACACTGTTCTATTCTACTCTGCACTGTTCTATTCTACTCTACACTATTCTGTTCTATTCTACACTATTCTGTTCTATTCTACTCTACACTATTCTGTTCTGTTCTACACTACACTGTTCTGTTCTACTCTACACTGTTCTGTTCTATTCTACTCTACACTATTCTGTTCTATTCTACTCTACACTGTTCTATTCTACACTATTCTGTTCTACTCTACACTGTTATATTCTACTCTACACTGTTCTATTCTGTTCTACTCTACACTATTCTGTTCTATTCTACTCTACACTGTTCTATTCTACACTATTCTGTTCTACTCTACACTGTTCTATTCTACTCTACACTATTCTGTTCTACTCTACACTGTTCTATTCTATTCTACACTATTCTGTTCTACTCTACACTGTTCTATTCTACTCTACACTATTCTGTTCTATTCTACACTATTCTGTTCTATTCTATTCTACACTATTCTGTTCTGTTCTACACTATTCTGTTCTGTTCTACTCTACACTGTTCTGTTCTACTCTACACTGTTCTATTCTATTCTACTCTACACTATTCTGTTCTATTCTACTCTACACTGTTCTATTCTACACTATTCTGTTCTACTCTACACTGTTATATTCTACTCTACACTGTTCTATTCTACACTATTCTGTTCTATTCTCCTCTACACTGTTCTATTCTACTCTACACTGTTATATTCTGTTCTATTCTGTTCTATTCTACTCTACACTGTTCTATTCTACACTATTCTGTTCTACTCTACACTGTTATATTCTACTCTACACTGTTCTATTCTACACTATTCTGTTCTATTCTACTCTACACTGTTCTATTCTACACTATTCTGTTCTACTCTACACTGTTCTATTCTACACTGTTCTATTCTACTCTGCACTGTTCTATTCTACTCTACACTGTTCTATTCTACACTATTCTGTTCTACTCTACACTGTTCTATTCTACACTGTTCTATTCTACTCTACACTGTTCTATTCTACTCTGCACTGTTCTATTCTACTCTGCACTGTTCTATTCTACTCTACACTGTTCTGTTCTACTCTACACTATTCTGTTCTATTCTACTCTACACTATTCTGTTCTATTCTACTCTACACTGTTCTATTCTACTCTACACTATTCTGTTCTATTCTACTCTACACTGTTCTATTCTACTCTACACTATTCTGTTCTACTCTTTACTGTTCTATTCTACTCTACACTGTTCTATTCTACTCTACACTGTTCTATTCTACTCTACACTATTCTGTTCTACTCTTTACTGTTCTATTCTACTCTACACTGTTCTATTCTACTCTACACTGTTCTATTCTACTCTATACTGTTCTGTTCTACTCTACACTATTCTGTTATTCTACTCTACACTGTTCTATTCTACTCTATACTGTTCTATTCTACTCTATACTGTTCTGTTCTACTCTACACTATTCTGTTATTCTACTCTACACTGTTCTATTCTACTCTACACTGTTCTATTCTACTCTACACTGTTCTATTCTACTCTATTCTGTTCTATTCTACTCTACACTATTCTGTTATTCTACTCTACACTGTTCTATTCTACTCTATTCTGTTCTTTTCTACTCGGTTTGATTCTGTTATTCTACTCTACACTGTTCTATTCTACTCTACACTATTCTGTTATTCTACTCTACACTGTTCTATTCTACTCTACACTGTTCTATTCTACTCTACACTGTTCTATTCTACTCTATTCTGTTCTATTCTACTCTCCACTATTCTGTTATTCTACACTATTCTGTTATTCTACTCTACACTGTTCTATTCTACTCTATTCTGTTCTTTTCTACTCGGTTTGATTCTGTTATTCTACTCTACACTGTTCTATTCTACTCTACACTATTCTGTTATTCTACTCTACACTGTTCTATTCTACTCTACACTGTTCTATTCTACTCTACACTGTTATATTCTACTCTATTCTGTTCTATTCTACTCTACACTATTCTGTTATTCTACTCTATACTGTTCTATTCTACTCTGTTTGATTCTGTTATATTGTAATCTACTATATTCTGTTCTACTCTACACTATTCTGTTATTCTACTCTACACTGTTCTATTCTACTCTACACTGTTCTATTCTACTCTACACTGTTCTATTCTACTCTACACTGTTCTATTCTACTCTATTCTGTTCTATTCTACTCTACACTATTCTGTTATTCTACACTATTCTGTTATTCTACTCTATACTGTTCTATTCTACTCTGTTTGATTCTGTTATATTGTAATCTACTATATTCTGTTCTACTCTACACTATTCTGTTATTCTACTCTACACTGTTCTATTCTACTCTATACTGTTCTGTTATTCTACTCTACACTGTTCTATTCTACTCTATACTGTTCTATTCTACTCGGTTTGATTCTGTTATATTGTAATCTACTATATTCTGTTCTATTCTACTCGGTTTGATTCTGTTATATTGTAATCTACTATATTCTGTCTGATTCTGTTATATTGTAATCTACTATATTCTGTCTGATTCTGTTATATTGTAATCTACTATATTCTGTTTGATTCTGTTATATTGTAATCTACTATATTCTGTCTGATTCTGTTATATTGTAATCTACTATATTCTGTTTGATTCTGTTATATTGTAATCTACTATATTCTGTTTGATTCTGTTATATTGTAATCTACTATATTCTGTTATATTGTAATCTACTCTATTCTGTTTGATTCTGTTATATTGTAATCTACTATATTCTGTTTGATTCTGTTATATTGTAATCTACTATATTCTGTTTGATTCTGTTATATTGTAATCTACTATATTCTGTTTGATTCTGTTATATTGTAATCTACTCTATTCTGTTTGATTCTGTTATATTGTAATCTACTCTATTCTGTTATATTGTAATCTACTATATTCTGTTTGATTCTGTTATATTGTAATCTACTATATTCTGTCTGATTCTGTTATATTGTAATCTACTATATTCTGTTTGATTCTGTTATATTGTAATCTACTATATTCTGTTTGATTCTGTTATATTGTAATCTACTATATTCTGTTTGATTCTGTTATATTGTAATCTACTATATTCTGTCTGATTCTGTTATATTGTAATCTACTATATTCTGTCTGATTCTGTTATATTGTAATCTACTATATTCTGTTATATTGTAATCTACTCTATTCTGTTTTATTGTAATCTACTATATTCTGTTATATTGTAATCTACTCTATTCTGTTATATTGTAATCTACTATATTCTGTTATATTGTAATCTACTCTATTCTGTTTGATTCTGTTATATTGTAATCTACTCTATTCGGTTTGATTCTGTTATATTGTAATCTACTCTATTCGGTTTGATTCTGTTATATTGTAATCTACTATATTCTGTTTGATTCTGTTATATTGTAATCTACTATATTCGGTTTGATTCTGTTATATTGTAATCTACTATATTCTGTCTGATTCTGTTATATTGTAATCTACTATATTCTGTCTGATTCTGTTATATTGTAATCTACTATATTCTGTTTGATTCTGTTATATTGTAATCTACTATATTCTGTTATATTGTAATCTACTATATTCTGTTTTATTGTAATCTACTATATTCTGTTATATTGTAATCTACTCTGTTCTGTCTGTCCAGGTATTTGGATCTGAGACGGTTTGGTTCTGTCCCTCACGGTGGGTTTGGTATGGGCTTTGAGCGTTACCTGCAGTGTGTTTTGGGGGTCGACAACATCAAAGACGTTATTCCATTCCCCAGATACTCCCGCTCTTGCCTTCTGTAAACTATACACTGAGTATACCAAACATTAAGAACACCTTCCTAATATTGAGTTGCACCCCTCTTTGCCTTCAGAACAGCCTCAATTCATCAGGGCATGGACTCTACAAGGTCTTAAAGAGTCAGGCTGCCGAGTGTGTTGCAGGAAGTAGGACTGACGAGTGTGTTGCAGGAAGTAGGGCTGCATTCCACAGGGCATGGACTCTACAAGGTGTCGAAAGCGTTCCACAAGGATGCTGGCCCATGTTGACTCAATTATTTGTCCTGTTGTCTAGCTGGATGTCCTTTGGGTGGTGGACCATTCTGGATACACACAGGAAACTGTTGAGTGTGTAAAACCCAGCAGCGTTGCAGTTCTTGACACAAACTGGTGCTCCTGGCACTTAATACCATACCCTGTTCAAAGGCACTTAAATATTTTGTCTTGTCCATTCACCCTCTGAATGACACAGACGCAATCCATGTCTCAATTGTCCCAGGGCTTAAAGATCCTTCTTTAACGTGACTCCTCCCCTTCATCTTTAACCTGTCTCCTCCCCTTCACCTTTAACCCGGTCTCCTCCCCTTCATCTTTAACCCGACTCCGCCCCTTCATCTTAAACCCGACTCCTCCCCTTCATCTTTAACCTGTCTCCTCCCCTTCATCTTTAACCTGTCTCCTCCCCTTCATCTTTAACCTGTCTCCTCCCCTTCACCTTTAACCCGGTCTCCTCCCCTTCATCTTTAACCTTTAACCTGTCTCCTCCCCTTCACCTTTAACCCGGTCTCTTCCCCTTCATCTTTAACCTGTCTCCTCCCCTTCATCTTTAACCCGGTCTCCTCCCCTTCATCTTTAACCTGTCTCCTCCCCTTCATCTTTAACCCGACTCCTCCCCTTCATCTTTAACCCGTCTCCTCACCTTCATCTTTAACCCGTTTCCTCACCTTCATCTTTAACCCGACTCCTCACCTTCATCTTTAACCCGTCTCCTCCCCTTCATCTTTAACCCGTCTCCTCCCCTTCATCTTTAACCCGTCTCCTCCCCTTCATCTTTAACCTGGTCTCCTCCCCTTCATCTTTAACCTGGTCTCCTCCCCTTCATCTTTAACCCGTCTCCTCCCCTTCATCTTTAACCCGTCTCCTCCCCTTCATCTTTAACCCGTCTCCTCCCCTTCATCTTTAACCCGTCTCCTCCCCTTCATCTTTAACCCGTCTCCCCTTCATCTTTAACCCGTCTCCTCCCCTTCATCTTTAACCCGTCTCCTCCCCTTCATCTTTAACCCGTCTCCTCCCCTTCATCTTTAACCCGTCTCCTCCCCTTCATCTTTAACCCGTCTCCTCCCCTTCATCTTTAACCTGGTCTCCTCCCCTTCATCTTTAACCTGGTCTCCTCCCCTTCATCTTTAACCTGGTCTCCTCCCCTTCATCTTTAACCCGTCTCCTCCCCTTCATCTTTAACCCGTCTCCTCCCCTTCATCTTTAACCCGTCTCCTCCCCTTCATCTTTAACCCGTCTCCTCCCATTCATCTTTAACCCGTCTCCTCCCATTCATCTTTAACCTGGTCTCCTCCCCTTCATCTTTAACCTGGTCTCCTCCCCTTCATCTTTAACCTGGTCTCCTCCCCTTCATCTTTAACCTGGTCTCCTCCCCTTCATCTTTAACCCGTCTCCTCCTCTTCATCTTTAACCCATCTCCTCACCTTCATCTTTAACCCGTCTCCTCCC
>NC_060185.1:5768670-5795506 GCF_021184085.1 Oncorhynchus gorbuscha | reverse complement strand
AATGCTTGGTAAACAACAGGTGTAGACTAACAGTGAAATGCTGACTGGGTCCTTGGTAAACAACAGGTGTAGACTAACAGTGGACTGATGGGTCCTTGGTAAACATCAGGTGTAGACTAACACTGAAATGCTGACTGATGGGTCCTTGGTAAACAACAGGTGTAGACTAACAGTGGACTGATGGGTCCTTGGTAAACAACAGGTGTAGACTAACAGTGAAATGCTTACTGATGGGTCCTTGGTAAACAACAGGTGTAGACTAACAGTGGAATGCTGACTGATGGGTCCTTGGTAAACAACAGGTGTAGACTAACAGTGAAATGCTGACTGATGGGTCCTTGGTAAACAACAGGTGTAGACTAACAGTGAAATGCTTACTGATGGGTCCTTGGTAAACAACAGGTGTAGACTAACAGTGGAATGCTTACTGATGGGTCCTTGGTAAACAACAGGTGTAGACTAACAGTGAAATGCTGACTGATGGGTCCTTGGTAAACAACAGGTGTAGACTAACAGTGAAATGCTTACTGATGGGTCCTTGGTAAACAACAGGTGTAGACTAACAGTGGAATGCTGACTGGTTTTCATCAAGCTGTCCCCTCAAGAGGAAGCTTCTCACTGTAACCAGTGTCTGTAATCTGGTTCAGGTTATTAATCAACCCACTCAACAGGAAGCTTCTCACTGTAACCAGTGCCTGTAATCTGGTTCAGGTTATTAATCAACCCACTCAACAGGAAGCTTCTCACTGTAACCAGTGCCTGTAATCTGGTTCAGGTTATTAATCAACCCACTCAACAGGAAGCTTCTCACTGTAACCAGTGTCTGTAATCTGGTTCAGGTTATTAATCAACCCACTCAACAGGTAGCTTCTCACTGTAACCAGTGTCTGTAATCTGGTTCAGGTTATTAATCAACCCACTCAACAGGAAGCTTCTCACTGTAACCAGTGTCTGTAATCTGGTTCAGGTTATTAATCAACCCACTCAACAGGAAGCTTCTCACTGTAACCAGTGTCTGTAATCTGGTTCAGGTTATTAATCAACCCACTCAACAGGTAGCTTCTCACTGTAACCAGTGTCTGTAATCTGGTTCAGGTTATTAATCAACCCACTCAACAGGAAGCTTCTCACTGTAACCAGTGTCTGTAATCTGGTTCAGGTTATTAATCAACC
The DNA here is from genome assembly GCF_021184085.1 of Oncorhynchus gorbuscha. Lineage (NCBI taxonomy): Eukaryota > Metazoa > Chordata > Actinopteri > Salmoniformes > Salmonidae > Oncorhynchus > Oncorhynchus gorbuscha. The sequence continues at coordinate 5,794,333 of NC_060185.1, read as the reverse complement.
CACTCAACAGGAAGCTTCTCACTGTAACCAGTGTCTGTAATCTGGTTCAGGTTATTAATCAACCCACTCAACAGGAAGCTTCTCACTGTAACCAGTGTCTGTAATCTGGTTCAGGTTATTAATCAACCCACTCAACAGGAAGCTTCTCACTGTAACCAGTGCCTGTAATCTGGTTCAGGTTATTAATCAACCCACTCAACAGGAAGCTTCTCACTGTAACCAGTGTCTGTAATCTGGTTCAGGTTATTAATCAACCCACTCAACAGGAAGCTTCTCACTGTAACCAGTGTCTGTAATCTGGTTCAGGTTATTAATCAACCCACTCAACAGGAAGCTTCTCACTGTAACCAGTGTCTGTAATCTGGTTCAGGTTATTAATCAACCCACTCAACAGGAAGCTTCTCACTGTAACCAGTGTCTGTAATCTGGTTCAGGTTATTAATCAACCTACCAGGGTGTTTACAAACACTACAGGAACAACATCATCCACATGTATTGATCACATCTTTACTAATACTGTAGAACGTTTCTCTAAAGCTGTATCTGAACCCATTGGATACAGTGATCACAATATAGTGGCTATATCCAGGAAAGACCAAGTTCCAAAAGCTGGGCTTAAAATAGTGTATAAGAGATCATATGAAATATTTTGCTGTGACTCTATGTGGATGATGTAAAAAATATTTGTTGATTATTGATAAACACCTGTTAAGAAACTGACTGTTAGTAATATAAATATAATATATATGCCATTTAGCAGACGCTTTTATCCAAAGCGACTTACAGTCATGTGTGCATACATTCTACTGTTAAGGCTCCATGGATTGATGAGGAGTTGAAAAACTGTATGGTTGAAAGAGATGGGGGCAACAGGACTGGGAAAATAGCTATCAATCAATAATGACAAACCTCCTGGCATTGACAACTCTGATGGAAAGCTACTGAGGATGGTAGCTGACTCTATAGTCACTCCTACTGAGGATGGTAGCTGACTCTATAGCCATTCCTATCTCTCATATCTTTAATCTGAGTCTAGAGGAAAGTCTTTGTCCTCAGGCCTGGAGGGAAGACAAATGAATCCACTTACCTAAGAGTGGTAAAGCGGCCTTTACTGGTTCTAACAGCAGACCAATCAGCTTGCTGCCAGCTCTGAACATACTGTTGGAAAAAATGGTGTTTGACCAAATACAATGCTATTTCTCTGTAAACAAATGAACAACAGACTTTCAGCAGGCTTATAGAGAAGAGGACTCAACGTGTACTGGACATAAATGACTGATGATTGGTTGACAGAAATTGATAAAAATAAGATCGTGGGAGCGATACGGTTGATTTCAGTGCAGCCTTTGATATTATTGACCTTAACCTGTTGTTGAGAACTTGTGTTGTGGCTTTTCAACCTCTGCCATATCGTGGATTCAGAGCTGTCTATCTAATAGACCTCAAAGGGTTTCTTTAATGGAAGCTTCTCTAATGTCAAACATGTAAAGTGGGGTGTACCACAGGGAAACTCTCTCGGCCCTCTACTCTTTTCTATTTTTACCAATGACCTGCCACTGGCATTAAACAAAGCCTGTGTGTCCATGTATGCTGATAACTCAAGCATATACGCATCAGCAACCACAGCTAAATGAAGTCACTGAAACCCTTAAAGAGTTTCAGTCTGTTTTGGAATGGGTGGCCAGTAATAAACTGGTCCTGAACATCTCTAAAACTAAGAGCATTGTATTTGGTACAAATCATTCCTGAAGTTCTAGACCTCAGCTGGATCTGATAATGAATGATGTGGCTGTTGAACAAGTTGAGGAGACTAAATTACTTGGTGTTACCTTAGATTGAAACTGTTCTCGTTAAAACATACAGATTCAATGGTTGTAAAGATGAGGAGAGATCTGTCCGTAACAAAAAGATGCTCTGCTTATTTGACACCACACTCCTAAAAGCAAGTTCTGCAGGCTCTAGTGTTGTCTAAACGTGATTATCGTCCAGTCATGTGGTCCAGTGCTGCAAAGAAAGACCTAGTTAAGCTGCAGCTGGTCCAGAACAGAGCGGCACGTCTTGCTCTTAATTGTAATCAGAGGGCTGATATAAATACTATGCTGCCAGTCTCTCTTGGCTAAGAGTTGAGGAGAGACTGACTGTATCACTTCTTCTTTTTTATAAGAAACATGAATGTGTTATAAATTCCTAATTGTTTGCATAGTCAACTTACACACAGCACTGAAACACACACTTACCCCACCAGACATGCCACCAGGTGTCTTTTCACAGTCCCAGGGTCCAGAACAACTTCAAGGAAACATACAGTATTACACAGGGCCATTACTGCATGGAACTCCCTTCTTCTTCCTTCCATCTCATATTGCTCAAATAAACAGCAAACCTGGTTTAAAAGAAACAGATAAAGCAACACCTCACGGCACAACGCCTCTCCCCTATTTGACCTAGATATTTAGTGTGTATTTTTATTTAACCAGGTAGGCCAGTTGAGAACAAGTTCTCATTTATAACTGCGACCTGGCCAAGATAAAGCAAAGCAGTGCGACACAAACAACAACACAGAGTTACACATGGAATAACCAAACATACAGTCAATAACACAATAGGAACATCTATGTACAGTGTGTGCAAATGTAGAAGATTAGGGAGGTAAGGCAATAAATAGGCCATAGAGGTGAAATAATGACAATTTATCATTAACACTGGAGTGATAGATGTGCAGATGAGGATGTGCAAGTAGAGATACTGGGGTGCAGAAGAGCAAATAAAATAAAAACAATATGGGCTATTTACAGATGGGCTATTTACAGATGGGCTACGTACAGATGGGCTATTTACAGATGGGCTATTTACAGATGGGCTGTGTACAGGTACAGTGATCGGTAAGCTGCTCTGACAGCTGAGGCTTTAAGTTAGTGAGGGAGATATAAGTCTCCAGCTTCAGTGATTATTGCAATTCGTTCCAGTCATTGGCAGCAGAGAACTGGAAGGAAAGGCGACCAAAGGAGGTGTTGGCTTTGGGGGCGACCAGTGCGATATACCTGCTGGAGCACGTGCTACGGGTGGGTGTTGCTATGGTGATAAGTGAGCAGAGATAAGGCGGGGATTTACGTAGCAAAGACTTATAGATGACCTGGAGCCAGTGGGTTTGGAGACGAATATGTAGCGAGAGCCAGCCGACTAGAGCATACAGGTCTCAGTGGTGGGTAGTATATGGGGCTTTGGTGACAAAACGCATGGCTCTGTGATAGACTGCATCCAATTTGCTTAGTAGAGTGTTGAAGGCTATTTTGTAAATGACATTGCCGAAGTCTTGTGGGACGGTAGGTAGCCTAGTGGTTATAGCGTTGGACTAGCAACCGGAAGGTTGCAAGATCAAATCCCCGAGCTGACATGGTAAAAATTTGTCATTCTGCCCCTGAACAGGCAGTTAACCCACTGTTCCTAGGCCGTCATTGAAAATAAGAATTTGTTCTTAATTTTAACTGACTTGACTTTTTAAATAAAGGTAAAATAAATGTAAAAAAAATATTGGCATAAGGGAGAGGCATGTGTAGCCGAGTGATCATAGGGTCCAATGAGCAGCACTAGGTAAGTCAGGGAGCCGTTTGGTAGTCGCTACTACGATTCAGACAGCTAGCGGGCTGGGGCTGGCAGATGGGCCTCCAGGGACGTCGCAACGGAAGAGCCTGTTGAAACCACCTTGGACGATTACGGCGGCAGACCAGTCATGATGGGGCTCCGTGTCGGCAATAAAGGGTCCAGGCAAAAGAGGTATTGTAGCCCAATAATTAGCTGATAGACCTCTTCGGGTAGCCGGGAGATGAGCCTAGCTCGAGGCAAGCTCAAGGCTAACTGATGCTTGCTTTGGAACAGAGGCGTTAGCCAGCAGTAGCCACTCAGGTTGCAGCTAGCTAGCTGCGATGATCCGGTGTAATGGTCCAGAGCTTGCGGTAGGAATCCAGTGAAGCGATAGAGAAAAAGCAGTCCGATATACTCTGGGATTATATACTCTGGGTTGATATACTCTGGGATTATATACTCTGGGATTATATACTCTGGGATTATATACTCTGGGATTATATACTTTGGGTTGATACTCTGGGATGATATACTCTGGGATTATATACTCTGGGATTATATACTCTGGGTTGATATACTCTGGGATTATATACTCTGGGATTATATACTCTGGGTTGATACTCTGGGTTAATATACTCTGGGATTATATACTCTGGGATTATATACTCTGGGATTATATACTCTGGGATTATATACTCTGGGATTATATACTCTGGGATTATATACTCTGGGATTATATACTCTGGGATTATATACTTTGGGTTGATACTCTGGGATGATATACTCTGGGATTATATACTCTGGGATTATATACTCTGGGTTGATATACTCTGGGATTATATACTCTGGGATTATATACTCTGGGATTATATACTCTGGGTTGATATACTCTGGGATTATATACTCTGGGATTATATACTCTGGGATTATATACTCTGGGATTATATACTCTGGGATTATATACTCTGGGATTATATACTCTGGGATTATATACTTTGGGTTGATACTCTGGGATGATATACTCTGGGATTATATACTCTGGGATTATATACTCTGGGTTGATATACTCTGGGATTATATACTCTGGGATTATATACTCTGGGATTATATACTCTGGGTTGATATACTCTGGGATTATATACTCTGGGATTATATACTCTGGGTTGATACTCTGGGATGATATACTCTAGGTTAATATACTCTGGGATTATATACTCTGGGATTATATACTCTGGTTTTATACTCTGGGTTGATATACTCTGGGTTGATATACTCTGGGTTGATATACTCTGGGTTGATATACTCTGGGTTGATATACTCTGGGTTGATATACTCTAGGTTAATATACTCTGGGTTGATATACTCTGGGTTAATATCCTCTGGGTTGAAATCATATGTATTGATACAGTGGGGAGAACAAGTATTTGATACACTGCCGATTTTGCAGGTTTTCCTACTTACAAAGCATGTAGAGGTCTGTAATTTCTATCATAGGTGCACTTCAACTGTGAGAGACGGAATCTAAAACAAAAATCCAGGAAATCACATTGTATGATTTTTAAGTAATTGTTGATCATTGATATTTAACGATTACACAAGGATCATTAATATACAGTGATTACATAATGATCATTGATATTTAGCGATTACACAAGGATCATTAATATACAGTGATTACATAATGATCATTGATATTTAACGATTACACAAGGATCATTAATATACAGTGATTACATAATGATCATTGATATTTAACGATTACACAAGGATCATTAATATACAGTGATTGCATAATTATCATGAATACTGTTGTTGTTATATCTCTTTGCTTCAGGATAACCTACACAGAAGCCATAAACATCCTCAACAGCAGCTCCAAGACATTTGCTTTCAAAACAGATGTAAGTAGAGTACAGCTCTAGCCTCTTTCAGAGGGAGATAACTGTAGCTTCTTTCAGAGGGAGATAACTGTAGCCTCTTTCAGAGGGAGATAGCTGTAGCCTCTTTCAGAAGGAGATAACTGTAGCCTCTTTCAGAGGGAGATAACTGTAGCCTCTTTCAGAGGGAGATAACTGTAGCCTCTTTCAGAGGGAGATAACTGTAGCCTCTTTCAGAGGGAGATAACTGTAGCCTCTTTCAGAGGGAGATAACTGTAGCCTCTTTCAGAGGGGAGATAACTGTAGCCTCTTTCAGAGGGAGATAACTGTAGCCTCTTTCAGAGGAGATAACTGTAGCCTCTTTCAGAGGGAGATAACTGTAGCCTCTTTCAGAGGGAGATAACTGTAGCCTCTTTCAGGGGGAGATAACTGTAGCCTCTTTCAGGGGGAGATAACTGTAGCCTCTTTCAGGGGGAGATAACTGTAGCCTCTTTCAGGGGGAGATAACTGTAGCCTCTTTCAGAGGGAGATAACTGTAGCCTCTTTCAGAGGGAGATAACTGTAGCTTCTTTCAGGGGGAGATAACTGTAGCCTCTTTCAGGGGGAGATAACTGTAGCCTCTTTCAGGAGAATGATGTAGCCTCTTTCAGAGGGAGATAACTGTAGCCTCTTTCAGAAGGAGATAAGTGTAGCCTCTTTCAGAGGGAGATAAGTGTAGCCTCTTTCAGAGGGAGATAACTGTAGCCTCTTTCAGGGGGAGATAACTGTAGCCTCTTTCAGAGGGAGATAACTGTAGCCTCTTTCAGGGGGAGATAACTGTAGCCTCTTTCAGGGGGAGATAACTGTAGCCTCTTTCAGGGGGAGATAAGTGTAGCCTCTTTCAGAAGGAGATAGATGTAGCCTCTGTCAGAAGGAGATAGCTGTAGCCTCTGTCAGAAGGAGATAGCTGTAGCCTCTGTCAGAAGGAGATAGCTGTAGCCTCTGTCAGAAGGAGATAGCTGTAGCCTCTGTCAGAAGGAGATAGCTGTAGCCTCTGTCAGAAGGAGATAGCTGTAGCCTCTGTCAGAAGGAGATAGCTGTAGCCTCTTAATAACAGATGGTCAGTAGAGCTATTTTCTATAATGTTGTACCCTGTGTATTCTGTACTGTGTCGTCAACCTGATTCTATTTTCACACCTTAGATTCTACAGTTTCAGGCATGTGTGGGGTCAAACCTTTAATCTCTCATTCTCTTTCTGCCTCTTACTCCTTCCCTCTCTCCCCTTCTCACTCTACCCCACCTCTCTCCCTCCCTACCTTCCTCTCCCTCCCTCTTTTACTGATTCTCTTCCCCCTTTTGTCTCCCTCTTTCCTCCTTCCCTCCCTCCTCCTTCCCTCCCTCCCTTTATCAGTGGGGCTCTGACTTGCAGACAGAGCATGAGAAGTACCTGGTGAAACATTGTGGCAATGTTCCTCTCTTCGTCACAGATTATCCCTATGACCTGAAGCCCTTCTACACACGAGACAACCAGGACCAGCCGCTACACACTGTAAGGTCATGTAGCACATGGAGATCGGTCCAGTTTGAACAACACATCAGGTTGTTGTTATAATAGAGAATGTGTTGTTAATGAGTCACCTGGTTAAATAAAACCAACTCCACTCCATAGTTAAAACTGTTTCACCTATCAAAGTTGTATGGTCAGTTGAGCCGGTCATGTCAGTTGAGCCGGTCATGTCAGTTGAACCGGTCATGTCAGTTGAACCGGTCATGTCAGTTGAACCGGTCATGTCAGTTGAACCGGTTCCGGGTCATGTCAGTTGAACCGGTCATGTCAGTTGAGCCGGTCATGTCAGTTGAACAGGTCATGACAGTTGAACCGGTTCCGGGTCATGTCAGTTGAACCGGTTCCGGGTCATGTCAGTTGAACCGGTTCCGGGTCATGTCAGTTGAACCGGTTCCGGGTCATGTCAGTTGAACCGGTTCCGGGTCATGTCAGTTGAACCGGTTCCGGGTCATGTCAGTTGAACGGTTCGGGTCATGTCAGTTGAACCGGTTCGGGTCATGTCAGTTGAACGGTTCGGGTCATGTCAGTTGAACCGGTTCGGGTCATGTCAGTTGAACCGGTTCCGGGTCATGTCAGTTGAACCGGTTCCGGGTCATGTCAGTTGAACCGGTTCCGGGTCATGTCAGTTGAACCGGTTCCCGGGTCATGTCAGTTGAACCGGTTCCCGGGTCATGACAGTTGAACCGGTTCCCGGGTCATGACAGTTGAACCGGTTCCCGGGTCATGACAGTTGAACCGGTTCCCGGGTCATGACAGTTGAACCGGTTCCCGGGTCATGTCAGTTGAACCGGTTCCCGGGTCATGTCAGTTGAACCGGTTCCCGGGTCATGTCAGTTGAACTGGTCATGTCAGTTGAACCGGTTCCCGGGTCATGACAGTTGAACCGGTTCCCGGGTCATGACAGTTGAACCGGTTCCCGGGTCATGACAGTTGAACCGGTTCCCGGGTCATGTCAGTTGAACCGGTTCCCGGGTCATGTCAGTTGAACTGGTCATGTCAGTTGAACCGGTTCCCGGGTCATGTCAGTTGAACCGGTTCCCGGGTCATGTCAGTTGAACCGGTTCCCGGGTCATGTCAGTTGAACCGGTTCCCGGGTCATGACAGTTGAACCGGTTCCCGGGTCATGACAGTTGAACCGGTTCCCGGGTCATGACAGTTGAACCGGTTCCCGGGTCATGACAGTTGAACCGGTTCCCGGGTCATGACAGTTGAACCGGTTCCCGGGTCATGACAGTTGAACCGGTTCCCGGGTCATGTCAGTTGAACCGGTTCCCGGGTCATGTCAGTTGAACCGGTTCCCGGGTCATGTCAGTTGAACCGGTTCCCGGGTCATGACAGTTGAACCGGTTCCCGGGTCATGTCAGTTGAACTGGTCATGTCAGTTGAACCGGTTCCCGGGTCATGTCAGTTGAACCGGTTCCCGGGTCATGTCAGTTGAACCGGTTCCCGGGTCATGTCAGTTGAACCGGTTCCCGGGTCATGACAGTTGAACCGGTTCCCGGGTCATGACAGTTGAACCGGTTCCCGGGTCATGACAGTTGAACCGGTTCCCGGGTCATGACAGTTGAACCGGTTCCCGGGTCATGACAGTTGAACCGGTTCCCGGGTCATGACAGTTGAACCGGTTCCCGGGTCATGACAGTTGAACCGGTTCCCGGGTCATGACAGTTTAACCGGTTCCCGGGACAGTTGAACCGGTTCCCGGGACAGTTGAACCGGTTCCCGGGACAGTTGAACCGGTTCCCGGGTCATGACAGTTGAACCGGTTCCCGGGTCATGTCAGTTGAACCGGTTCCCGGGTCATGTCAGTTGAACCGGTTCCCGGGTCATGTCAGTTGAACCGGTTCCGGGTCATGTCAGTTGAACCGGTTCCCGGGTCATGTCAGTTGAACCGGTTCCCGGGTCATGTCAGTTGAACGGTTCCCGGGTCATGTCAGTTGAACCGGTTCCGGGTCATGACAGTTGAACCGGTTCCCGGTCATGTCAGTTGAACTGGTCATGTCAGTTGAACGGTTCCCCGGTCATGTCAGTTGAACCGGTTCCCGGGTCATGTCAGTTGAACCGGTTCCCGGGTCATGTCAGTTGAACCGGTTCCCGGGTCATGTCAGTTGAACCGGTTCCCGGGTCATGACAGTTGAACCGGTTCCCGGGTCATGACAGTTGAACCGGTTCCCGGGTCATGACAGTTGAACCGGTTCCCGGGTCATGACAGTTGAACCGGTTCCCGGGTCATGACAGTTGAACCGGTTCCCGGTCATGACAGTTGAACCGGTTCCCGGGTCATGACAGTTGAACCGGTTCCGGGTCATGACAGTTGAACCGGTTCCCGGGTCATGACAGTTGAACCGCTTCCCGGGTCATGACAGTTGAACGGTTCCCGGGACATGACAGTTGAACGGTTCCGGGACATGACAGTTGAACCCGGTTCGGGTCATGTCAGTTGAACCCGGTTCGGGTCATGTCAGTTGAACGGTTCCCGGGTCATGACAGTTGAACCGGTTCCGGGTCATGTCAGTTGAACCGGTTCCGGGTCATGTCAGTTGAACCGGTTCCGGGTCATGTCAGTTGAACCGGTTCCGGGTCATGTCAGTTGAACCGGTTCCGGGTCATGTCAGTTGAACCGGTTCCCGGGTCATGACAGTTGAACCGGTTCCCGGGTCATGACAGTTGAACCGGTTCCCGGGTCATGTCAGTTGAACGGTTCCCGGGTCATGTCAGTTGAACCGGTTCCCCGGGTCATGTCAGTTGAACCGGTTCCCGGGTCATGTCAGTTGAACTGGTCATGTCAGTTGAACCGGTTCCCGGGTCATGACAGTTGAACCGGTTCCGGGTCATGACAGTTGAACCGGTTCCCGGGTCATGACAGTTGAACCGGTTCCGGGTCATGTCAGTTGAACCGGTTCCCGGGTCATGTCAGTTGAACTGGTCATGTCAGTTGAACCGGTTCCCGGGTCATGTCAGTTGAACCGGTTCCCGGGTCATGTCAGTTGAACCGGTTCCCGGGTCATGTCAGTTGAACCGGTTCCGGGTCATGACAGTTGAACCGGTTCCCGGGTCATGACAGTTGAACCGGTTCCCGGGTCATGACAGTTGAACGGTTCCCGGGTCATGACAGTTGAACGGTTCCGGGTCATGACAGTTGAACCGGTTCCCGGGTCATGACAGTTGAACCGGTTCCGGGTCATGTCAGTTGAACCGGTTCCCGGGTCATGTCAGTTGAACGGTTCCCGGGTCATGTCAGTTGAACGGTTCCCGGGTCATGACAGTTGAACCGGTTCCGGGTCATGTCAGTTGAACTGGTCATGTCAGTTGAACCGGTTCCCGGGTCATGTCAGTTGAACGGTTCCCGGGTCATGTCAGTTGAACGGTTCCCGGGTCATGTCAGTTGAACGGTTCCCGGGTCATGACAGTTGAACCGGTTCGGGTCATGACAGTTGAACCGGTTCCCAGGTCATGACAGTTGAACCGGTTCCGGGTCATGACAGTTGAACCGGTTCCGGGTCATGACAGTTGAACCGGTTCCCGGGTCATGACAGTTGAACCGGTTCCCGGGTCATGACAGTTGAACCGGTTCCGGTCATGACAGTTTAACCCGGTTCCGGGACAGTTGAACCGGTTCGGGACAGTTGAACGGTTCCCGGGACAGTTGAACGGTTCCCGGTCATGACAGTTGAACCGGTTCCCGGGTCATGTCAGTTGAACCGGTTCCCGGGTCATGTCAGTTGAACCGGTTCCCGGGTCATGTCAGTTGAACCGGTTCCCGGGTCATGTCAGTTGAACCGGTTCCCGGGTCATGTCAGTTGAACCGGTTCCCGGGTCATGTCAGTTGAACCGGTTCCCGGGTCATGTCAGTTGAACCGGTTCCCGGGTCATGTCAGTTGAACCGGTTCCCGGGTCATGACAGTTGAACCGGTTCCCGGGTCATGTCAGTTGAACTGGTCATGTCAGTTGAACCGGTTCCCGGGTCATGTCAGTTGAACCGGTTCCCGGGTCATGTCAGTTGAACGGTTCGGGTCATGACAGTTGAACCGGTTCCCGGGTCATGACAGTTGAACCGGTTCCCGGGTCATGACAGTTGAACCGGTTCCCGGGTCATGACAGTTGAACCGGTTCCCGGGTCATGACAGTTGAACCGGTTCCCGGGTCATGACAGTTGAACCGGTTCCCGGGTCATGACAGTTGAACCGGTTCCCGGTCATGACAGTTGAACCGGTTCCGGGTCATGACAGTTGAACCGGTTCCCGGGTCATGACAGTTGAACCGGTTCCCGGGTCATGACAGTTGAACCGGTTCCCGGGACATGACAGTTGAACCGGTTCCCGGGACATGACAGTTGAACCGGTTCCCGGGTCAGTTGAACCGGTTCCCGGGTCATGACAGTTGAACCGCTTCCCGGGTCATGACAGTTGAACCGCTTCCCGGGTCATGACAGTTGAACCGCTTCCCGGGTCATGACAGTTGAACCGCTTCCCGGGTCATGACAGTTGAACCGGTCATGTCAGTTGAACCGGTTCCGGGTCATGTCAGTTGAACCGGTTCCCGGGTCATGACAGTTGAACCGGTTCCCGGGTCATGACAGTTGAACCGGTTCCCGGGTCATGACAGTTGAACGGGTCATGACAGTTGAACCGGTTCCGGGTCATGTCAGTTGAACCGGTCATGTCAGTTGAACCGGTTCCGCGTCATGTCAGTTGAACCGGTTCCTGGTCATGTCAGTTGAACCGGTTCCGCGTCATGTCAGTTGAACCGGTCATGTCAGTTGAACCGGTCATGACAGTTGAACCGGTTCCGGGTCATGACAGTTGAACCGGTTCCGGGTCATGTCAGTTGAACCGGTCATGTCAGTTGAACCGGTTCCGGGTCATGTCAGTTGAACGGTTCCGGGTCATGACAGTTGAACCGGTTCCCGGGTCATGACAGTTGAACCGGTTCCCGGGTCATGTCAGTTGAACCGGTTCCCGGGTCATGACAGTTGAACCGGTTCCCGGGTCATGACAGTTGAACCGGTTCCCGGGTCATGACAGTTGAACCGGTTCCCGGGTCATGACAGTTGAACCGGTTCCCGGGTCATGACAGTTGAACCGGTTCCCGGGTCATGACAGTTGAACCGGTTCCCGGGTCATGACAGTTGAACCGGTTCCCGGGTCATGACAGTTTAACCGGTTCCCGGGACAGTTGAACCGGTTCCCGGGACAGTTGAACCGGTTCCCGGGTCATGACAGTTGAACCGGTTCCCGGGTCATGTCAGTTGAACCGGTTCCCGGGTCATGACAGTTGAACCGGTTCCCGGGTCATGTCAGTTGAACCGGTTCCCGGGTCATGTCAGTTGAACCGGTTCCCGGGTCATGTCAGTTGAACCGGTTCCCGGGTCATGTCAGTTGAACCGGTTCCCGGGTCATGTCAGTTGAACCGGTTCCCGGGTCATGTCAGTTGAACCGGTTCCCGGGTCATGTCAGTTGAACGGTTCCCGGGTCATGACAGTTGAACCCGGTTCCGGGTCATGTCAGTTGAACTGGTCATGTCAGTTGAACCGGTTCCCGGGTCATGTCAGTTGAACCCGGTTCCCGGGTCATGTCAGTTGAACCGGTTCCGGGTCATGTCAGTTGAACCGGTTCCCGGGTCATGTCAGTTGAACCGGTTCCCGGGTCATGACAGTTGAACCGGTTCCCGGTCATGACAGTTGAACCGGTTCCGGGTCATGACAGTTGAACCGGTTCCCGGGTCATGACAGTTGAACCGATTCCGGGTCATGACAGTTGAACCGGTTCCCGGGTCATGACAGTTGAACGGTTCCGGGTCATGACAGTTGAACCGGTTCCCGGGTCATGACAGTTGAACCGGTTCCCGGGTCATGACAGTTGAACCGGTTCCGGGTCATGACAGTTGAACCGGTTCCGGGACATGACAGTTGAACCGGTTCCGGGACAGTTGAACCGGTTCCGGGTCATGACAGTTGAACCGGTTCCCGGGTCATGACAGTTGAACCGCTTCCCGGGTCATGACAGTTGAACCGCTTCCCGGGTCATGACAGTTGAACCGCTTCCCGGGTCATGACAGTTGAACCGCTTCCCGGGTCATGACAGTTGAACCGCTTCCCGGGTCATGACAGTTGAACCGGTCATGTCAGTTGAACCGGTCATGTCAGTTGAACCGGTTCCCGGGTCATGACAGTTGAACCGGTTCCCGGGTCATGACAGTTGAACGGTTCCCGGGTCATGACAGTTGAGCGGGTCATGACAGTTGAACGGTTCGGGTCATGTCAGTTGAACCGGTCATGTCAGTTGAACCGGTTCCGCGTCATGTCAGTTGAACCGGTTCCTGGTCATGTCAGTTGAACCGGTTCCGCGTCATGTCAGTTGAACCGGTCATGTCAGTTGAACCGGTCATGACAGTTGAACCGGTTCCGGGTCATGACAGTTGAACCGGTTCGGGTCATGTCAGTTGAACCGGTCATGTCAGTTGAACGGTTCGGGTCATGTCAGTTGAACCGGTTCCCGGGTCATGACAGTTGAACCGGTTCCCGGGTCATGACAGTTGAACCGGTTCCCGGGTCATGACAGTTGAACCGGTTCCCGGGTCATGTCAGTTGACCTGGTCATGTCAGTTGAACCGGTTCCCGGGTCATGTCAGTTGAACCGGTTCCCGGGTCATGTCAGTTGAACCGGTTCCCGGGTCATGTCAGTTGAACTGGTCATGTCAGTTGAACCGGTTCCCGGGTCATGTCAGTTGAACCGGTTCCCGGGTCATGTCAGTTGAACCGGTTCCCGGGTCATGTCAGTTGAACCGCTTCCCGGGTCATGACAGTTGAACCGCTTCCCGGGTCATGACAGTTGAACCGCTTCCCGGGTCATGACAGTTGAACCGCTTCCCGGGTCATGACAGTTGAACCGCTTCCCGGGTCATGACAGTTGAACCGCTTCCCGGGTCATGACAGTTGAACCGCTTCCCGGGTCATGACAGTTGAACCGGTTCCCGGGTCATGACAGTTGAACCGGTTCCCGGGTCAGAACCGCTTCCCGGGTCATGACAGTTGAACCGCTTCCCGGGTCATGACAGTTGAACCGGTTCCCGGGTCATGACAGTTGAACCGCTTCCCGGGTCATGACAGTTGAACCGGTCATGTCAGTTGAACCGGTTCCCGGGTCATGTCAGTTGAACCGGTTCCCGGGTCATGACAGTTGAACCGGTTCCCGGGTCATGACAGTTGAACCGGTTCCCGGGTCATGACAGTTGAACCGGTTCCCGGGTCATGACAGTTGAACCGGTTCCCGGGTCATGACAGTTGAACGGGTCATGACAGTTGAACCGGTTCCGGGTCATGTCAGTTGAACCGGTTCCGGGTCATGTCAGTTGAACCGGTTCCGGGTCATGTCAGTTGAACCGGTTCCGGGTCATGTCAGTTGAACCGGTTCCGGGTCATGTCAGTTGAACCGGTTCCGCGTCATGTCAGTTGAACCGGTCATGTCAGTTGAACCGGTCATGTCAGTTGAACCGGTCATGACAGTTGAACCGGTTCCGGGTCATGTCAGTTGAACCGGTCATGTCAGTTGAACCGGTTCCGGGTCATGTCAGTTGAACCGGTTCCCAGGTCATGTCAGTTGAACCGGTTCCCGGGTCATGACAGTTGAACCGGTTCCCGGGTCATGACAGTTGAACCGGTTCCGGGTCATGACAGTTGAACCGGTTCCCGGTCATGACAGTTGAACCGGTTCGGGTCATGACAGTTGAACCGGTTCCGGGTCATGACAGTTGAACCGGTTCCCGGGTCATGACAGTTGAACCGGTTCCCGGGTCATGACAGTTGAACCGGTTCCCGGGTCATGTCAGTTGAACCGGTTCCGGGTCATGTCAGTTGAACCGGTCATGTCAGTTGAACCGGTCATGTCAGTTGAACCGGTCATGTCAGTTGAACCGGTTCCGCGTCATGACAGTTGAACCGGTTCCGCGTCATGACAGTTGAACCGGTTCCGCGTCATGACAGTTGAACCGGTTCCGCGTCATGTCAGTTGAACCGGTGTCATCTGTATTTTTAAATGTTCTTTCTTCCACACTTGCAGCCCAGTCATCTCCTTACGGTTTAGTAAGATGACAGTCCTTTAGTCACCCAGTTGTGTGTGTGTGTGTGTGTGTGTGTGTGTGTGTGTGTGTGTGTGTGTGTGTGTGTGTGTGTGTGTGTGTGTGTGTGTGTGTGTGTGTGTGTGTGTGTGTGTGTGTGTGTGTGTGTGTGTGTGTGTCTGTGTATGTGTACCCGTGTGTGTGTGTGTACCTGTCTGTGTATGTGTACCTGTGTGTGTGTGTGTGTGTGTACCTCCCCAGGCAGCAGCAGTAGACCTATTAGCCCCCGGAGTAGGAGAGATGTGTGGAGGTTCTCTGAGAGAGGAGAGACTGGACCTATTGAAGACACGTCTGGCACAGTAGGAACACACAACGTTATGAAATAACTCTATTACAACTTTCAGATAAAACAAATACATCTTCTAAGAAATACAGAAAACCGCATTTCATGTCCAATACATATAAACTATAAAATTACATACATATATTTGCAAAACAACAGACAGACATTTGAAAAGTGGAATATTGAGTATATATATTTACACAACATAGTCATTAATATGTACACATGGAATCAACACAATTTGGTAATTGCTTGTAATTGCTCGTCTGTTAACACACGTCATGCGTCTTCTTTAGGGCTGGTTTGGATGAGCCATACGGATGGTAAGAGCATTTTAATTCTATACGTGTTCAAATTGTGTAACTATGTTTGCTTATAATAAAGTACTTTATTTTCTACTCCGTTCTACTCTACACTGTTCTGTTCTATTCTATACTGTTCTATTCTGTTCTATACTGTTCTATTCTGTTCTATACTGTTCTATTCTGTTGTGTTCTACTCTACACTGTTCTATTCTATACGGTTCTATTCTACTCTACACTGTTCTATTCTGTTCTATACTGTTCTATTCTACTCTACACTGTTCTATTCTGTTCTATACTGTTCTATTCTACTCTACACTGTTCTATTCTACTCTACACTGTTCTATTCTGTTGTGTTCTACTCTACACTGTTATATTCTACTCTATACTGTTCTACTCTACACTGTTCTATTCTACTCTACACTGTTCTATTCTGTTGTGTTCTACTCTACACTGTTCTATTCTACTCTACACTGTTCTACTCTATACTGTTCTATTCTACTCTACACTGTTCTATTCTACTCTACACTGTTCTATTCTACTCTACACTGTTCTATTCTACTCTACACTGTTCTATTCTACTCTACACTGTTCTATTCTACTCTACACTGTTCTATTCTACTCTACACTGTTCTATTCTACTCTACACTGTTCTATTCTACTCTATACTGTTCTATTCTATTCTATACTGTTCTATTCTATACTGTTCTATTCTACTCTGCACTGTTCTATTCTACACTGTTCTATTCTACTCTACACTGTTCTATTCTATACTGTTCTATTCTACTCTACACTGTTCTATTCTACTCTACACTGTTCTACTCTATACTGTTCTATTCTATACTGTTCTATTCTACTCTACACTGTTCTATTCTATACTGTTCTATTCTACTCTACACTATTCTATACTATACTGTTCTATTCTACTCTATACTGTTCTATTCTATACTGTTCTATTCTACTCTACACGGTTCTATTCTATTCTATACTGTTCTATTCTATACTGTTCTATTCTACTCTACACTGTTCTATTCTACTCTACACTGTTCTACTCTATACTGTTCTATTCTATACTGTTCTATTCTACTCTGCACTGTTCTATTCTACTCTACACTGTTCTACTCTACACTGTTCTATTCTACTCTACACTGTTCTACTCTACACTGTTCTATTCTACTCTACACTGTTCTATTCTACTCTACACTGTTCTACTCTACACTGTTCTATTCTACTCTACACTGTTCTATTCTACTCTACACTGTTCTATTCTACTCTACACTGTTCTATTCTACACTGTTCTATTCTACTCTACACTGTTCTGTTCTATTCTACTCTACACTGTTCTATTCTATTCTACTCTACACTGTTCTATTCTACTCTACACTGTTCTATTCGGTTCTATTCTACTCTACACTGTTCTATTCGGTTCTATTCTACTCTACACTGTTCTATTCTGTTCTACTCCACACTGTTCTATTCTGTTCTACTCTACACTGTTCTATTATACTCTACACTGTTCTATTCGGTTCTATTCTACTCTACACTGTTCTATTCTGTTCTACTCCACACTGTTCTATTCTACTCTACACTGTTCTATTCTACTCTATACTGTTCTATTCTACTCTATACTGTTCTATTCGGTTCTATTCTACTCTACACTGTTCTATTCTACTCTACACTGTTCTATTCTACTCTACACTGTTCTATTCTGTTCTACTCCACACTGTTCTATTCTACTCTGCACTGTTCTATTCTACTCTGCACTGTTCTATTCTACTCTATACTGTTCTATTCTACTCTATACTGTTCTATTCTACTCTATACTGTTCTATTCGGTTCTATTCTACTCTACACTGTTATATTCTACTCTACACTG
The DNA here is from genome assembly GCF_021184085.1 of Oncorhynchus gorbuscha. NCBI lineage: Eukaryota > Metazoa > Chordata > Actinopteri > Salmoniformes > Salmonidae > Oncorhynchus > Oncorhynchus gorbuscha. The sequence goes on along the minus strand of NC_060185.1, from coordinate 5,776,751 downwards.
TTCTACTCTACACTGTTCTATACTGTTCTCCTCTACACTCTTCTATTCTACTCTACACTATTCTGTTCTATTCTACTCTACACTGTTCTATTCTGTTCTATTCTACTCTACACTGTTCTATTCTACTCTGCACTGTTCTATTCTACTCTACACTATTCTGTTCTATTCTACACTATTCTGTTCTATTCTACTCTACACTATTCTGTTCTGTTCTACACTACACTGTTCTGTTCTACTCTACACTGTTCTGTTCTATTCTACTCTACACTATTCTGTTCTATTCTACTCTACACTGTTCTATTCTACACTATTCTGTTCTACTCTACACTGTTATATTCTACTCTACACTGTTCTATTCTGTTCTACTCTACACTGTTTTATTCTACTCTACACTGTTCTATTCTGTTCTACTCTACACTATTCTGTTCTATTCTACTCTACACTGTTCTATTCTACACTATTCTGTTCTACTCTACACTGTTCTATTCTACTCTACACTATTCTGTTCTACTCTACACTGTTCTATTCTATTCTACACTATTCTGTTCTACTCTACACTGTTCTATTCTACTCTACACTATTCTGTTCTATTCTACTCTACACTATTCTGTTCTATTCTACACTATTCTGTTCTATTCTACACTGTTCTATTCTACTCTACACTGTTCTGTTCTGTTCTACTCTACACTGTTCTGTTCTATTCTACTCTACACTATTCTATTCTACACTATTCTGTTCTACTCTACACTGTTATATTCTACTCTACACTGTTCTATTCTGTTCTATACTGTTCTATTCTGTTCTATTCTACTCTACACTGTTCTATTCTACTCTGCACTGTTCTATTCTACTCTACACTATTCTGTTCTATTCTACACTATTCTGTTCTATTCTACTCTACACTATTCTGTTCTGTTCTACACTACACTGTTCTGTTCTACTCTACACTGTTCTGTTCTATTCTACTCTACACTATTCTGTTCTATTCTACTCTACACTGTTCTATTCTACACTATTCTGTTCTACTCTACACTGTTATATTCTACTCTACACTGTTCTATTCTGTTCTACTCTACACTATTCTGTTCTATTCTACTCTACACTGTTCTATTCTACACTATTCTGTTCTACTCTACACTGTTCTATTCTACTCTACACTATTCTGTTCTACTCTACACTGTTCTATTCTATTCTACACTATTCTGTTCTACTCTACACTGTTCTATTCTATTCTACACTATTCTGTTCTATTCTACACTATTCTGTTCTGTTCTACACTATTCTGTTCTGTTCTACTCTACACTGTTCTGTTCTACTCTACACTGTTCTATTCTATTCTACTCTACACTATTCTGTTCTATTCTACTCTACACTGTTCTATTCTACACTATTCTGTTCTACTCTACACTGTTATATTCTACTCTACACTGTTCTATTCTACACTATTCTGTTCTATTCTACACTATTCTGTTCTATTCTCCTCTACACTGTTCTATTCTACTCTACACTGTTATATTCTGTTCTATTCTGTTCTATTCTACTCTACACTGTTCTATTCTACACTATTCTGTTCTACTCTACACTGTTATATTCTACTCTACACTGTTCTATTCTACACTATTCTGTTCTATTCTACTCTACACTGTTCTATTCTACACTATTCTGTTCTACTCTACACTGTTCTATTCTACACTGTTCTATTCTACTCTGCACTGTTCTATTCTACTCTACACTGTTCTATTCTACACTATTCTGTTCTACTCTACACTGTTCTATTCTACACTGTTCTATTCTACTCTACACTGTTCTATTCTACACTGTTCTATTCTACTCTGCACTGTTCTATTCTACTCTGCACTGTTCTATTCTACTCTACACTGTTCTGTTCTACTCTACACTATTCTGTTCTATTCTACTCTACACTATTCTGTTCTATTCTACTCTACACTGTTCTATTCTACTCTACACTATTCTGTTCTACTCTATACTGTTCTGTTCTACTCTATACTGTTCTATTCTACTCTACACTGTTCTATTCTACTCTACACCGTTCTATTCTACTCTACACTGTTCTATTCTACACTATTCTGTTCTACTCTACACTGTTCTATTCTACACTGTTCTATTCTACTCTGCACTGTTCTATTCTACTCTACACTGTTCTATTCTACACTATTCTGTTCTACTCTACACTGTTCTATTCTACACTGTTCTATTCTACTCTACACTGTTCTATTCTACACTGTTCTATTCTACTCTGCACTGTTCTATTCTACTCTGCACTGTTCTATTCTACTCTACACTGTTCTGTTCTACTCTACACTATTCTGTTCTATTCTACTCTACACTATTCTGTTCTATTCTACTCTACACTGTTCTATTCTACTCTACACTATTCTGTTATTCTACTCTACACTGTTCTATTCTACTCTATACTGTTCTGTTCTACTCTACACTATTCTGTTATTCTACTCTACACTGTTCTATTCTACTCTATACTGTTCTGTTCTACTCTACACTATTCTGTTATTCTACTCTACACTGTTCTATTCTACTCTATACTGTTCTATTCTACTCTATACTGTTCTGTTCTACTCTACACTATTCTGTTATTCTACTCTACACTGTTCTATTCTACTCTACACTGTTCTGTTATTCTACTCTACACTATTCTGTTATTCTACTCTACACTGTTCTATTCTACTCTACACTGTTCTATTCTACTCTACACTGTTCTATTCTACTCTATTCTGTTCTATTCTACTCTACACTATTCTGTTATTCTACTCTACACTGTTCTATTCTACTCTATTCTGTTCTTTTCTACTCGGTTTGATTCTGTTATTCTACTCTACACTGTTCTATTCTACTCTACACTATTCTGTTATTCTACTCTACACTGTTCTATTCTACTCTACACTGTTCTATTCTACTCTACACTGTTCTATTCTACTCTATTCTGTTCTATTCTACTCTACACTATTCTGTTATTCTACACTATTCTGTTATTCTACTCTACACTGTTCTATTCTACTCTATTCTGTTCTTTTCTACTCGGTTTGATTCTGTTATTCTACTCTACACTGTTCTATTCTACTCTACACTATTCTGTTATTCTACTCTACACTGTTCTATTCTACTCTACACTGTTCTATTCTACTCTACACTGTTCTATTCTACTCTATTCTGTTCTATTCTACTCTACACTATTCTGTTATTCTACTCTATACTGTTCTATTCTACTCTGTTTGATTCTGTTATATTGTAATCTACTATATTCTGTTCTACTCTACACTATTCTGTTATTCTACTCTACACTGTTCTATTCTACTCTATACTGTTCTGTTATTCTACTCTACACTGTTCTATTCTACTCTATACTGTTCTATTCTACTCGGTTTGATTCTGTTATATTGTAATCTACTATATTCTGTTCTATTCTACTCGGTTTGATTCTGTTATATTGTAATCTACTATATTCTGTCTGATTCTGTTATATTGTAATCTACTATATTCTGTTTGATTCTGTTATATTGTAATCTACTATATTCTGTTTGATTCTGTTATATTGTAATCTACTATATTCTGTTATATTGTAATCTACTCTATTCTGTTTGATTCTGTTATATTGTAATCTACTATATTCTGTTTGATTCTGTTATATTGTAATCTACTATATTCTGTTTGATTCTGTTATATTGTAATCTACTATATTCTGTTTGATTCTGTTATATTGTAATCTACTCTATTCTGTTTGATTCTGTTATATTGTAATCTACTCTATTCTGTTATATTGTAATCTACTATATTCTGTTTGATTCTGTTATATTGTAATCTACTATATTCTGTCTGATTCTGTTATATTGTAATCTACTATATTCTGTCTGATTCTGTTATATTGTAATCTACTATATTCTGTTATATTGTAATCTACTCTATTCTGTTTTATTGTAATCTACTATATTCTGTTATATTGTAATCTACTCTATTCTGTTATATTGTAATCTACTATATTCTGTTATATTGTAATCTACTCTATTCTGTTTGATTCTGTTATATTGTAATCTACTCTATTCGGTTTGATTCTGTTATATTGTAATCTACTCTATTCGGTTTGATTCTGTTATATTGTAATCTACTATATTCTGTTTGATTCTGTTATATTGTAATCTACTATATTCTGTTATATTGTAATCTACTATATTCTGTTTTATTGTAATCTACTATATTCTGTTATATTGTAATCTACTCTGTTCTGTCTGTCCAGGTATTTGGATCTGAGACGGTTTGGTTCTGTCCCTCACGGTGGGTTTGGTATGGGCTTTGAGCGTTACCTGCAGTGTGTTTTGGGGGTCGACAACATCAAAGACGTTATTCCATTCCCCAGATACTCCCGCTCTTGCCTTCTGTAAACTATACACTGAGTATACCAAACATTAAGAACACCTTCCTAATATTGAGTTGCACCCCTCTTTGCCTTCAGAACAGCCTCAATTCATCAGGGCATGGACTCTACAAGGTCTTAAAGAGTCAGGCTGCCGAGTGTGTTGCAGGAAGTAGGACTGACGAGTGTGTTGCAGGAAGTAGGGCTGCATTCCACAGGGCATGGACTCTACAAGGTGTCGAAAGCGTTCCACAAGGATGCTGGCCCATGTTGACTCAATTATTTGTCCTGTTGTCTAGCTGGATGTCCTTTGGGTGGTGGACCATTCTGGATACACACAGGAAACTGTTGAGTGTGTAAAATCCAGCAGCGTTGCAGTTCTTGACACAAACTGGTGCTCCTGGCACTTAATACCATACCCCGTTCAAAGGCACTTAAATATTTTGTCTTGTCCATTCACCCTCTGAATGACACAGACTTAATCCATGTCTCAATTGTCCCAGGGCTTAAAGATCCTTCTTTAACGTGACTCCTCCCCTTCATCTTTAACCTGTCTCCTCCCCTTCACCTTTAACCCGGTCTCCTCCCCTTCATCTTTAACCCGACTCCGCCCCTTCATCTTAAACCCGACTCCTCCCCTTCATCTTTAACCTGTCTCCTCCCCTTCATCTTTAACCTGTCTCCTCCACTTCACCTTTAACCCGGTCTCCTCCCTTCATCTTTAACCTTTAACCTGTCTCCTCCCTTCACCTTTAACCCGGTCTCCTCCCCCTTCATCTTTAACCTGTCTCCTCCCCTTCATCTTTAACCGGTCTCCTCCTTCATCTTTAACCTGTCTCTCCCCTTCATCTTTAACCCGACTCCTCCCCTTCATCTTTAACCGACTCCTCCCCTTCATCTTTAACCCGTCTCCTCACCTTCATCTTTAACCCGTTTCCTCACCTTCATCTTTAACCCGACTCCTCACCTTCATCTTTAACCCGTCTCCTCCTTCATCTTTAACCCGTCTCCTCCTTCATCTTTCCTCCTTCATCTTTAACCCGTCTCCTCCCCTTCATCTTTAACCTGGTCTCCTCCCCTTCATCTTTAACCTGGTCTCCTCCCCTTCATCTTTAACCTGGTCTCCTCCCCTTCATCTTTAACCCGTCTCCTCCCCTTCATCTTTAACCCGTCTCCTCCTTCATCTTTAACCCGTCTCCCCTTCATCTTTAACCCGTCTCCCCTTCATCTTTAACCGTCCCCCCTTCATCTTTAACCCGTCTCCCCCCTCATCTTCATCTTTAACCCGTCTCCCTCCCCTTCATCTTTAACCCGTCTCCTCCCCTTCATCTTTAACCCGTCTCCTCCCTTCATCTTTAACCTGGTCTCCTCCCCTTCATCTTTAACCTGGTCTCCTCCCCTTCATCTTTAACCCAGTCTCCTCCCCTTCATCTTTAACCCGTCTCCTCCCCTTCATCTTTAACCTGTCTCCTCCCCTTCACCTTTAACCCGGTCTCCTCCCCTTCATCTTTAACCCGACTCCGCCCCTTCATCTTAAACCCGACTCTTCCCCTTCATCTTTAACCTGTCTCCTCCCCTTCATCTTTAACCTGTCTCCTCCACTTCACCTTTAACCCGGTCTCCTCCCCTTCATCTTTAACCTTTAACCTGTCTCCTCCCCTTCACCTTTAACCCGGTCTCCTCCCCTTCATCTTTAACCTGTCTCCTCCCCTTCATCTTTAACCCGGTCTCCTCCCCTTCATCTTTAACCTGTCTCCTCCCCTTCATCTTTAACCCGACTCCTCCCCTTCATCTTTAACCCGACTCCTCCCCTTCATCTTTAACCCGTCTCCTCACCTTCATCTTTAACCCGTTTCCTCACCTTCATCTTTAACTTGACTCCTCACCTTCATCTTTAACCCGTCTCCTCCCCTTCATCTTTAACCCGTCTCCTCCCCCTTCATCTTTAACCCGTCTCCTCCCTTCATCTTTAACCTGGTCTCCTCTTCATCTTTAACCTGGTCTCCTCCCTTCATCTTTAACCCGTCTCCCTCCCCCTTCATCTTTAACCCGTCTCCTCCTTCATCTTTAACCTGTCTCCTCCCCTTCATCTTTAACCCGTCTCCCCTTCATCTTTAACCTGTCTCCTCCCCTTCATCTTTAACCGTCTCCCCCCTTCATCTTTAACCCGTCTCCTCCCCTTCATCTTTAACCCGTCTCCTCCCCTTCATCTTTAACCCGTCTCCTCCCCTTCATCTTTAACCCCGTCCTCCTCCCTTCATCTAACCTGGTCTCCTCCCCTTCATCTTTAACCTGGTCTCCTCCCCTTCATCTTTAACCTGGTCTCCTCCCCTTCATCTTTAACCCGTCTCCTCCTTCATCTTTAACCCGTCTCCTCCCCTTCATCTTTAACCCGTCTCCTCCCCTTCATCTTTAACCCGTCTCCTCCCCTTCATCTTTAACCCGTCTCCTCCCCTTCATCTTTAACCCGTCTCCTCCCCTTCATCTTTAACCTGGTCTCCTCCCCTTCATCTTTAACCTGGTCTCCTCCCCTTCATCTTTAACCCGGTCTCCTCCCCTTCATCTTTAACCCGACTCCGCCCCTTCATCTTAAACCCGACTCCTCCCCTTCATCTTTAACCTGTCTCCTCCCCTTCATCTTTAACCCGTCTCCTCCCCTTCATCTTTAACCTTTAACCTGTCTCCTCCCCTTCACCTTTAACCCGGTCTCCTCCCCTTCATCTTTAACCTGTCTCCTCCCCTTCATCTTTAACCCGGTCTCCTCCCCTTCATCTTTAACCTGTCTCCTCCCCTTCATCTTTAACCCGACTCCTCCCCTTCATCTTTAACCCGACTCCTCACCTTCATCTTTAACCCGTTTCCTCACCTTCATCTTTAACCCGACTCCTCACCTTCATCTTTAACCCGTCTCCTCCCCTTCATCTTTAACCCGTCTCCTCCCCTTCATCTTTAACCCGTCTCCTCCCCTTCATCTTTAACCTGTCTCCTCCCCTTCATCTTTAACCTGGTCTCCTCCCCTTCATCTTTAACCTGGTCTCCTCCCCTTCATCTTTAACCCGACTCCTCCCCTTCATCTTTAACCCGTCTCCTCCCTTCATCTTTAACCTGTCTCCTCCCCTTCATCTTTAACCCGTCTCTCCCTTCATCTTTAACCCGTCTCCTCCCCTTCATCTTTAACCCGTCTCCTCCCCTTCATCTTTAACCCGTCTCCTCCCCTTCATCTTTAACCCGTCTCCTCCCCTTCATCTTTAACCCGGTCTCCTCCCCTTCATCTTTAACCTGGTCTCCTCCCCTTCATCTTTAACCTGGTCTCCTCCCCTTCATCTTTAACCCGGTCTCCTCCCCTTCATCTTTAACCCGGTCTCCTCCCCTTCATCTTTAACCCGTCTCCTCCCCTTCATCTTTAACCCGTCTCCTCCCTTCATCTTTAACCCGTCTCCTCCCTTCATCTTTAACCTGGTCTCCTCCCCTTCATTTTTAACCTGGTCTCCTCCCCTTCATCTTTAACCTGGTCTCCTCCCCTTCATCTTTAACCTGGTCTCCTCCCCTTCATCTTTAACCTGGTCTCCTCCCCTTCATCTTTAACCTGGTCTCCTCCCCTTCATCTTTAACCCGTCTCCTCCCCTTCATCTTTAACCCGTCTCCTCACCTTCATCTTTAACCCGTCTCCTCACCTTCATCTTTAACCCGTCTCCTC